>NC_092505.1:3485359-3844247 GCF_047511675.1 Marmota flaviventris | reverse complement strand
AATAGGGGAGTGAGAGGTAAGTGAGGAAGAGAGTGAGGAGTTGGGTGGGGAGGAGAGTGAGGAGGGAGTGAGGGGGGAGAGTGAGGGGAGAGTGAGGGGAGAGTGAGGAGGGAGTGAGGGGGAGAGTGAGGGGGAGAGTGAGGGGGAGAGTGAGGAGGAGAGTGAGGAGGGAGTGAGGGGGAGAGTGAGGGGGAGAGTGAGGGGGAGAGTGAGGAGGAGTGAGGAGGGAGTGAGGGGGAGAGTGAGGGGGAGAGTGAGGAGGGAGTGAGGGTGAGAGTAAGGGTGAGAGTGAGGGGGAGAGTGAGGAGGGAGTGAGGAGGGAGTGAGGGGGAGAGTGAGGGCGACAGTGAGAATGAGAGTGAGGAGAGTGAGGAGGGAGTGAGGAGGTGAGTGAGAAGGTAACTAAGAGGGGAGTGAGGGGTGAATGAGGGAGGAGAGTGAGGGGTGACTAAGGAGGTAAGTAAGAGGGGAGTGAGAGGTAAGTGAGGAAGAGAGTGAGGAGTTGGTGAGGAGGAGAGTGAGGAGGAGTGAGGGGAGAGTGAGGAGGAGTGAGGGGAGAGTGAGGGGGAGAGTGAGGAGGGCGTGAGGGGGAGAGTGAGGACTGGGTGAGGCCATGACTGAGGAGGTGAGCGAGGAATGGTGAGGGCAGGGAAGCTGTGTGGCCTGAGTGTGGTGTGCCTCACTGTGGGTAGCCAGGCCTGGGAGTCCTCCAGGTGAGGGTGGTTGTACCTGAGGCCAGTGTCTTCTGCTGGCAGGAGAGCTGCCTCTCTAATGCCTGGGTGCCCCTCTGGCAGCCCTGGAGGCACTGGGGGACCGTCTAATGGACCAGAGCCAAGGGATCAGGAGAAAGGGATGGAGGGCGGGCATGGGAAGCCGTGGGAAGTCCCTTCCCAGGTGGCAGGTGTGGGGTCCACTGGCCAAGTGCTTCCGGCGTGGCCTGTTGGCGCCTGAGGAGTGTGACCCGGCTCCTAGGAGCACCCGTCAGGGCTCCTTCATGTGCCTCCTCATTGGGGTCTCCTTTCCCATGGGAGGGACGTGGGTGTGGGGCGGGCGGCAGGCCTCTACGGGCCGTGTGGACACCCCTACCTAGAGGGCACTGAGCGCAGTCTTGCCGGGAGCCATTGATTCTGTTGGCTTTAGCTCGTCCAATGAGCGGCTGAGCCTCGGGACCAGCACCCAGCGTCAGGGAGCAGGCCAGGCAGGCCCATGCTTCCAGGGCTTGGGAACCATGCTAATCCGAAGAGAGATGTGCCGCCCAGCTGAAGCCGCGTCCCGAGGGGAAAGGAAGGGAGCTTGGCATCTGGGCTCTCTCCTTCCAAGGCCCAGTGGCTACCGAGCACCAGATGGCCAGGTGGTGGCACTGTCATGAACCTGCCAGGGGTGTTGGGCTCAAACCCCAGGTCTACACAGAGGCTCTCTGACGATGCCCCTTCTCTCCTGGCGAGGGAGTCCCAGGAAGCCTTTGGCTCAGGGGGGCACAAAGAACAGGCCATCAGGTTCCTGACCACGGTGGCATGCTCTTGGACCACTGCTAAAGACAGCTCAAGTACACCCAGATTGTCAATGGAACCACGGGGCTCTGGACACATCCCAGCCACTCCCTCGCCGTGGCCTGGATGTGTCCCCTAAAGACACAGCGGAACACTTCTGTGAAGATGCACGATGTTTCCTGCTTAGAAATACGAGATAAGCTGAGAAGTACTTACCCACGCAGCGTAAAGAAACCACTGTGTTTGAGGAGCAGCTATCACTGAAAGAGAAGAGGGGAATTCTGTCAGCTGATAAAGGAGGAGATGCCTGGCTCGCAAATACTCAGAAATGAGATCTCCTCCCCCTGTTGTCTCTCCTGTCTCCCCAGAACAAAAGTGTCCACCCCTGAAGGCTTCAGAAAGACAACTAGATCTATAAAAGGGACAATTTAAAAAAGGGTGCCACTGAGTCAAAGTACCAGGTCAAATCTCAGCTGTTCAATACTGAGCAAGTTCCTTAAACCTCCTGTTCCTAAATTCCTCACTGGAAAAATAACAATCATGCAGATTGAGCATCCCTCATTTGAAAACTGAAATCAGAAATGCTCCAAATTCGAACCTTTTCAAACAACTACTTGGGAGCACAGTGGAAAATTCCTCGGCATCTGACCCATGTGATGGGTCACCGTCCAATGCAGGCCTATCAAAACTGTCACCTCAAATCACCCTCAGCCTATGTGCACAAGACACAGACAACTCCATGGTTTTGTGACGAGACTTTGACCCCGTCCTCAAGTGGATCACTGCAGACATGCAAAGATTCCAACTGGAAAATCTGAAATGTGAATCATTTGTGGTGCCAAGCTTCTCAGACAAAGGTACTCAACGTGCAGGGCCAATCCAGCTGGCCGGGAGGGGAGGCCCGCAGAAGTGATGGTGTCCCTTTTGTCCTTAGAACCCAGGCCACCTGCTAGTGACAGGAGGCTATTCACTGGGAAACGTGCCTTCAGATGGTGACACCGTGTGTGCTGAAGGCAATATGACCAATGCTCAGCCTGGTAGAAGGAAAGAGCCACTTGTCCAGAGTCAACGTCCTTGGTTATGAACGACAAAGAAAGAAGGGGTGCCTTCCATCCCTGTCCAATAGAGAACAGTCCCATACACTGAGGAGGGGGCCTCAGGCCGGGACACCAGAGCTGCGCCAGCACTGACCACTGGGGTGTGGGTTCCATTGGACAAAATCTGTTTTGCAGTGACCAGACCACTCTGACGGACACAGAGCAGGACACTCACCCATGCCATGACGTGTCTAGACGCGGCAGGGACCTTGCCCAAGGCACACACATGAGCCAGCCTCGGGAGGCTGGCAGCCACAGTGTCACCGACACAGCCTGAGCTTCGTGCGTTCCAGCTCCCTTGGAGAACTGCACCAAAGGCAGCACGTCCCCGAATCCCACATTGCCTGGCACTGCCCCAGCCTAGAGCCACCCAGGTGCCCGCCAGGTGCCCTGGCCACAACAGCTGTGTTCCAGGGCGTCCCCAGTTGTGAGGCACCAGAGAGGCTGCACAGAGGCAGACTCCTGCTGGAGGGAGACGCTGCCTGAGGACCCTAATGTCCACGGGTGCCACCACAGCCAGCAGCACCTGGGAACGCCGCAGTTATTCAGGAGACCCTGGCAAGGAGCTACCCTGGAGACTCAAGCATCATGGGCGGCTCTGAGGGACCCCACCTGAGCCTGCCATGCCGACAGGCGACACTCTAGACAATGACCTTCTCTTCTTTCCTCCAAGCCTGGCAGCCACCTTGCGAGTTCCCAGGGCTCTTGCCAAGGGACGGCAGCTTCTCCCCTCCCCTGCTCTGCCCGCCCCCGGGTGCCTGGCTTTTCTTGGCTGCCTGACTTCCATGTAAGGGAGAAACACAAAGAACCGCCGGCATGTGCAGAGCAGGCAGCTGTGTTTGGCCCCGCTGTGTGGACGGTCCACCTGGCCTGCAGGCGCAGCCCTGCCCTGGTCCCAGGACAGTGAGGCTGCGGCAGAGGTCAGCGCCCCACCCCACCTTGGACAGAGCCACCAGCAACACACACCAGTGCCCACCTCCACACAAGGAGAAGTGGGTCACCTCGGAGCTGGAGCCTAGGTGACAGTAAACCCCTAGGGACAAGTGACAGGACCTGGGGGTGAGAAACCTCATGTGCAAAGCACACTGCACCCTCCAGGATGACAAGTGTTCTGACAAGAGCAGGGGCCTGCAGGGGACTGGCAGAGGGGTGGCCAGTCCCTCCCTGCCCTCCTGGCCAGTGCAGCCGCTGTCAGTGACTGCCCTGGAGCTCCCTGCCACCCATGGCACCCACCGTGACCTGCGCAGGGTCACAGCTTAGCCTTGGGGTGCGGGAAATATTTGCCAAATGGAACTAGCCACCTGTGCCAGGCCCCTGCTGTGACGGACCCGACCCTGAGATGTTATTCTCGTGGATTCCTACCTATGGACTAAATGTGATCTGTCCCCAGACTCATCTGGAGTCTTACGTTAGTGGCATTAAGAGGGCAGGAACTTAATCCAACTATGGTGTTTAAAGATGGGGCCCTTGGAAAGCTTAGATTAGATGAGGTCATTGCTTTAAACCTGGTGGCTGTATAAGGAAGTGGAAGGAGACCCACAAGACAGGTGCTCCCCTCATGAGGTGATGTGGTCCAAGGTGCCCTTGCCAGTGCCTGTGCCACACTGTTTGGACCTTCTACTTCTAGAGCCATGAGCCAAAATAAATCTCCAGTCTTTATAAAGTAGTCTGCCTCAAGTGTCTTGTTATAGTAACAAAAAGGTAACAGATGCATATTCCCTAGCATATGTACGTACACCTCTGGTACCTGAAGAATGAAAAAAAGTCAACTACCAATAACAGGGCAGACAGCAGAGGTCACAAACAAAATGGCAAATAAGTGTCAATCTCTTCCCAAGAACAAATCTGGAGCTGCTGAGAGCAGCCTGTCCTGCTTAGCTTCCAAACTCCTCCCAGTGCGGAACTCATCCACATCCAGAACAGCAGCTTAAAGAAATCAACGTGGGACAGTGATGTCCAGGGGTCACACCTGTGGTAGAGCTTTTTATAGAGATCGACGGTGCCAGCACTCGTGTTCAGCTTCATGAAGCTCGCGGCACCGCTGTCATCCACGATCCCCCGCGTGGAATAAAAGCTGTTCCTAAAAAACAAAAGGCTATTTAAACAGCAGTCACCTCAGAAGCCTTTAGAAGTCCTCGTCCCAGGCAGCACTTCTTCCAAGCCGTCCGCCGGCAGAGGTGGCACTTTCCTGCCAGATGGGACCTCGCTCTGAAAACTGGCAGAGGACATACCCTAGGACTGCGGAGGGCCACACAGGCTCCCCGGGAAGAGAAGGTGGCCACAGAGCACAGAGCCTTCCCCGCCCCGAGGGCCGCCCTGCCTCCCCAGGGAGACAGCTGTGTGGTCCATCTCCTCCAAGCCCACGTTGAGATGTGTCCCTGGGGTAAGTGTCCAGGGGAGGTGGGACCTCGAAGGGGCATGTGAGTCAAAATCCTCCCTTGCAAAGGGACTGATGCCTACTGGGGGAGGGGGTTATTCCTCCTGAGGGTGGCTGTTGGGGACCAATCCCAGCCTCTGTGTCACCCTCTCTCTCACAGGAGCACACTTGCCCATCCGCTTTCCCACCCAAGCCCTCTCCAGGTGCCGGCACCATGGAGCACCATGGTCACACTTCCGAGCCAAAATAACCCTCTGCTCTGTACAATTACCCAGGCTCAGCTATTCTGTTGCAGCAGCTGAGAACACTAAGACACCTGGCCATGTTGCTGAGCCCCTGGCCGGGAGTCCCAACCTGGGACACTCCCTCCTGACTAAAGCCCTCAGTGGCTCCCCCCAGGCAGTGAGAGCTGCCTAGGATCTGCCAGGCCACCGCCAGTCCAGCCCTCCTGGCCGCTGCTGCAGCCGGCTCCCACCCGAGAGGAGAGCCAAGCAGACTCTGCGGAGGCTGAGCGGCTCCTCCAGAAAAGAGCCACCCAAGGCCCTCAGCCTGCACCCCTGCCCGGGCACTACGGCCCCGGGGATCATTCCTGAGTCGCAGGGTCTACAGCGGCCAGGGAGCTGAGGCGGTGGCCATGGGCCGGGCTCACTAGACACAGGGGAGGGCGAGCTCTGGAGGCCCAGGTCCACCTCCCCCTACATGGACCAGCTTCGGGAGGTGACCATGGTCTCCAGCACCTTCTCAGGAGGCGGAGACAGTCTGTCCTAAGTCTCTGCCGTTGGTCACTATCTCCACGTGGGGCCGCCCCCGGAAGCACCAGACTCACTTGTAGCCCATGTCCTTGCAGGCCGCCCTGGCGAAGTTCTCGTTCCAATCATCCTGGCACACGGGGTGCCAGGCCTTCCGCTCTGGCGAGTAGACCTGGAGGATGAAGTTGGGTCCGTAGAGGCGAACTGCGTGAGAAGAGAGCTCTCCTGGGTCCCGGGCAACGGCACCGACCAAGGTGATCCCCTGCCACCCGCGTCCCGCCACCTGCCCCGGGCAGCTCTCCTCGGGCACTCACGAAGGGGGCCACAATTCTACGCAAGAGAACTGGACGGGGTGTTCAGACACAGACTCACGTAAGTGCTCACTGCCGCACCGTCCACGACAGCCCAAAGGGGGCAGCCCAGTGTCCACCAAGGCAGGAAACAGGGCAGGCCCAAAGTGTGCAGCGGACTGTCATCTGCTGCAGATGGGAAGGAAGCTGTGACCCTGCCGCCGCGTGGGAGACCCTGAGGCAGTGCCCTACATAAGAGGCCAGTCCCAACGGCCCAGAGATCGCCTGAGACTGCTAGGAGCAATCACGTGGAGAAGGAGTCTAGGAAAGCCAGCCCCTCAGAGTGGGAGGAAGGAGGGCAGGGGGCGGCAGGAGCCCAGGAACCACGTTCTCCATCGATGGTGGATCCTCTGTGGTGGACCACGGCGCACACAGCTGCAGATGTGTAAACACCCGTGCACTGTCCACCTCACGAAGATGATTGTGAACTACAGCTCAATAAAACTGGGCTTAAAAATAAAGAAATAAGCTGGGCGCAGTGGCCCACGCCTGTAATCCCAGTGGCTTGGGAGGCTGAGGCAGGAGGATTACAAGTTCAAAGTCAGCCTCAGCAAAAAGTGAGGCGTTAAGCAACTCAGTGAGACCCTGTCTCTAAATAAAATACAAAATAGTTTTGGGGATATGGCTCAGTGGTCCAGTGCCCCTGGGTTCAATCCCTGATGGCCCCAAAATAAATAAATAAATAAGACAGAGGGTGAAAATTAAGTGTTCTTTAAGGAACTAGCTGACCTCTTGGTGTCCAGGCCCTGGGCTCTGCAGAGCACCCAGTGTGGCAACAAGGACCTGGCATCTAGGGCACTTTAAATGCCTCCAGATTAATGGACGTTTTGTCAAAATGACCTTGGCCTTGCAGTGGAAGCCCTCCCCTGTCTGGCCCATCCCCCCTGGAGTGGCCACACCTGGAGCCCTGGGAGCCCTTGGTGGGGTGGACTGCTGGGTGGGTCGTGGGTCACCAGGAACAACCCTGAGGACAGTGCTGCATGAGACCCAGCAAGTCACCGCTCCAGGTGCGCAGTAAAGACGTGCCCAGTGTGGTGTCCACTCCGACGTGACACTGTTCCTCACAAACAGAAAGTGGCCATTGAGCCTCAAAGGAGACTTGGACGCAGCGCTCAGTGCAGGGAGCCCATCTGAAAAGCCTCAAGCTCCTGGGCCCAGGACAATCCCGAAGGGCAGAGCCAGAGACCAATGGGGCCAGAGCTTCCAGGGCTCGACCCCAGGGCAGCCTATTCCGGAGGACGCCACCGTGACCAGCACGCTGCACTGTGCTTCCGTGGAAACCCACATGCTGTGGGGCGAGTCCTGGACTCAGTCACCACCTGTTTCCCGCTGGGCCTTCTGTGAGCCCAACGCTGCCCGGAGAATGAAGTCACGGGTTCCTTAGAAGGAACTGGACCTAACGTAGCTCCACAGGTAAAGGTGGAGCTGGCCCTGCAGAGCGTGAGGGAGACGTGAGGGTCCCGCCTCCTGGGGGTCCCAGGCTGCTCCCTCCCCCAGCCGCTGCGTCCACATGCGGACCAGCAGGAGCCACAGCAGGAGCCACAGCAGGAGCCACAGCAGGAGCCAGAGGGGGAGCCGGACAAGCCTCCAGTTTGTCTGTTGCTCTTCCTTTTAGGAACTAGGGATTTTTCCAGCTTTACCAAGGTCTAAAGGACAAACACTGAGTGTGTTCCGGGGTGCACCGTGAGGACTGGATTCCCGTGTCTGCCGTGAGAGGGTCACCAGCAGCGCTCAGACCCCCACGCCCCTCGCCCCACGGCCGTCTCCTTTTCTCTTTCGTGCTGAGAACACTGAGACCTGCCCTCTGAGCCCGTTCCAAGGGCACCATATTTGCTGCTAGCTACAGTCGCCGCTGCCACTCTTCAGTTTCTCTTCCGACATTCCCAGGAAGACTGGCGGGACAGCAAGGGCGAGAGCTGACCACTGCTGACACACTTACACGCGCACCTTGCACAGAAAGCTCCGTGCGTGGGGTTGGGGCGTCCTTCCAGGTCAGAGCTGACCCGTGGTGAGAACCGCCTGTTCTAGGAGCAGGACGGTGCAGCCGTCTCCTCCCAATGAGAAGTCCACGTGGAACTGGGAGAATGGCAGGGAGGAGCCACACACGGCAGCACGCGGAGCCCCGGCCGGCGTCCCATGTCCTGCGTGTGCTGGCAGGCTTGGGGCACTGCTGCTGCGGCTGGAGCCAGAGAGCCCACCTTCCACCAAGAGCCTTCCTTCCCTCTCCTAAAGGGGGAGGAGGCAGCCCTTCTGGGGAAATGAGGCAGCGCTGCACCCACTGCAGAGCCCAGAGACATGGCGTCGGAAGAGACCACGCCTCGGTCTCCCTGCCCACTCATTCAACCCAGAACAGGAACCCGGGGAGCGGCAGCAGCACACCTCGGTGCCAGGGCACCTGGAGAGGCCTGCAGAGACGAGCACCGCGGGCTGGAGCTCTGACCCTCACACTCAGGCAGCCACCAACTGCCCTTGAACCCACCTCCACGAATCAACAGGAGATAGAGAGAGAGTCTCAGCTTAAAACCACAGTGAGATGTCACCTTGCTGCCGTGAGAACAGCTGTCACCAAAGAGGAAGAAGAGGAAGATGACGGGGCCAACAGCCAGGCGAGGAAAGAAGCCCTCGCTCCCGCCCGCGTGAGCGCCAACAGGAAGGGCCGCGGGGAAGCTGCTGGGCACCTCGAAAGAGCATCAGCAGAACTACTCTGTGAACCAGGGCCCAGGTCCAGGGGAGAGACGGCCACACCTTCGTCCAGCACTGCCCCGTGCACCACACCCACACGTGCAACCTACCCACGTCCACCAGGAGATGGACGGGTAAAGAACTTGGCAGGCCCCAAGGAGCCTTGGGGGGAAGGGCAGCCGGCTGTGCGAGACGCCAGTACAAGAAGCCACAGGCTGTTCTCACTTGTGCATGGGTGAGGAAGTCGCGCTCAGGGGAGCAGAATGCACCGTGACAGTCGCCACAGGCTGGGGCGGCGGGGAGACGCTGGCCAAAGGAGACATGGCCTCTATTAGATAGGAGAAGCCCCTTCGAGAGCTCTAGAGGGCAACCTGGCAACTCAGGTTGGCAGAAGGTCGTGTGTTTGAAAATCACTGAGAGCAGATCTTAAGAGATCTCCCCGCAAAAAAGGTGAGTACCCCACAAGGTGATGCCTGTTGGGTAGCCTGGGCAGCCATTCTGCAGGTGTCCCTACGCCACAGCAGCCCACTGTACACCGTGAATGTGGCACGGCTTTAACTTGTCAATCGACAGACCAACAATGGAAAATAAAGCAAACCCAAGTGCTCATGCTGTGACAAAAGAAAAGACTTTAAAGGCAGCTTGTCTTAAAGCCACACAGTGACCCCCAACTTCATATTTTAAGCAGCTTCTGGGCTTTTCACTGCGGCCCTGTGGCATTCATTTGCGAGCACATGGGTTTGAAGGCAGTCTCCCAGGCCCTGCCACAGACCTCCCACCCTGCTGTGTGACGCTGGACCACGAGTACAGCCCTTCTGAGGCCAGGCTCATCCTCAAGACGGGGACAGAGCTGGCTGGTCACCCCTTGCCCAGGCAGAGCTGCTGCTTCCCAGGGCCAGAGCCGCTCACCACATTGGTTCTCGTCCTCGCCGTTGGGGCAGTGCGCGATGCCATCACACCAGAAGGAGGGGCTGACGCAGGTCCCTGAGGAGCCACACTCCATCTCGGACACGGAGCACTTGTTCTCCACTAGCAGAGGAAACAGAGGCGGGAAGGAGACCGTCAGCTGAGGACCAAGGGGACCTCATGGAGCGCCATCATCCCCCCTTGAGCCCATGAATAAAAAAAATAACTCCTCCAATTTTTATTAAGTAGGGAATGTGTCCTTGTCACCAGCATGCACAAAAGGAATTAGGGCTGGGTATGGCATGTCCACAAGGCCGATGGGAAGGACCCTCCCAGGGGACTCCAGGGACCCACAAAGCCCCCCCATGTCTCCACTGCTCCAGGGTAAAGGCAGAGACAGACACCCTGCTGCCCAGGGTACGGGGCGGGGCTGCTCTAGAGCAGCCACTGTTACCCAGTGAATATAGTGACCAGGGTTGGCCCCAAGGAGGGGGCCAGCTGTGCTCACAGAGCTGGTGCCACCTTGCTCTGGCAAATTCTAACTGTTCCTCTTGTGGTGTGTCCAAACTACAGAAATGGCCCAGGATTGCCGTGACCCACAGGCTAAGAGGAAGCCCACAGCAAGGTGGGACCCATGAGATGGGCTGCTCCCAGGAACAAACAATGAGAAGGAAGGTCCAGGCCACAGTCTCGGAGGGGCCTTGGGGCCTCCCCAGCCCAGGCAGCAGGGTCACCCTGTGCCCAGGACTGCAGGAGCCATGGCTGAGAGGTGGCAGCCGGCCCAGGGGGTTCTCTGAACTTACAGAACTTCCAGACCAGGACAGCAGCTATAACAGTGACCACGAGGAAGGTCCCGAGGACAAGAGTGACACACAGTACTTTCTTGGCCCCTGCAGAAAAGAGAAAGCAAGACACCTGGTGAGCACTGACCCTCCCGCCTCCCCCAGCACGTCCCAGTCCTGACGTTCCTCCACCAGCACCAGGGCCACGTGGAGCCTGCCAGGCCCTCCCTCCGGCTGGAGTGGCTCAAGGTGACAGTACATTTGACACACAGACCTGCCCACCGACTGGCTGGGCCTCATCCGCCTTAAATGCACTCCAAACACCTTCATCAGCCTCCGGCTGGCCGAAACCACGTGACCCAAAGCCCATTTCTAATGGAACATTGAATATCCCGTGCAATTTATTGAACCCTGGGCAGGGAACAGCAGACGGCTTCACAGGTTTACCTTCCCACTGTCGTAAGATCAAAAACCAAAGTTGGACCGAGCTCAGTCAGGGCCGCCTGACCACCCAAGGAGGGAGCCCTGTTTCTTCTCTCTTGTTTCTATGCTGCTCAGGAGCCCACACGTGCCGGCAAGCTTTCTGCCACTAAGAAATAGTGGGTTTTATACACTTAAAAAATGTGAGTTGACGTTGTAAGAACAATGTGTCTCGGGGGCCTGGCTGTTTGGAGAGCAGAACCTCTGGTGAATGAATCCCACCCCAGCCTCAAAAGCTCTGCTCCCTAAAAAGGGTCTTCAACTAGGCCAATGATGAATGGGAAAAACAGACAGGAAAAGCACCTCACTTCAGTAATGAGGAGCCTGAGCCATGTGACAGTGTCCCCCACTGTCATGGTCCCAGGAGAGGCACCCAGGGCAGAGGAACAGGTCTTCCCCAAGGCTGTTTGGAGAGCTGATCGTGTGCACCACCTCTCCCATTAGACAGCTTCCCGCTGCCTGTGGCTTCTTATGTTTTAGTTCATTAAATTTAAATGGAATTAAATAAAAGTATGTAACTCCAAGCACTTAGTAGTCACACGTGGCCAGTGGCTACCATACTGGACAGGGCAGGCATAGAACATCCCCATCACTACTGAAAGTGCCCATCACACAGCACCAGCTTACACCCTTTGGTCCAAGGGCAGAATAGAGGCCCACTGCAGCTAAGAATAAAGTAATTTGAAGAAGGTCAGCAGTTTACTCTGGACAAAACAAAAAGAGGGCATTTTTTGTCAGAGGTGTGAACCAAAGTTTGCTTCAGAGTTTGGAACAGCCGGGCTCAGTGGCGCACGCCTGTAATCCCAGGGACTCCAGAAGCTGAGGCAGGAGGATCATGAGTTTAAGGCCAACCTCAGCAATTTAGCGAGGCCCTAAGCAATTCAGTGGGAACCTATCTCTAAATAAAATATAAAAGGGGCTGGAAATGTGGTTCAGTGGTTAAGCACTTCTGGCACCAAAAAAAAAAAAAAATCCTAACATAGTGCCAAATACCATGAAAGCACCCTGCCTCAGACATCTGTCCCTTATGCTGGGCTAAGGAGGGTGCCCAGCCTGTCACCTCCAGCAGTTTCCATGTGGCATGCAACCTCAGACTCTGGAGCTCCCAGAAGCTTTCTTTGAAAGAAAGGTAGAGAGGTGGGAGAGATTTGATGAGAAGGTATCTATTATTTATTTATTCATTCATTCATTTTGGTGCCAGGGATTGAATCCAAGGGCACTTAACCACTGAGCCACACCCCCAGCCCTCTTTTATTTTTTTATTTTGAGACAGGGTCTTGCTAAGTTGCTTAGAGACTCACCAAGTTGCTGAGGCTGGCTTCAAACCTTCCATCCTCCCGCCTCATCCTCCCGAGCTGCTAGGATTACAGGCATGTGCCACCGCACCCAGCAAGAAGGCATTTAAGCAGACCCTGCCGGGCTGGTCAGGCGGTGTCCCCTGCTGCCCTCACCTATATGCTCCTGGGCTTCCAAAAGTCAGTCAGAGCAAGAAATTAAGGTTCTGGAGTTGGAGAGCCAGAGAGGCCCATCTGCTGGGGTCAAAGCCACTCCTCCCTTCTCCTCATCACATCCTGCGGATTCTCCAAAGGCTCTCGGGCAGTAACAGACTTAATAACTCCCTGAGGATCTCGTCCCCAGTCACCAGAATTTCTGATTGACATCTGGGAAGTTGCACTCCTCACAGGTACGGCCCAAGCCGCTGGCCTGAGAACTGTGCCCGAACAAAGATCTAATCAAAATCTGGCTAAAGGTGGCCATGCCTCAAGGTGGCAGGGTAGAGCCCAAAGGAAGTTCACAGGAGAAATTCCAAATGGCCTCTTGGACCCATGACCAAGGACACTTCTCTCCTTGGATGACTCCCCTGAATGCCATTGTATCTAAGATAAAATAACTTGCTGAGGCTGGGGGTGTCGCTCAGCGGTAGTGGTTGCCCAGCAGGCACGAAAACAAGGCCCTGGCTTTCATCCCTGGTCTGGTGAGTTAGGGTCATCACACCAGGCGTCTTTCACCTCCCAGTGAGGGTGGCAATGTGCCAGGTCTCCCTGGGGACCCGAGCACAGTCGGAAGCCTCAGCTTTACCTCTGGATGGGGATTTGCCCCAGTGCGAGGTCAGCTAGACTCGCCTCGGTCCTGGTTTGCAAAGGCTGCTGCGGAAGGGTTCGCTGGACCTACCATTCACCTGCATTAATCATTATCGAGCGGCCTGTGGCTGGCCCTGCCCTGCAGCTTCCAGAGTCAACTATTTGCATCACAGGATGGTTGACCTTTGATTTTCCAAACAGTCTTTCAGATGTATACGTGCTGCTGTGCCAATGGAAACTTGTATGGCTGCTGCTAGAACAATACATTAAGTGTGTGTGTGTGTGTGTGTGTGTGTGGTGCTGGGGATTGAACCCAGGGCCTTGTGCATGTGAGGCAAGTACTCTACCAGCTGAGCTCTCTACCCTCAGCCCCAAAAAACAAAAACAAGGTTCTATGTTCTCCAGATGGGGTACTTCTGGGTTACTACTTAAATCACTTGGAAAATAGTCTCAAAGCTGAAGATGACTCTTACAAAATGTATATCATCTCTTGTGATATATGTAATCACATGATCTTTAAAATAAAACCAAGGTGAGTTTAATAAATAATAAGTAAAAATTTTAAACGAAGAAAATTACTGGGTTGGGGATACAGCTCAATTGGTAGAGGGCTGGCCTTGCCTGCACAAGGCCCTGGGTTCAGTCCCCAGCACCACAAAAGAAAAAAAGAAAGAAAATTACTAAAATTATTTTTGAGTTTATGGGGCACAGTTTCTATAAATACATACACGTAAAGAGGTAACCTGCTCCTGTCCCTTTCTGTCACCCCCTGGATTCTCCCTTGGAAAGTGAGAGTATTTGGCGAGGGGGGCCAGGGGCCCTGTGCCCTCCTGGCCAACCACTGTTGGTGTGAGACCACCTTTGGAGGTGCTGACCTCACCCGCAGCCCGATGGCTTGTGTGTGTCTGTGTGTGTTACTGGGGGTCGCACCAGGGACAGGGCCTCCGTAAGTGGCCCAGGCTGGGCTTGAACTCATGATCCTCCTGCCTCAGCCCCCAAGTAGCTGGGGTCACAACATGGGCCACGGCACCTGGTGCCCCCTGACCCTTGACAGTCAGCAGGTTCGACCGAGGTGCCCAGTCCTCTTCACCCTGGCTTCCTTCCAACCTCCATGACGGGCACCCAAGCCTGGGCACTGTCCACCTCGGCATACCATGGCCCCGTGGCCCTTTCTCTTGGGGACCCTCCTACCCACTGCAGGTGTTTAGCAGCAGCACGGGCATCAACCCTCGATGCCAGTAGTGTCCCCTCCCTACTTTAACGACCCAAACTCTGCAACACTGTCGACTGCCTCTGAGGGCCAAAGTCACCCCTGTTTGAGAACCACTGGTCTCGACATACCCAACCCCCTCCAGAAGACCTCGGGCAGCGACAGACATTGCTGTGGGCAGAGGGGCACAGGGTAGGCGTGGTAGGGGAGGGAGGCCAGGCTGAACAGGGCAGAGCTGGAGGGAGGGAAAGACACAGGGTGAGGGGTGACTGAGGCCAGCGAGGGGCAGAGTGACAGCTCTGGACCGGAGCTGGAAGGCCTGGGAGGGCAGGCAGGGCTCCCTGAACTGAAGGGGGTGGTGTTGCCCCCGATCCTGTGCGGGTGGCATGGAAGTCCATCCATTATCTCCCTTTCACTCTGCGTGCTGTATAGACAGGGATGCCTACGCCAAGACCAGAAACAGGCTCCACCCAAAAGCTTCCCCCTAGAGCTTCCTCTGCACTGTCCAGCTGGGCAGGCTCCAGCCCGAGGTCCAGGAGGGAAAGGTGAGGAGAGACTCCAGACACTGAAATGACAGGGGCAGAGAAGACGCCCCGCCGCCCACCCCCCTCTGCCCTCCGCCCCCGGGCTCTGGGACTTCAGGCCAGGAGAGGAGGTGGGGTGTGGTGGACCTCCTGCTCACCCCCCACCCACCCCCAGGTCGTTTTTCCCGAACACCAAGCCACAGGGCGTCTTGACCTTGACCTGCTGTGCTAGCAGCCAGTCCCACCCTGGGGAGCCACCATTTTCTCAGACACATCAATAAACCTGAGGCCAGAATCGAGGAGAAGCTGGTTGGGAAAGACCCCAAGGCAGAGCCCAGGGGGGTGGCTGTCGCTCAGGTGGAAGCGAGACCTGGAGTGGGCAGCACTGAGCGGCAGGACAGGGAAAGGCAGGTGGCCGGTGGCGGAGGTGTGACAGCCTGCTAAGAAGGCAGAAAAATGCAAAACGGGTCCTACTTGTGGTACACACTGTCCCCAGAGGGGGCTTGGGCTGCCGGTAGATGCCAGGTGTCGAAGTGTGCGTGGGGACCCTGGAGGTGTACTGGGGCACCGGGGACGGGTAGTACTGAGCTGGATACGCAGTGTAGACATTGGGAGCCACGGCCGGCTGCGATGGGTAGAGGGCTTCTGGTTGGTATCCGTGGTTTTCATAGTAAGGCCCGATACCTGGGGACGGCCCCTGAACAAGTGAAAAGAAAAATAACATAAAGCTGTCACTGACCCTAAAGGGCTGAGTACACAGCCTCAGGCCCCAGTCCCAGGGGCCCTGCAAGGCCATGCTGACATGCCTGGGTGTCTATAATTACACCAGTTTACTTAGAAAAACCAGATGCCAATTCCAAACTAACCATTCTCAGCTGTCAATGTTGTTTTGTTTACTATTTATTTTGCAATAAAGAAAAAGTGGCTGACATTTACAGAAAAAAAATGTACAGAAGTGTGGGATTAGAACCCATGGGACCAACATCCTCGACCTGTGGTTCCTCGGGGCCTCTCCTTGAGCGCGGAGCTGCAACATTAGGAACCAGTGATAATCATCTTCGGCTTAATCATCTTGGGTTTGAGAGCTCGCCTGCTGCCAGGCCTCAGTACCCATCACCTCTTTGAAACCTGGGCACCAACCCCAAGGGGTGCACAAGCACCACTCTGCACACCACTTGCAGAACAGGGTTGGAGTGGACAGAGCTGCCCAGAGGCAGCCTCTGCTGGTGACTCTGGGGCTCCTCTCCTGCCCTCCCCTCC
This sequence comes from Marmota flaviventris, assembly GCF_047511675.1. Taxonomy (NCBI): domain Eukaryota; kingdom Metazoa; phylum Chordata; class Mammalia; order Rodentia; family Sciuridae; genus Marmota; species Marmota flaviventris. The sequence goes on along the minus strand of NC_092505.1, from coordinate 3,828,259 downwards.
TGCAGAGCTGCCCCCTTCCTACCACCTCCCCAGGCAGGCTAGAGCTGCACCACACCCTCCAGCCGCCCCGCAGCAGAAGCTCTGGTGCCGGTGTGCACATGCACAAATGCCAAGGAACGGCCTAGACACACCACGAGTTTCTGGCTCCTGCCTTCAGCTGGTGTCTATCTTCTCAGAAAAAAACTTCTCTTCCCCCTGGGCCCACTTCAAAGCCACCTCCTCAAGACCCACCTCACACAGGGCACATGGGACTCCCTCTAGTGCTGATGGCTGGGTCTCTCCTTGGATGCCACCTTTGTCCTCTTGTCTGTGTCCCAAGGTCCCCAGGTAACCCTCCCCAACTCCTGCCCCTTGTCACTTTGTCCTCCAAGGACAGGTATCCTCAGCAGAGGCCACTGAAGGCTTAGAATTTTAAATGGGGCCTTCAGGGAACGTGATTGTAAGCACAGAAGCAGATGCCACTCCCAGTTAACCTGCGCTTAGTAACCCACTAAAGCCACCTACAAAGGTCCAAAGATTGATACTCCACCCGGAGCAGCGACGGAGATGGAGAGACAGGCCATCCCTAACCTAAATGGGGGCACCAGAGGCATGGAAATCAGCCAAGAGCAGATGTCCTCAGTCCCAACCATTGAACATGCCACTCCACCCAGGGGGGTGCGTGTCACCCAGCACCTAGTCCAGGAGGATTCCAGTGCAGTGGGTCTGACACTACAAAGGGGTCCAATAAAAAAGTGAATACCAGTGACCAGGAGCCTATAAAGGGGGATAGACCAATAAAGGTATATTTCCCTAGAGGATTCAGAATTTTTTTTTTTTTTTTTTTTTTTTTTTTTGGTACCAGGGATGGAACCCAGGGGCACTTAACCACTGAGCCACATCTCCAGCCCTTTTTTATATTTTATTTAGAGACAGGGTCTCACTGATTTGCTTAGATCTCGCTAAATTGCTGAAGCTGGCTTTGAACTTGTGATCCTCCTGCGTCAGCCTCACAAGCTACTGGGATTACAGGAGTGCACTACCGCACCTGGCTCAGAAAAATATTTCCACTAACCATAATGTCTTTGCTAAATGCACTTATTTCAGGCATAATAGGAACCTGTGAGATCTGCTGGGAACAGAGACCAGGGAAGAGTTTCCCAGGGGCAGGAAGGACAGTCCACCCAGCACCTCATTCCTACATAAGTGTCTCTGGGGCACCAGGAAGCTCTCTTCCCAGGACTCACCTGCTGGCCCACCCTGCTGCACCTGTCTACACACCTGGCGCCCCCCCCCCCCCACACCAACTGTGAAGGCAGGAAGTGGGGAGGTCAAAGCCAGGGTGTGCACCTGGGTTCCTACCCAGCAGCAACGGCGTTCCAGACCCCTCTGGGCAACTCTGGGCTCTGCCCCAACTCAGCCTTTCTAGACAAGGCCTTGAAAGCCCTGCACACAGCCACAGGGGGCCCACAGGCAGCCCTTAAAAGCGCTGACCCACACCTGCTCTTGGGAATAACAGGAGGAGTGAGGACCAGGAAAGGGCCAGAGAGGTAATGATTAACCACTTACTGAGTTTAAAGCCATCCTGATTTTATCAACAGCATTGGGTAAGGGTAGGCATCTGGATCGTTCAAGACGACCTGGAAGAAAAAATTACAAGACTGTAATGCCTCCAAACAGGTTAGTTTTCAGAAGATAAATCTAGAAAAAACTGGAAGACTCTGGCAAAAGGAACCTCCTGCCAGAACAAACTGAAGTTCTGCCCATTGACCGTGATCCCTGACCTTCACGGCCTCTTCCGCACCTCTCCAAACACAGCAAGTGGATGCAGAGGCTCAGGGAACCAGGGTTCTCCTCTGGGATGCGGACATGCCCTTGGGGCCAGAGGGTGCAGGGCCGGCAAGCAGCTTAACACTGCAGCCCAGAAAGCGTGACCTTGAAGAGGGAGGGACAGACTGAAGGACCCAGACTCCAGGGAAGGCCTCTCAGGCCTCCAAGCCCTACTGAACTCACATGGCTCCCAGCAGGGGACCATGACCTTCCCCTCATGTCACACCTACCAAAAGAAGAACCCGTGGAATAAAAACAGGTAGGAATCACCACAAGGAAACTTCTAGAGCCATCAAGACCAGCAGAGGTTAAGGCAGACCAAGGAGGAGAAGACCCCGGCAGCTCCTGGCAGAGTCACTTTCCGGGGGCGCTGGTGACTGAACCCGGCTGAAATCTCAGTGCCTCCTCCCCACACCGTTAGGTCGTGGGTTCAGTGCAGACTTGTGGGCACTTCCCCGTGTCAGGCATGGCACCAAGGGACGGGGGTGCGATCAGCTCCACCCTCCTGCAGGACACCCATGGGTGCCTGCCTGGGGCCAGCTGCCATGGAGCAGGTGGTCCCGCCTAGTGCCACAGGCAGGCCACATCTGATGTCTCTAAGTAAGTGACAGAGGCCCTCCCAAGTTTTAATAAGTAGATCCGTCTGACAGCTTCCACTAACACATCCACTCCGGTTACTGCCCCAGATCAAAAAAGAAAGAAACTGGACGCTAACTAATTTGACCAAATTCAAGATTAGTGTAGGCGAGAGAAAGCTGTGGTCATTTCACGTGTAGCCATGAGATGCCGTCGGCATAAAATTCTCCATTCTCCTTCAGTCTCCACTGACACAGATTCTTTGCCTAAACCAACTTTACCAGGCTCCCCAACTCCAGTGCACTTCCCGGTAAAATGTGGTTTTAGCCGAGAACCCTGCTAAGTCAGGCTATCAGGAACCCCCACCTTGGATACCATCACTCTGGACACCAGAGCGGTTTCTTATCCTCCACACCCCAAAGGGTGTCTGGTCAGCCGGGCCTGCCTCCAGCAAGAAGCCTGTCGGGTCAGTTCAGCCAGAACCCCGCTCACCTGAAGTCCTCTTAGTGACTTTCCTGCTAGGATCCTGCCTGCTTCTGGGCTGTAAATTCCCACTTCCCCTTGTGCTGGGAAAGAACCCAATGTCCCCCCACTGCAAGGCCCCTGCCCTTCTCCTGTTCTACTGACAGTGTCCTGAATCAAGCCCTCCTCGTCCTGATTTGACGAAGGTCACTAAATCACTTTCTCTTAACACCCTGTTCAGTGAGGGCTTTTCTCTACTCTTCAGCTGGGCAAGACATGGCCAGAGAATATTCTATGAAGCGATCTTTGGGATCATCCTTCCGAAAGACAGTGCTCTGAATGAGGGTAAGGAGCCTGGAGCAGGTCTGGGCTTTGCTGGCCACATCAGAGGCTGAATGTTTTCACCTATAAGAGCCTGGCACTGGGTAGGTACGCAAACAGTGCAGGTGGCTCGTGTAGGTAGCCCATGACCTCTGGGACTAGACTCTCTGCATCCAAACCTAGCTCAGCCCCTCTCTAGCTATGAACTGGAGCAAGCTAGTTCATGGTCCTATACCTTGGTTCTCTCCCCTGCAAGTTAGGTGAGAGCAGTACCTACGGCACAGTAGTTGGGTCCCTGAGAAGTTCACACTAATCAGTTAGCGTGCTACATCAGTCTTTGTTAAAAATAACCACAGAGCCGGTGTAGTTGCACACGCCTGTAATCCCAGCAGCTTGGGAAGCTGAGGCAGGAGGATCACAGGTTCAAAGTCAACCTCAGCAACTCAACAAGGACTTTAGTAACTTAGCAAGACCCTGTCTCAACATAAAATATAAAAAGGGACTGGGGATGTGGCCCAGTGGTAAAGCGCCCCTGGGTTCAATCTCCAGTGCAAAAAACAAAAAAACAAAAAACTGCTGTTTTGTGGCATTTAGAATTTGCTTTTGATAAGTATCCCAAGCTAGTGGGTGTCACAAAGTCCACCCAGTTTCAATTCACTGGCGCCAAATGCAGTGGACATCACTGCCTTCCCATCTCCTAGGCAAATCACCATCTGATCATCAAACAAGAAAAAAGAAAGATGGAGACTTCTGATGGATGAAAATATGAGAGTCACTTCGAAGGGGTCACAGCAAAAATGCACCAGCTCACTTATTTACTCTACATGAAGGGCCAGATCTTGTCAAGAGCAGCAAAATGTTTTTCACGATTAAATAGATAAAGTCAGGCCCTTCCTGGGTATGAGCAGAGAAAACCGGGGAAGGTGCAGGCTGCAGGGATCGCCGTTCACCACACACGTGGGCACGGAAGGCTTCTCAACAGGTGGGCTGTCGTTCCAACATGCCTTCCCGAGTCCCCGAGGTGGAGGACCCTGAGGCTCCGGGCACCAAGACCAATCCTGCACCCCTGCCCAGGAAGCAGAATGAACTGGGCCCTTGCTAAGGTTCCTTTCAAAACAGTCCTGCCTAAGCAAACACGCGCCCAGCTCTGGTTTCCCTGCTCCCTGGCAGCCCCGCCCGCCCGCTGGGCTGTCTCGCCAGTTCTGGGATTGGTTGAAGTTTCAGGAAATGAGAATCTGATCGCGCTGGCGGCTTTCCCAGTTTAGGAGTCCTGTGAAAGGAAGGTGAGTCAATGCCCCAAATCCACACTCGCTATTCATCAGCGATCCCTAACAGTGGGAGAAGGAAGCCGGGAAAGGGAGGAACACTGGGAGCCAAGTGGTCTCATACAAGCCACAGGACACAGAACAAGGGGAGAATCCTACCTCACCCAGGGATCCCGCCACCCAGGACACTGGAGCCAGCGGCGTGAAGTGTGCCCGGCTCGGCTGGGCTACGGTGGACTTTGGAATAGAAGACCAGAGCGCTACCTGCCACCCCCTGCCGAGGAGAAGGAAGGGGAGCCCTGTTCCCACTCCAGAGAAGTGGATCTGAAAGGGAGCCAGCTTCCCAGCTTCCCGAGAGACCCAGGGGGCCCGCATCCATCCGCTCACCCTCAGAACGGGCTCCATTTCCACAGCCGCACGAGATTACAAATCGCATGAACTCGTTTCTGAAAGGAGCAGGATACAACCCAGGTGACAAGAGACAACCTGTTTAGCAGTCTTTCCTGTCATTTAAAAGACAAGGACCATTGTTCTCTATTCTGGAAAGCCAGCTCTCATGAGCACTTTGGGAAATTCTCCTTTAAGTGCAAGAGAGCAAATGAGGACAAAGGTCCCGACCCCCTCCTCGCTGGCAGCCAATCCACTGCCTCCCAACCAAGCAGCTGCCCTCCTGCTGCTCCGACCCACTGCGCGTCCCTTCAGGGAGCCGAGGCACCTGCAGCACCTCTGCCCCACCTCGCACCTGGACAGTGCTGCAGGATCCGACCTGCACCCCATGGCAGACCAAAGCTGTTTCTAAAGGAGAACAGGTTCATCTTATAGTTTCCATCCTCTGCAGAGTTAGGAGCACGTTTGCTGGAGATTTATTTTGAAAACCACCCAAAGCCAATGCAGTCAGGTCCATGGGTGCTGACTTGGACCCAGGGTCAGGGGTGGTCCCTACAGATAAGATCACTACCCTCACTCACACCACCCCGCACCTGTGCCAGCACAAGTCCCCACAGTGTGCTGGGTACTGCCCAAGTTGCTGGAGGTGCGAGGGGTGCCACATCAACGGACACTCCACAGCCAATGAACAAATATGGAAGAGAATCCCTTATATCAAAACCGAGGCACTAAAACACACCCAAGATGCTCTCTGCTCTGGGATGGAGAGCTAGCTGGAGGCTGGGCAACAGCGGTGGGTTTCAGTAATAGTCAGCATGAACCAGCGTGAGCACATCAGACGGAGCGCGTACAGCAGCTGACAAGGAATTCTACGGGTGGAGGGCAAGTGAGGTGTTGGGAAGAGGCTGCCTGCACCATCGAGTTTCCTTCTACGACTGCCCCATTGTCCTAAGGAGGCTACAGGCTTTTTAGAGTGGATATCAGGTCTGGTCCTCTTTTTAAAAAAGCTAGTTTTATACCATACAAAGAACATGTTCGAATATCTTTGAGATCCAAAGGCTAAATGAACATGGTGACATTGAGCAGAGTGAGACGGGAGCCAGCACTGGACATCACCAGTCTCCAAGCCAGGGATCTCAGGGGATCCACAGGGTCTGTGTGCGAAAGAGCTGTATGTGGGGCTAACAGGACAGGTGGGTCTCCAGGCCACTCCAAAAGGAGGTGTCCAGGCCACCAGCCCAGGGTAAAGAACATGCCCAAGTCCACCTGCATGACGGGGATGATAACTGAATAGGTACGGTAAGGATTAAGTGGCAAAGCAATCCCTGGATCAACGTGGGAGGAGCCACGGTGACAACATGTGGGTCATCCTCCATAACCAAGGATCTGCTAAAGCAGAAGGGACTTAATGTAGTCTCTGTCCCTCCAAGGCCCTACCAGGATCAATGGTCAGGATAGTCCCAATAGCAGCGTTGACTCCATTTGGGGAAACCAAGTTTCCAACAGTTGTAAAGCTCAAGGACTGTGGCTACCTGGGAAAGAACAGAATTCCACAAACCTAGAAACATGGACCCAAGACTAGCAGGTCATGTCTCTAGCATATTCTAGAACAGGACTGGGCTTCCGCTGCAAGGCCAGATGCGATGACCTTCTCAAGTTGCTCCTGGGCAGGCATGGTGGTACATGCTGGGCCTGTAATCCCGCTACTTGGGAGGCTAAGGCAAGAGGATCTTGAGTATGAGGCCAGCCTAGACAACATGGTGAGACCCCATCTCAAAAAACAAGTAAACAAATAATAAGCTAGAGTTGCTCCAACCTGTTATAAATGTATTACCACCAATAGACTTGAACTCGTCACCACGCAGCTCCGTGGACAGAATTCTGCAGAACAATCTCCAAAACACCTCCTGGGTCCAATGACAGATCTGGGGCTGACCCCAAGGCTGCATCACTGTGAGCTCAGATCTACACCCTTCCTTCCAGGGTGGCCTCTTGGGAAGCAATGGCCTTAGAGGAAGTTTGACACAGGGCCTCACAGGCAAACAAGCAATAATAAAGCCCAGCTCCTCTCATCCGCCAGACGAGTGGTCACTTGTAAACATGCCACACAGTCTGCTCCGCCACAGGGGCCTCTCTCCTCAGTCCCACCTCCACTGCCCTCACCTGAACGTCCAAGGCCACAAGCACCGAGCGCCCTTGGAGCACTTCATCCCCCTTTCTACACCTCTGACCCCCGCCCCTCCTGACCACCCCCTGGTGCCTGAGGGCTCAACTGTGGACACAGTGCCCAGAGTTCCCATCCCTTCCCCAGACTCGCCTCAGTTAAGAGCAGAGGGCACACCTTTGGGTCACCTGCCCTCTTCAAAGTCCACACTGTGCACTTTGTGCCTATACCCTGCCCAGAAAACCATCACTCCTCCTCCCAGGAGGCCTCTGCTGACCACTGAGAAGTCTTGCACATGTCACGGTCCTGCTCCTGCCAGTGCCCACAGGCCACTGGGAAAGCCAAGCCCCCCAGGTTCGGCTCTGCTTCCTCTCGGCCCTCCAGCTCCACGCCGGGTCATCCCACAGGGCTTCCGGTGTGAACCGACCACACGTCTCCCCAGGAACCCAAGGGCTGCTTGTGAACAGTGCCCGCTGGCACAAGGGACTTCACAAACCAGCCTCCTTCAACCCCAGGCCCACGACACCTGGGAGCTGTGAGTCAGGACTTCCCCAGGTCAACCTTGAAGCCTGGCCCAAACCAGACGTCAGCTCTCAGACCCTCCTGCACCCCAATCCTCAAAGACCACCAGACTCACCCTGGGGCCAGCCCAGTGTTGGAGGGTCCCTGGTAGGTACCGGGAAGTCAGGAGGGGCCAGGAAAGCAGGCCACGAACCTCCAAGGACACGTGGACTGGGAGAGGGCAAAGATGGGACAGCCCCCACCAGGGCTCGGTGGCTGCCTGCAGGCAGCTCTCCAGGCCTGGGTCCTCCTCCACCCTCCCCAGCAACAGGGCCAGTTTCCAACGCTCAGTCAGGGGACCTGACCAGCCACTCAGCTGACCAGCCACCTTTCCTTTCCTCCTCAATGCCCAAGGCTGAGGCCTCCTCAGTCCTTCCTGGACCGCGGGATTTCTGAAGGGCTTGAATAAAAATAAAGATCACTGGGTGCCACTCCCAGGGTCTGGGGCGCAGCAGTCAGGACAGAGGAATGACACCATAGAATTATTATTTCTTATATTTATATATAGTTATCAATTCTTCTTTTAATAACTATTTTTCTCAGGTGGTGCTGAGGGTCAAACCCTGTGCCTCACACATGCTAGGCAAGTGCCCTACAGCAGAGCCACAGCCCCAGCCCTGACACCACAGTATTAAAAAGCTCCCCAGGACTCCTGCCGCGGCTCAGAGAGAACAGAGCGAGCCAGAGCCTGGTTCCCACTTCCTGGCAGCCCCCAGCCCCAAGCTGGGCCCAGAGTAGGATGGCACTCTTACATGATGGTGGCGGCTCTGGCAAAACGCACCGCGGGTGCCCAGGCTTCACCATCGAGAGTCCTTCACCATTGGCAGGACGTGTGCACTGTGCTGTCACTCGTGACCCCATCGCCCAGGAGTCAGTCTGCACACCACCCCCCTGAGAAGTCCCAGTGGTGCAGAGCCCGGGCGGGACTGCAGGCAGGCGGCTGTGAGGTCAGGGAGACGCACACCTGACCCCAGAGCAGCCCCCTTTTGTATCTGGATTCCTTGGTCCTCGTTCTCAGTTTCCTTCTCTCCTTTCCTCCACCTCTGTGACATTAAAACCTAGGTACTAAAGACGGTGGAGTGAATAGGACGTCACTTCCCTATGTTCACATAAGACTACACGACCAGCGTAGCTCACACCATGTACAACCACAAGAATGGGGAGTTACACTCCCTCTGTGTATACTCTGCCGAAATACACTCTACTGTCATGCATAACCAAAAAGAATAAGTAAAAAATTAAAAAAAAAAAAACACCTCAGCACTAAGAGAGGAAGAGAGAATCAACACCCTGTGCCAAAGCCCCTTCTAAGACCGGTGTCTCCAACTCAGAACCTGTTAATAATGAGAGCCAGATAGCCCCTACTCTGCCCCACTTCTGCCCCTTCTGGGTCACAGGATCTGGGCAACTTACCTAACCTCTCTGCCTCGGTTTCCCTATAATTGAGTTAAATATGTCATAAAGAGCTGGCGATGGATGATGCCTGACTGGAACAAAGAGTGTCACACCGACATCTACACCTATCGTTATAACTCTTTTGATCTGGGCAACTGTGTACAGGGCCCAGCACCCAACAGTGCCAGGCAGCCCAGGGTGAGCGAACTCCGGGGATCTGTGTTTGGTGCCAGCATTAGCACAATCTTGTTAAAAGGCTGACTTGGTGCGTGAGTTAAAGGAAAGTTGCTCAGGACCAAATGCTGGAGCTGGGAACAGAGGTCCAGCAAGCTCTTATTTAAGTACAGAGCCTGCAGTGTGGACCCACAGGTGTAGGGACAGAGTGCCAGCCCGTGAGGCCTTCCCCTCCACTGGGGTGCTGAATTTTCTTCCCCAGAGGTGCCCTTGAGTTTCATTCTGGCTACTGGGAGGAAGGAGGCAGGGTGAGGCAGGGTGAGCCTCCTGAAGAGGCACAGTGAAGGCTGAGAGTCCTGAGCAGCCTCAGTGACCTCCTGGGGACTCCCTCTCCCAGGGCCCACCTGAGCCTCTTTGGCCTCACTGCACTAAGCAGTTAGTGTCCCTGTAAACTCTGCCGGCCCCTCCTAGCCCCACCCTTCCGGCAAGGGAAGCCGCTGCATTCTCACTTCCTGGAGGCCCCTGCCCACCTGCTGGGATGGGTCAACAACCCCCACCTCACTTTAGGTTTTCCAAACACCTAGTAGCTCCTCTGGAAGCCTGAGTAACTTTCCATTCTCTGTGTAGCTCTTGGGCAGATGGGGAGCTCAGGGCTACAGCAGGGGGTGGGGAGATGTGCTCCTGGATTTAACCCCAGAACTAAGGCACAGCTTGCATGGTGGGCTGAAGCAACCTCCAAGCCCAGCCCTGGATGACTCTTGCCTACCAGGCCCACCTGGGGCTGCCATGCTAGCCTTCCCTGCTAAAGGGGACACCAGGATTCCTGAGGACCAGGCCCGCACGTGCTGTGAACCGGATTCAGGCCACAGCACTGAGTCCCAACACGGGGTGGGCAGGTGCTCCCCTCTGCCTGCAGCAGGCACAAGCCGGCACTGGAGCCACCTGCAACCAGGACCTCTGGGGCGTGGACTCACAAACTTTTGGCCTCGGGGCAGTTCTTCAACTTGGCCAGCGCAGTCTCGGGCAGGGTACCCCGTCAGGCTGGTGCATTCGGCCACCCTGCCACCGGCCTGAGTCCCGCCAGAGGGGATGCAGTGGACGGAAACTCCCAGGTGCTGGGCAGGGAGTGCCCGCCCTGGGGCCAGCCAGCTTTTCCCGGGGCGGCTCCTGCCGCTGCCGGTGCCCTGGCGGCCTGGCCCTGATCGCCACCCTAGGTTGTAGTCGTGGGGCCCAGGCCTGGAGCAGTCCCTCTTCCCGGCAGGGAGCCGTTCGCTCTCGCCTCGCCCGGGTCCCTCCGGGAGCCTGGCCGGTGGCCCCGCCGCGCCGACCCTATCGTTCCCCGGCATCTCGGAGTTTCCAGTTTCTCCCTCGGTAGGGAACCAAGGAGCAGAAGGAGTTCAGGTAACAGTCCCAGGCCGCAGTGATTTTCCCGAAACAAAGAAATGCACCACAAGTCTACCCTCCCTGGTCCCCAGAGGGGGAAAAGACTCAGCCAGGGCTCCTAGGTGGGGGCCAAAGGAGGACAGCGATCCGGGGGCCCGCCCCGCCCGACGGATCCCACCCAAAGGACCCTGGAGCACCCTCTTCTCGGATAAAACTGCCAGGGACTCTCGGGGCCATCAGCCCACCCGCGCAACGCCAGCGGAGGTGGCTGGAGTTCCCACCCGTGCGCCCACGGGGGCCCGCTGTCGTCGTCCTGCCGCCCGCAGGAAGGGCGCTCCGCCAGCCTCAGCCCCGAGCGCTCAGCCCGCGCAGACACACCTGCCGCTCACACCTCGCTTGCCTCCAGCCACCCGCACCCAGAACTGGGGCAGGGGACTCCGGCGGTTCCCAGATGTCCAGGTTCCCCTTCCAAGCCCAAACCCAGCGCTCAGACCCCGCAGAGCCGGTGCGTCCTGAGCGCCACTTACCTGCCGCGCTCGGCCGCGCTCCCCGCCCCTCGGCCTTCCTCCGCGCGCGTCTTCACCTCCGCCTCCCCGGGAGCTCGCGCCTTCCTCGGCCCGGCGCTCAAGTCCCGGGCCTTCCCCAGATCTCGCTTTAATCTCAGGAGGCGGCGTCCCCAGGGCTCAGGGCGACACCCCCCAAACGCGAATCCCCGTTCAACCGGGGCAGGAGGAGGGGACAAGCCGGAGCGGCCATCCCGGACTGGAGGAGGAGTTTCCCCAGGGGAAGCCCCGGACGCGCTCGGCCTTGGCGCGCGCCACAACAGCGGGGACTCCGGTACGTCTAGGGTCAGGCACCCGCAGGCAGTCGGGGGCTGAGAAGAGGCGCTGCCCTCTCCCCAAGTCCGTAGGTCCTCTCAGGTCGCGGGGCGACGCGGTCTGAGGGCTGCGTTTGAATTTAGGAGGGGGATTCTCGGGAATCGAGTCTCCACTCATTGGAGCAGGGTAGCTCCAATTTCCAGACTTCCTGTAGAAGTGTGTCCTCTGTGCTGACTCTGGGCTGGTGGACCAGGCCAGGGTGGCCCAGGAGGTGGCCCTAGGGGACCGCTGGCCCACGTACAAAGGTCCGGGATGCAGCGCCGCTGGGGGCCCAGGACCCTTCTCGGTTCCCCTTGGCTTTTCTTGCAGGACCGCTGGCCTCCAGTCTCCCCTCTTCCTAACGTCTCCTGGACAGCGTTCCCCAGAGGGACAGACATCTTTTAGTGGGCACCGGTGGAACCCGGCTGGGGAATATGCCTCATTTCCGAAGACCCGCCCTTCCCCCACTTCTGAAGCTCCTTGGCAGGTCTGCAGTTGTGGAGCTCAGCTTACACTGCCCAGAGTACCCAGCAGAGCATGCCACCCCCAAGCAGTCCTCCCTGCATACTGATGGTTTGGAGCCGGTGTCTTGGAACTGTAGACTCTACAGCCCCTCTGGAAAACTTGCCCTTGTGTACAGGAAATGTCCATCTTCAAAGGACTTGTTCATTAGTAAAGGTTCAGCAGAAAAAGAGAACTGCTCCAGACAGCTCTGGTCACCAGGAGTCCTTAGTCTTGACTCTGGAGTCCTTATCACCAGGACTGTCCTGCTGTCCCTACAGCAGGGACTGCAAACCCTTGTTCTTTCTGTAGTTTGACATGGCCTACAAGCCTCAAGGGTCTAGCTGGGTGTCTCAGATTTGTGAATGCCTGTCTCTGCACCTATAACTTTAAATGATTTTTCTGTGAATCTGTCATAGCAGTTTAATTCATATACCAGCCAGAGAAGCTGAGAGTGTAGCAATACACAAATTAAGATACAAATTAACATTTATGAATTTAAATGTTAATTTTCCTCCCTGAGCAAGACACAAATTAACATTTATGGATTTAAAATAAAACGGAAGCAGAATAAAACCTAAATCATTCCCAGCCACTGGCTGCATGGGCCCAGCCGCCCTTTCTGGAAAGCACTCCCTGAATCCCGTCCTGTGGAGCTGGACCTTCCTAAGGAGTTCTTCTCTCCCACCCTTCTTTGGGGAGCATCTACAAGGAGGGCTTTCCCCTAGGTGCTGCTGCCCTCCCCATCTCAGGACTTCACTGCTTTGCAGGTAGGCCCCAGTGGAAGACCCTCAGGAGCAGTGTCCCACAGGGAGCCCAACGGTAGCTGTCTTCGGTGGCAACTCACTTCTTTCTGTATTGACAGTGTGTTCTGCGCCTTTCTAGCAGGGACTCCTAAGGTCCACTTGCACACCAGGTGGCATCAGCCCTCTTGAGGTGTTTGTCCACCCCCATCCTTTTTCCCTGTTACAGTAGTAGGCAGGTACTAGAGAGGAGCAGAGCCTGTAGGGGACATGGAAGAGATTTATATAAAGAATTGACTCACACAGTTTGGGAGCAGGAAGTCCACGATCTGCCCTCTGTGCCTGGAGTCAGAGAAGAGCCTGCAGTTCAAAGGCCAGAGAGCCAAAGAGCCACACCCAAGGGACAGAGGACCTGGAGCAGAGGCGGAGTGAGTTCAGCCCTCCTCCCCTTTCTGCTTCCTTCAGGCCCTCGCACGCACACTGGCTGACGCATGCATGCACACTGGGCAGAGTGGGCTGCCTTCCCCCAGTGCCAACGCAATGAGAACCTCCTCAGAAGCATGCTCACAGTCACATCCAGAAATAACATTTAACCAGTGGTCTGGGCCCCAGGGCCCAGTCAACCTGATCTATGAAAGTAGCCATTGCGAGTCCACCCCCCAACTTGACACCCAGGTTGGTCTCCCTAAGCCACACTTAACCTCCCAATAAAGACAATAACAAGGCTACAATTCCGCCAGACCTGACAGAACTATCAGAACTGTCTGCACACAACCAAAAATGTCCGGAAGAGGAGATGAAGTCCCAGCCCCATGACCACTTCTCCTTGACATTCCCCAGCTTACGTACCATGATGAGAAATCAGTGATACACAGGAGAGTGATCTGAAGTCATGATACATGAAAAGGGAATGAGAAAGTGCATCTGAGAAATCACACATACATGCACGCAAAATGTATTCAGAACAAACTAAGAACAACCAATCGTCTGGGTCCTCCTTTCTGTAACTGGCCACATGGTGGGAGCTGGAATTTATGGCTACCTTGCCCTGCCCCTCCTGCTATCCCTTTGCCTTCAGCACGCCGCTTACCTGGATGGGTCACCTACACCTTAATCACTGAAGGGCCTGGGACATCAGAATCGTGCCCAGGTTGGGTGGTTACGGTTTTCCCTTGACCTGAGTCACAGCATGGGGGAACTAAGAAATGCCCCAGGGACTCATGCGCCAGACACCTGCTCCTTACTTCCACAGTGGAGCAGCAGTGTAGCCTCTCTGTGGTAGTCAGGGTCGACCAGCCCGACCAGTACCGCAATTCTCTTTGCCAGTTGTCTCACAGGCATGGGGAGTCCACAACGGCCAGTGGCAGTCTTCAATTCTGGTCTAATGGAATCCTTATTGTGTCTCCTGGTGGAAGCACATCTCCCTCGGAGTGTCTACGTCAGCAGAGAATAAACTCACGTGAGCAGGGAGCAAACATTTCACTAGTGGGCCATTGGACATAATAGTGACTAATGCCACTCCCGTTTCCACCCCTTGATTCCTGGTCCTGTGAATCCCAGCAAGGGGAGAAACAGCGCTATGTAGGGGACACTGATCCAGGGCACACACAGCCTTGTGGGGAACCTTGGCCCTGCTCTGCAAGGTTGTGCCTGCCAGAGGCCTCCACAACTGGGTCTTCGAAGGCCGTCCACCATCCTATCAAGGGCTGCCCAGGATGGTGGGGAACATTGTAAGGCCAGTGAGTTCTATGAGCCAGGCTCCATGGCTGCACTTCTTTGGCTGAGAAGTGATATCCTTGGGCAGAAGCAATGCCATATGGAAGATCATGGCTGTAGGAAAGACATTCTGCAGATCCCCAGAGGATGTCTCCAGCAGAAGCACTGTGTGCAGGCAAGGTAGATTGCCTGTCCCAGTAAGAACAAACGCCGTCCCTTCCACGATGGAATCCATCCAATGTAACCATCCTGCCACTGGGTAACCGGCAGATCGCTCTGGAAATGGTGCCATATCAGGGACTCTATCTCTGCTGCTGGCAGGTGGATGCTTATTGGTGACTATAACCAAGTCACCATTGGTGAGTGGAAGTCCATATTGCTGAGCCCATGTATAACCCCCATCCCTGCCACCATGACCACTTTGTTCATGAGCCCCTTGGCAGGAACAGGGGTGTCTGGGGAGGAGGCTAACTGGTATCTACAGGATGGGTTATCCTAATCCACTTGGTTATTTAAGGTCAGTCACATATCTCTTCCCCAAATCGGTTTGTCAACAATTTTTCAATTCAAGTCCCTCCCCACCCTGCCAAACCACTGCCTGTAGCCCGCCAGTGGGTATAGAACCTCATGTCTGGACATCTCTGAGGGGTGCATAGCCAGGCGCACTGCTCAGCCTGCGGCCCTCAGGGAGGATTTCTTATCACCGCTGTCCTTAGGGGTGTCCCAGAGAGGGGCTGTGGTGCTGTTGCTGTCCACTTCCAAGAGGTGCTGCATAGCATGCAGAACATCTGTAAACCAGGCTTGAGACTTCTCCCCTGTCAACTACGAGGCCCAGGTGCAGGCTGGGCCAGAGAAGGCAGTGGATTGGGAGTGGGGACCATGGGCATTTGGGCCACTTGTTCATATAACTAACTTGTGCCTTCAGGACCGGGTCACACATGTATCACACTTGCAAGTAATGTGCATATCCAGCCTAATGGCTTGGTGTCGACATAACACCTGGTTCATGATGGGCAGCCCAGGTCACCTGGTGGCCCATGGCCAAGCATTCAGTTCTCACCACGCCCAGTAGCAGACCAAGAATTCTCTCTCAAAAAGAAAGTAGCTAGGTAGAAAGGATGGCTGGGCTTTGTCCCTAACCCTAAGGGCCTCCGCTGTGACTCAGCTATGGGACCTGCCAGAGGTTCCACACAGTGTCCCACTGACACCTCAAGCACTGTCAGGTCTGCTGAGTCACGTGGCCTGAGTGGAGGAGCAGCTGGACCCGTGGCAGGGCCTTCTTAAGAAGGTTCAGATGAGCAACTCATCCCTCACCTTGGAAGGGGCATCTCAGCACACCCCACACCACTGACCCTTGGATGTCTCACTGATGCTAATTCTTGCTCACTAGGTCCCAGCAGCATACTGGACCAAGAAGAAGATGTATCTTTCACCCACAAACACAGCAGAGACAGCACAAGAAACCCAGTCTCTGATGGCATCCTTGAGACACAGAATCAAACCACCCTGAAGTCAAGCCTGCTTTCCCACTGTCTTCACAAGGACCTCTGGAAAATCAGAACTGTTCACCAGGAAAGCAGCTGTGACACATGAAACCCAAGCAATCGTATGACACGTGAACAGTAAGCAGCAGTTCTCTTCCACAAGATGGTGGGCCAGAGAGCCTGGAAAAACGCCCCCTCTACAGAATAGCCAGAAAGGCCGAGTGAGCTAATATGTCACTAGTAACCTTTAACATTGCATCAGACTTTGCAAGAAAACTTGGGAAACCTCATCCATGAAAGTGAAGTGGCAGCACAGGGTGAGAGCTGTGAGATGTTGGGCCTCTGGAATCCTCTGTGTGTACCCATCCCACTGAAGGGTGGCAGCCAGTAACTTGAACTTGTCTCTAGTCTTTGCTCCCAATGAAAGAGGAATCTTTGCTCTTCTGAGCATGTATGACTACAAGCAAGCCTTCTTGTGAGAATTTAGGGTTTGAACCCAAATTCTGACTGTCTTCTATGGTCAGAAAAGCTTCTAGCCAAGAATTCAATCTAAAGTGGTCCTGAAATAAATATAACTGATTCTGTGATCCTAGATTAGCCATGCCGCAGGCACTTGGTAGAAACAAACTCCAACCCTTTCTAGGGGAATGAATGCCCATCCACCCAAGACACAGTGTCCCCAGGTCACCAACAAAATGAGCTCAAAAATTTAAAAAGCCAAGAACAACAGCTGTAGAATCAGACCTCAGATATTGGCATGATTAGACACAGATGAGAAAATAAGAAACTTTACTGTGTAAAAAAAAAAAAAAAAGCGGGGGGGGGGGGGGGGGCGGGAAATCTAAAAATAAAAATGAAGCAAGAATTGTTTCAAATCACCCGGGAGAACTGGAGAGATAAAAACTAAAGGGACCTTCTAGAAACAAAATAATATAAACTTTTAATAGGGGAAGAGGGAATCTGGGAGGTAGAATACCTACCTGAAGAAGTTATCTGAAATTCCTACAGGAAGAAAAGCTATTTAAAAAATATGAAAAAGAACCTAAGTGGTGTGGAGACTAAATGGAAAGTTCTGAAGAAGTCTAACTAGACTTCCAAAGTGGTCATAGAGTAAGGAAGAATCAATGCTTTAGGCAGTATGGGTTGCAGATTATCTACAATTGATAAAGATCACAAGTTCTTAGGTTATTGGAGCACAATGAATTCCAATCAGAAAAAAAGAGGAACCCATAGTTAAGAAAATTGCAGAATCCCTCAGATAAAGAAAAAGATCTAGGAACCGGGGATGTGGCTCGGTGGTTGAGACGACGCCCTGGGTCCAATCCTCAGCACTGGAATAAAAAAAAGAAAGAAAGAAAGAAGAAGACCTAAAATGTTTTTAAAGGGAAGACTTCCCCCTCCAGTGAGTACTGTGGGCTAGCCTGGTGGCAAGGAGGGGTGCAGTGGGAGCAGGGGTACCCACCGGGGCACTAGGCACAGTGACACTGGGAGCCATCCGCTTCTTCCCCTGCGTGATAAATACATGTGTGCCCACTCTTTGTTTATACTTTTTTTTTTTGTAGTATATATACTCCCTGGTACGCATGGAATATTTCGTAATCTGAAAAATGACAGATGATTAATCATTAAGCTAGCTGGCTTTAAAACTGAGTTCTGAAACAGGAATCTCTGGGTGGCTCAAGGAGCCACTTGTGATCTGTAGTAATGAGACAGGATTTGGCTTGATGCTGGTCGAGGAGATCATGCTGCGTCCTGGCTCCGTGGTGACGCCCTGATGCTCATAGTTGGAAGGGGAGGAGGAGACCAAGGGGAGGAGGAGGCTGAGGGCCACTCCAGCTCTGGAGGTCACCTCTACTGTGCTGAGGGCCTCTGACCATGTCGGCAGGGAAGGACACGGTCCCAAATCCACACACTACTGCCAGAAAAGCAAAGGCTTCTATACTATGGTGCTTCTAGCAGGTTCTTCAGGTGAACTCAGATACTGATTGTTCAAACAAGGAAAAGGGCTTCAAATATTTGTTGTTTCTGTGGTTGAAACGAGTTCTAAGGCTTGTCTCCCAGGCTCAGAGTGTCCACTTGTAAAAATAACAATGACCTTTTATTGAACATTCTCCGTGGCGGTCAGAGGGAGGCTTACATTACCACACTGAGATAGGTGTGTTGACTTCCCCATGTTACCACAAGGTCACTGGAGTCCAGAGGGGCCCAGCACTTGGCCAGGTCACATAGCAGGTGTGGGGGACCTGACACCAGGGGTGGGTGTGTGCACCACTGAGTGGGAGTCAGGGGCTGGGGTTCCTGGCACCCTTGACAGCGAGACTGCTCTATTCCTGGTCTGTTCCAGGGACCCAAGTCCTCCAGGCCCCTTTGGCTCCAGATCCCAGAGGGAAGCAGTTGCAGGGGTGTGGGGAGGTGCTCAAGAGGAGCCCCGTCCACTCCTCGGTCCTCCAGGAGCACCCTTGCCCTCTGCTGCCTACCACACGTCCTCTAACTGCAGGAGGAGAGGTCCAGGCTGGCTGTGGGACCGAGTGATCACCCCAACTGTCCCCAGCACACCCAGTTCACAACGGTGGAGGGAACTAGGCTCCAGGCAGTAAAAACACGTTCCACGGGGCACAGGGGGGAGGGGAAATAGCACTGGGTGGTCGTCCCTGCCTTGCTGCCCTGACCCTGTGGGATTCCCTGCTGCTCCCAGCTCTGTCCTTGGAGAAATTTTGTCCAGTACTGGGGTGGGTCAGGTTGGGGGCTTGCCCTTCTGTGCATGGACTTCTGCTCCCCTGCCTCGCAGGCAGGGCCTGGCTGTGGCGTTGCAGGTGGGGGACGAGCTTCCCTGAGTCTGCTCAGATCAGTGGCAGCCTCCCTGGGGATTCAGGGTCCAGGTGAGACCAGCTCTGCTTCCCAGCTGGTGTCCTGTTCCAGGGGTCAGATCAGACCCTTCGTGAGGTTCCTAGGGTCGGAACCTCCCTGGAAGGCCGCTTCGACCCCAGCCCGACTGTTACAGGGGTGGCCTTCTGGCTTCACGAGGCTCTGCGATTACGTTTCCCTGTGCCCTGCGGCTGGGATGAAGAAGCCAGTGACAGCCTGGTGTCCTCGAAAGTGTGGGCTCTTTGCTCCTGATCTGGGGGCGGGGAGGTTCCTGGGCATGAGACCCAGAGCGAGTGTAGTGGCTACCGTGCTGTGTCCCCCAGCCCACGAGGCACTGGCTCCCCTGGCTGCTGGGGGTACTCATGCCCGATTCCTCATTCCACCCATGCACTCCCTCCCCCCAAACTTCACCATGGTCAGGGAGAGCACCCCAGCCCACACTCTCAGCCTTTTTCTGAGGACTGCATCCAGCGACTTGTGGACGAGAGCATGAATGCCTCTAATCTGGCACAACCCGACACAAGGGTGTGAGTTCTTCGTGGTACCCACGCCACAGCCCCAGGTTTCCCTCTGCCTGACTCTCCTCTCACTCCCTCAAAAGCGTTAACCCCACTTTTACTAGTACTGCTACTGCTAGTAGTTCTCAGGACCTGCCTCCTCCTAAAACGTGACCTAGGAGTTCTGGGAAGACACCACCCTGAGGCAGACCCACACCATCATGGCAACATGCGGCCAAAATGGCACCCGTGCCTCCAAGATCCATGCACCAAAGGCACAAAGTCCCTGCATGTATTTCTCATGAGCCATTCCAGAGTTAACCCCTGAAGGATGGACACCAACCAGTCTCAGCCTTAAGCTTCAAACCCTGACTCCCGCCAAGTGATGTTTCCCCCTTGGAGAATTGGGGCTTGCACCCCATCATGTGCCCCCACTCAGTGTGGCTAAAGGGGTGTGTCCTCCTAAGTCTTATTGAGTGGGGCACTTTCCCCCCCCATGCAAGACAGATATTTTCATCGCATTGTCAAATGCCTACAGTTCCAGATAAGAAATGGCAGCGTGATGGCCAATTTCCAGGTGAAGTGTCATCCGTGGGCACTTAAGAGCTGTCCGTGGGAGCAGCGCTAGTTCAGACAACAGCTCCTTGTCCACAGACCTCGTTCAAGGCCTCCAGCGTTATATTCAAGCCCCCTCATCTTGAGCTTTCCAAAAGCAGCTGCGGGAATGGAAGGCTGTGTGAGTGGAGGATGGAGAGGCATTAAGGACGCTTGGTCCGGGCTGTAAGGTAAGGATCCTGCCCAAGGCTCCAGCTACTCCCGCTTTCCAGAAGAGCAGGGCCCATGGCATCTGCTGCCTGTTGTTAAAGAAAGAAAGGAGAATAAAAAAATGATTCTCTGCCCTTTATCAAAGCACAGCGAGGAAAATCTGACAGGACCATATTCGCAGGAATAGGGACCAGGAAATGGGGCTTTGCAGAGCAGTGCGGAGACTGGGCTGTACACTCAATGAAGCAGGTGGGCTCAGGGGGTGGAAAGTCACTCAGAGGAGACACTGCGGGGAGGGGGATGCTGGCTAAACTGACCAGACAGGTTCTTGCTGAAGGCAGCCCAGGGCGACCAGATGCCCCTGAGGATGGTGGAAGATAAGAAACCCACTGGGTTCTTGGGAGTCCCGCTAGAGTGACTCAGCAGGGCTTTAGCTGAAACTGGGCTCTACATGGGAGTTCTGGATGGTCGAGGAGCAGGCTCAGGACCTGATGCAGTTGGACATGCAGAGGGTCTTGTTATCATCTTCTCCTTTGGGAGCTCCTGAAGGGAAAGGCTCTAGAAGGAGGGCACTGAGGGCTGCAGGGGCTGGAGCCCTGCTCCTACCTCCCCAGGACAGGCGCCTGGACCCCACTGGTGCAGGTGCCTGAGAAAGGCCTGGGCAGGGCGGCTCCCACAAAGCACAGAGGAACCCCCTGGGTGGGGCCCAAGTGGGCGGGCACCTGAGGTCTGCCAGCCTCCTCTGTCCACCTCTGCGGAGGTCTATCTTGCAGAGGATGTGCAAGAATTGACGTGAAGGATGTGTGCTTTCACAGGGGTGACAGTCGTGCTGGGGGACAAGGACCTTGGAGACACGGAAGGCTCACCTGCAAAGTTCAGTGCAGGGCCATCCTTGAAGGGCTCAAGAGGGGACTGAAGGTGGCCAGGATGTTTGCCTTCTGGCTTCACTGTCCCTCCCCCAGGCAGGGACTGGGCAGGCAGCAGGAGGGCCAGGGTCCTGGGGCTGGAGTGTGGGGTCGGGACCTATTGCATAACAAATGACCTTCCAACACTCTTGTGTTTTTGCATTAAAAAAAAAAAATTTGCAGCTAAATAAGTAGAGTGGGTTTTATTACCCATCTCAGAGTGCAGTTACCTAGGATGACGAGAACAGTTAGGCTCCTGGCCAGGCCTGGGCCTTCACCTTCCTGCCCGCCCTACAGACAGGGAGGAGAGTGGTGATCTGGATGATTGCTTTCTTTGAAGAGGAGAAAAGTAATGAATACTATTCTGTGCATAATAGGTTCTTACAGACCTAAAATTTAAAGTTTTTTTTCAGAGTTTTTTCTCGTCATAAAGCATGCTTTAATTTTTTTTCTGCACCTCACTGGTGCAGGGGCCTGAGAAAGGCCTGGGGCAGGGCAGCTTACCTGCAGTCTACTTTTTCTGTTTAAAATACATGCAAATTACTTTTTCAGAAAGAAGGCTATGGCCGCCTGCAGCGCTGTGTGCAGGGCCGCTGGGACACGGGCTCCAGCTGGTCCCAGGTCTGGCCCCTGCCGGACAGGACAGCAGCCGCTGCTGCTCCGCTGAGCACTCGCCACCCCACCCCTCGCCGGGTCGGGAAGTCTGTTTGGAAACCGCAGGGGCTTCTGTTTCCCTGGTAAAGGATGGCACCCCAATCTCTCCCCCAGAAACAGGCTCCAGCCAGTGGGCACCAAGGTGAAGTCCTGGGCGTGGAGTGGCCCCGGGGAGACTGGGGGGCGGGGGGCACAACACCCCAGGTCTCTCCCTCCCTGGTATCGTCAGGTGGCCAGTTGAGGTCCAAGTCCTTGGTGTCCCCAACACAGAACTGAGCAAGACACACAGGAGTAACAGGCAAAGTACAGGCTTCCGCAGGCCGAGGGGGAGCCGCTTGGGAAGGGGGAGCAGAGAGGCCCAGGCCAGGTCTGGAAGGCAGGGTCCCACACGGCCCGACTGAAGACCTCACCCCATCGGTTACCTTATGACATCTGGTTAGAATACTGTCCATTCCCCCCACTGGTGACTTTACCTAATTAGAATACTGTCCATTTATCCCCACTGGTCATTTTAAAATACCCAATCTGTGGCAGGATGTTGAGAGCCACAACCAAGTCAAGATGGTGCCTGGCATTTTGCCAGAAGGAGTGGTTGAGAAGTGACGCCAGCGAGCCATTAATATGATGATAATTAAGTTAAGCTGTGTATAATTATTAAGATAATGACTGATTGCTGTAACTGGATGATGCTAAATTGAAACGAGCTGTGTATTCAGTTGTGTATATAAACCTCTGCTGTCTGGCAATTAGGCGGCTCCTGCTACCTCGGGTGCCCGCTACTTTGGAGTTCTCGCAAAATTCCCATTGAGTTCCCATTGAGTTCTCGCGGAGTTTCCGTGGAGTTCCGGTTGAGTTCCCGTTGGGTTCGGGCAATAAAGTAGTTCCTGTTTGAACCTACAAGTGGCTCGTGATCTCCTGATTATTTGTGCCCAGCCAGACTGCGGCAGCAGGAGATGTCATGGTGATGACTGTGTGGGAGGTGCTTGTCATGGTGACTTGTCTCCCGGACTTGTCTTCCAGGGGTACCCTTCTTACACCTGCCCCATCGGCTCAGTGTCCTGAACTCCAGCTTAACAGTGCCTCTCAGGCACAGGACCATCACCTGTCCCCTGCACTGAGTTATCATTTCAGTGTCCAGGAGAGAAGCCAGCTGTCCTGTTGGGGAGGCCACAGGTACCCTGAGGGGAACACTTCACACCAAGCATGATTTGAGCAAGTACACACATATGGACATGCATGTGTGTATGTGTGTGTGCGCTGTACATGCGTACCAGCAAATATGTGTGTATGAGTAAATAGTCATTTGTTTTTCTCACTGTTTTTTAAAAACCATGGCTGATTGAGCAAATCTGTCCTTCAAAGACTGAGACCAGAAACCACCCACGCCCACAGGGGCTGGCTGCCTGCATTAGGGACGCTGGATGTCCTCTCACTGTCCTCACTACAGTGACCTGTCGCACCTTCCAGGAGACTCAGCTCGGATGGTCTTGAGCATTTCTTACACAGGACTCCAGAAAGACCCTCTTCTGTGGTTAAATGTGTCCCCAAAAGTTGGCGTGTTGGAGACTTAATCCCCCGTTCCTATGCTAATGGTGGGGGTGGGGCCTGTGGGAGGTGAATGGGATTAGAGGAGGTCAGTATCAGTGGCTCTGCAGGAAGAGGAAGAGGCCCAGGTGCACGCCTGCTCTGTCTCCATGTGATGCCCTCCACCAGGTCCCAATGAGCCTTGCTCTGTGCTCAGAAGCCTCCCAAACAGACAGGCACAGGACCCTCTGCTGTGCGTAAAATACTCAATCTCAGGCATTGTGTTTCAGCAACAAGAAAAGGACCAACTCCTCAGTGTGCTCCCTGAGGTTCCTAGACTCCTCACTCTGTTCCGCCACCTGGGCTGTCCTGATGTGATCCACGCCCCGCCCACACACCCTGAGCCCTCAAAGCCTGCCTCCTCCCCGACTCAGGCACCCCGCAGGATTCCACCTCACCTCCAGCACTGCAGGGCTTCATGGTCCTGCCGCTGACCAGCCAAGTTTAACCCTGGAGTCCAGATATCTGGGGAAATTGTGTCTGACAAAAATAGACCCGTCTTATGTAAATATACAGTGATAAATTACTCAATGAAACTAGTAAGGAAAATAAAACAGTGTGGTTCTGCCCCAGAGTTACTTCATCATAAAATAAGCCAAATTACATACATTTAGGTTGTGGAGGATTAAATCAGCCAACAAGGGAGAAACTTGCAAACTCTAAGGAGCTAAGGAAACACAAAAAATATTTCCCAAGGAATGGAGAATTCAACAATTAAAACAGCAATTCCACAATTATAGCCTAGGGCTAGGATGGGCTGGACAAAGAGGTCCACACCTAGGGTTGCCATGTGTGGTTGAGCAGGTTGTATGCTGTGCAAGTTCTTACGGTGAGGTGCCTGTCACAATTGTAGTGAAGATAGATGTGTGTATTTGACATAACAGTTTTCCAGCAGATACCAAAAGATGTCTGGTGGAAAGGATGATTTTTTCCAGTTCATAAGAAGATGCTGAACAAGCTCCTAGGGCAGTTATCTGTCCGTGCCCCAATTTAGAAGACAGGGGGGACTGAACCTCGCAGCCACACTGTCTTCACTGTGGGTTGTAATGTGGAGTCGGTTTTATATCTTAACTGCTCTGTGGCCTAAATATATGGCTGGAGGCCAGACATAAAAGCACCAACTTTTAGAAGTGCCTCGCTTGACTATTTATTATTTACTCACTTATTTTGCAGTGCTGGGATTGAACACAGGGCCTGGCACACACCTAGGCAAGTGCTCTACCACTGAGCTACATCCACAGCACCAACTGACTTTAGATTGATCTAGAATAAACTATCTGTTGTAGTGCGTCAGGCCAGGTACAACCTGCCTTAGAAACAGAACATTTTTAAGATGTTTGAACGAGCAGTTTAAAACTGGAGGACTTTCCGATAAAAACCAGCTCCCTACCCTCTCTCTCTCACTCTTCCACGTTTTTTGGTATCAGGGATTGAACCCAATGGTACTTAACCACTGAGCCCCCAGACCTTTTTTGTATGTAGAGACAGGGTCTCGCTGAATTGCTTTAGGACTCCCTAAGTTGCTGAGGCTGGCTTTGAACTCACAATTCTCTTGCCTCAGCCTCCCGAGCCACTGGGATCCCTAGCCTCACCTTAAAACTTGCAATGGGAGGCCCACTGGGCCTGGCTTTCAGCAAATCAGGGTCAGGCTCACCTGCCCACAGGCTCCTGGGCAGTCAGCCCGGTGTGGAACTGGAATGCCACTGTCCTGAGCTGTCCCTGAGGGTGTTGGGCCTGCTCAGCGCCTGGCAGGGAGGTCCAGGAACGCTGTGTCCCTGGAAGGGGTGGTCAGAAGCTGACCAAGAGCAAATACCTCCCTCCCAGCAAGTGCCCTCCTGGCCTGCCATGTCCTCAGCCTAGAAGTGCTGAGGAAGGTGTGCAGGGCCACCCGAAGCCTGGCGCTCCTGCCCACCTGCCCTGCACCTGAGGGGGCAGAGCAGCTTCTCCACACAGCCTCTGTGCCCCCGGAGATGGCACCAACCAGCAAGCAAACAGGACCTGTGCAGGCGGGGGGCGGGGGCAAAGAAAATGGAGCCAGAGGCCAGTGGGGATAGCAGGGAGCTGGGATGGCACCGAACACCTACACTCTTAGGACATGGTCAAAACCAGCAAAAATAACCCAGCATCTCCAGGCTGTGACCCCTAGAAGCAGCACGCCACTGCAGGTGGCCCTGAGAGGTCTCCTGTGAGGGACCATCAGGAGTGGAGCTCAGGACACCTTTACCCCCAGGCGTGTTGGGGTGGGGGTCTGGAGGGAAGTGAGTGACATGGAAGAGCTGGTCCCCTCCAGGGGAGGTGGATGTCACCCAGCCACAAGGAACCCACGCACAGCAGATGCGGGGAAGCCCAGGCCACCAACCAGCAACCAGGGCCTGCCCTTCTGCACAAGAGCCTCTGACTGGGCTGGCAGGGGAAGAGAGAGCTGGTCACTCTCCCCGTCTGCCACCCCAGCCCGCACCCCACCAGGGAAGGAAGCCCAGGCCAGCTCCCATCTGCCTAGGGGAAGGGAGGAAAAAAGACACAAATCTAAAATATCCAGGTGCACAGGAGCCCAGGAAGACAGCCGCAGGACCAGGCCAACGCAGGCTCTCGCAGCTGCGAGAAGGGGTGGACCGTGAGAGGTCCGTTAAATGAGTGCTTACTGCCACACGTGGAGTGCCTCCCCAGAGACTGCGGGCTTCCACACTGGCCACCCGAGAGGGCCTGCAATCACTGCCGGGAGGACAAGGGCCATTGCCCCGGACTTTCTCCACCATCAGCAGCAAGACGAGTATCTTTCATTGCAGAAGAGCCCAGAGCCTGTCCCTGTCACTGAACCCCTGCTCGACGGCTCTCTGTTCTTGTACTGCACCAGGAACTTGCTGAATTCTGGGATTTCTCTTATTCAGTTAAAGCTCATCAGAAAACCAAAGAGACCTTCAGGCTGTGTGCTCGGCCACTTGGGCTTACAGTGATGCTGTGCTGCTGAGTTTGGGTACTAAGGCACGAAGCCCCCGCTCCCGCCAGCCCTCTGTCCACAGTGACAGCAGGCAGACTAAAGGGAGGGACCTGAGAGTCCAGAGTCCACACCCACAGGTCCTCCTGGGCCTTGCGCTTGGAGTCGCAGGGAAAGCCAGTGGACTCTTCCCTTCAGATGCTGCACACGGGCCTCTGGAAGCAGAGCAGGACACCTGGAGGCCTCGCCTGGGCGAGGTGGCAGATGGCCTGGAGGACCTCGTGGCCAGCTGAAGGGGGCTGCTGAGCATGGTGGAGGTGACAGGCAGAGGTCAGGATGCGCAGGAGGGACAGGACCAGAATCCTTTCAGGAACAAAGCCCAGGGCCAGCTGAAACCCTGACTTTCGAGCCAGATAGCAGGTGCGGCCCTGGCACTGTCCTTCTAGAAGTTGTTGAATTCTCCAAGCCTCGGTTGGCTCATCCATGATATGGGATGAGCAGTGTCTGTCCCTGCAGGATTATCCAAAGAGGAGGACCCGGAGGGTAAAGGGCAGCGCTGTGCTGGCCGCAGGTGGCAGGAGCGAGACAAGCCCATGGCCACCCAAATCCTTCCCAGCTCAGCCCAAAGGTGGAGGCGGGAGAAGGGCTGCTGCACTTGAAGAGCAGCCATGGGGCAGCTGGCCGTCACCCCAGGAGAGGGAGCGGAAGGAGCCTGGGGGATCCCCATGCCGGGGTCCTGTTCTGGGGAAAGGAGCCGTGGCTGCGTTCTGGACCTTCTCCTGGGTGTTTGTGGGTGTCCGACTCACCATCCCACCCAGAGCGTGGACGATGGAGAGAGCTGGACCCTGCACTGGACCCTGCAGGAACCCGGCTCCCAGGGTTCAGGGAGAGGCACGTGAGGCCGCAGGCTCCGCTGCTTCCACAGCCCCAGGACGGCGCTCAGGGAGCCGCGGTCACCAGGGAAGGGTCTGGAGGCTGGGGGTTCCACCAGGCCTCGCTGGCTCCTGTCCAACAGCAGGGCGTGAGCGACGGGGAAAGCCACAGGGCAAACCCACGAGAAGGCCGAGTTCATGATCAATGTTCTCAACAAGAGTAAGCTACGACACCAGCTGGAGTAAGTGGTCTTGATGATTCTTCAGGTGAAGCGTGGTGCTCCAGCAGCCTCCAGTTCTTACATCGTTCAGAGGCCGTGCCAGGGGCTCGCTGGAGAAGCGTCTCCTTGTTAGCCTGGGACAGCACTGGAGCGAGGGGCGGCCGCGTTGCCGTGCACCTGAGGCTCAGCCCAAGCATGCTGTGCAGGGCTGTGTGGTGGCCGGGCTGGGCCAGGATTCAGGAGAGGTGTGGGTGCTGAGTCCCTGTCCCTGGGCCCCCTCCAGCATAGTCGGCTGGGCACTCAGATGGCCAGGGAGACTGTGTGGACCAGGCTGCCCTCTTGGCTGGCCCCAAAAGCTGGTGCTGCCAGACCCTCCAGCCACCCACCCACACCCAGAGGACCCCACTTCCAGCTGTTTCCAGGACGCCCAGGAAGTAGGGCCAGGGTAGGGTGTCAGGAAGAGGGTGCTACCTGCCCCGTCCTGATAGGGCTGGGCTGGCCCCGAGAAGCCGGAGAGCTGCCAGGAATCTGGCCTCTGGAGGGGAAGGTCAGTGAGGAGAGTGAGCCCTGCCCTCCTGCTGGAGCCCCCACCCAGTGCACCCCAATGTCGGGTGGGCCCGCTGCCCCCCATGCATTCCACCTGGGGAACGTGGTGGGACGGTGTGCGCTTGGGTGACGGTGGTTTTCTCACTATCTGCATGGGGAAGCACTTCTCCTCTTCCCTCGTCACCCTGTGGTCACCTAGAGCCTCGCGGCACCGGTTTTTCCAGTTGGACTGGACACGCTGCCCTGGGCCTGGAGGAGAGAACATTTCCTGAGGCACATCTTGGCGGCCACTGGAAATGTTGACTGCCACACCAGTGGCCCTGTGTGTCCAGATCTGGTTCCAAGCCCCTTGCACCCTGATTCCAGCCGAGCAGCCGTCTGCCAACAACAGGGTCCCTGGCCTCCATCCCAGCTGAAAAGCAGGGATTTGGTGACCCGCCTGTCCTACCTCACTGCTTTGTGCCAATGGTCACATTAAATATAGATCTGACAGTACTTTGAAGAGAGAAGAAAGCACTAAGCCAGATGCCCAGAGCAAAATGCAAAGCCATCGGCCCAGGATGGGCACAGGGGCCAGGTTGAGGGTCGCAGCTGCCTTGGGTATTGTCCCCTCAGGCCCTTCCCATCAGCCAAGGCAAAACAGCTGATGAACTGAGGATTGAGGGGAAGGAGGGATGGAAAGGGGAGGGACGGTAGGACGAATCTGGTCAGACTCTTCTGTGTACATATGTGAATGTACCCAGTGCATCTCCCCTTAGTGCACATCAGATGCACTAAATTTTACAAAAGCAAGAAGTAAATAAATAAAGATCAGAGAGCAGAGGAAAGGGACCAGGGGGAGCAGGGCGGGAGATACGGAGACAAGATACACGCAGGTGTTCACGACTCCAGGGTCTCGGGCCTGAGCAGTCGGAGGGACAGAGTAGCCACCAACCGAGATGAGCAAGGGCTGAGCTGCTCAGACTTGGACGTGCGAAGTCTGTGACGTCTGTGAGCTACCCAAGCAGAGGGACCGGGGGCCGCTCGATACCCACATCCGAGGTTGGGGAGAGGTCAGAGGGAGAAGTGTGGGCATCGTTGGCCTGTGCAAGAAGGGACACTGATCTCAAAGTGAGCTTGGACGAGTTCACCAAAGGAATGACGCTGGGGAAAGGGACCCTGGAGGGAGCCTTGGGCCAGCAGGGAACTCGGAGAAAGGATGGAGGAAACTGGCTAAAGGGTGCTACGGAGTGAATTGTGTCCCCAAGTCATAGCTTGGAGCCCCAACCCCAGGACCCCAGTATGTGATTGTAATTGGGGACAGGGCTTTACAGGACAGATTGAGGTTAAATGAGAGTGATCCAATCCCTTCCAGGGTCAGAAGCCAGAGGAGGCAGGAAGTCAGAGATGGGGAGGGAGCTGGAGCCAAGGGACAGCGGCTCCTGAAGGCTGGAAAGGGCAGGAAGCAGACCCCGCGGGAGCTAGAAAGGACACAGCCCTGTGGACACTAGTCTCTCCCAGAGGCTCATGTCTGACTGCTGCCTCCAGCATGCAAGGGCCTCCCTTGGTGAGGCCCAACCCGCCCCATTCGCCCATTCGTGGTAGTTTGTTAGCAGCAGCAATAGATGGAAAAAAAAAAAGAAGAAGAAGAAGAAGAAGAAGCGTGCACAACAGGTTTCTTGTGTTGCTTAAACCAAGACTCTAGTGACAACAGGGAGGTGACCAGGGCTGACTTAAGAGCCTCGGGCCCTGGAGGAGCAGAGAAGTGCAGATGTCCTCCTGTTGTCAAGAAAGTGCACAGTGAAGCTCACTTGAGGCAAAGGACTGTCACTCAGCAGACAGGAGCACCCGCAGCTGCAGGCCAGCAGGCGGGTAAGGGAAGCTCAGGAAAGGTCCTCTCTGCAAGGGAAGGCAGAGAAGAAGAGGGGAGGGGAAGGCAGAAGGGCTCCACCAGAGCAGGGAGCCAGCTGGAAAAGTCTCAAGTCCATCAGCAGCCAGAAAAGTGCAAGTCACACGGAGAAGAGGAGAATGACCAGACTGGAGAGCAAACTGAATCCAAATGCATGTGTTTACAGGACAGCACAAGTGGGCAGCGGGGTGTGTGTGTGTGTGTGTGTGTGTGTGTGAGTGTGTGTGTGCGCATGTGTGTACATGAGTGTACGTGTGTGTGCATGTGTGTGCGTGTGCACATGTGTGTGTGCACGTGTGTGCCCGTGTGTGTATATGTGTGCACATGCACCAACCACAGCAAAGCTGGTGGAAAATGTTAAGATCAGACCAATGGAGTTTAAAGAAAAAGACATGAGCTGAAATGAAGAGCGGCACATAAGCACAGGAGAGCAAGCGAAATGGACCGTCCTCTTTTGAAGTATACACACAGCGCCACTGAGACTGACCATGGTCCACTTCCAGCAGATGTAGTGTGCCATGCCAGAAGCCCTGAAGCAGCTACCAGAACACCTTGCAAAAATCTGGAGTGCAGCAGAAACCCACAAAACAATAAAACCGCTTTTTAAAATCAAAAGCCAGTGAAATAGATGGTTTTCCATCAAGACTGACCAAGGACAGAAGAGGCCAGGCAGGAACTCACCACATGGGAACAAAGTGACCAGAAGAAAGTGACCATCATGACAAAACGCGTCACCTTTGTACAAAGTCTGCTTAAATTTACGTTTGTTCACTTTACAACTTGTATGAAAAGAACGCGTCTAGAAAAATACAGACCTCTAGAACTGACTCAGGAAGAAAGGAAGACCCCCAAATAAGTCAGTAACCACTAAAAAAATTAATCTGAGAGCCAATAACTTCTCGTATCCTAAAAGGATACCAAGCCTTGATTCAAAGCAGTCATCATCAAAAACTCAAAGAATCTTCACCTGGTACAAATAATTACATAGACTAGAAAAGAGAGTTGAAGCATTTCGAGTCTGAACACCAAAGCCAGGTGAAGTCATGTGGGGAAAGAAGATTAAATACCAACCTCAGATATAAACTTGGATGCAGAAACATTACATAAAACATTAGCAAAGCACATCCAGGAGTATCTCTTAAAACTCAAGACCAAATAAGATCTATCCCAGGAATTCAAAAGTGAATTTGATGTTTTATAAACCACCCTAAATTTTATAAGGCATCTTAATAGATGTCCTCAAACAAAACTTCTTGCCAATGTTGTGCTAGGGGTTCTAGCCGGTCAGATAATAAGAAGGAAGGGAGGGAGGAAGGGGAGAGGGAGGGAGGGAGAGGAGGGAGAAGGGACAGTGAAACACTGCCATCGTATACAGCTGATGCGACTGTCCCCTGGAAACAGCGGAGGGTGTAGGAACAGGTAGCACCACCAAGAGGGTTGTACACTCGACCAATCAGGCGCGAACCCATAGCCAAAAAGAAGATCCCAGATGAGCACAGCAAAATTACCAGGTCCCTAATCTAACAAGAAATCTACAAGAGAATTGAAAATCGTAGTGTTCAGCTGGCTGAGCAGACCTACGGAGCTCGCACACAGGAAGGCTCCCATCATAATGCCGATTCTGCTCTTCCCAGATGTCTCTAAATGCAAAGCCATTCTGTGCAAAACTCCTAGGCACTTTCTAAGAATCTTGCCAAGTTGATTGCGAATTTCATATGAACAGAAGTTCAATAACTTTAAAGAGCAAGAACAAAGGGAAAACTTGTCCTCAGAGATACTGGGACTTACACAATAAATAAATGGAAACTGTAAGAGTGTCTACCTGCACTGAGGACAAGAAGACCAACGGAGCAGCACAGAAATGCAAGGGTCAGACCCTCACACGGGGGGGAAGCAGTCCAAGTTCTGGGTGGTGCAACCAGTGCTGAGAGAGGACTTTGAGTAAAGGACACAGAGACCCAGCTTCAAGAGGCCGAGGGCTTGAGAGATGGACCATATAACTGGCCTGCGGTAGAGAATGGCTGGTCATCTGTCCAGCCCAGCCTTGGGCTCACCTCCCCTCTGGAGTGACACAACCAGGTCTAGGGGGTGAGAGAAGGGTAGGAGGATTTCTTGACCTTTGGGTCAAATTAATCATCATAATATTTAATCAGATGGCCCCAACTTAGATGGTCAAATCAGGTTTTTTTATGATATTGCAAAACCATGCCCGTGAGTGGGAACCTGCCCTGGAGATGGGAACTGGACCTTCTCCTGGCCTGGCAACATGCAGCACGGTCCTCTTATGAAGCCGGGCAGCCCCGGGGTGGCGGCACCCAGCAGCAGTGATGGTGAGGGGCACCTCCAGTGCTCTGGGGTGCCGAGAGGCCACACCAGGGTGTGCATAGGTGGGAGTCGGATGACTTTCAGCTCACTGTGTTTTCAGCGCGTGACGAGTGCATCAGGACGTGACCCATCACAAGTCAAGGAGCGCCAGCACATTGGGCTCAGGTGGAACTGACAGGGCACAGGAAAGCAGAGCGCGTTCAGGAACTTTCTGATGGTCAGAGAAGACACGGCTGCCTGTTTCCCATACAGCCAGAGCTGGAGAGCTGCTGGGTACATTTTAAAGGTAAGGAAGTTTTTGTTTAAAATGTTAATATTCAGGCAGGGGATATGGCTCAGTTGGTAGAGCGCTTGCCTCGCATGTACAAGGCCCTGGGTTCAATCCCCAGCACCAAGAAAAAAAAAAACTATTAAAATGTTAATTTTCAAACTATGCTGGATTCCATATGTGACTAATTAGTTGTATGATAGGAGTGTTTAAATATCAGCGTCTAAGGGCTGGGGACAGCTCAGTAGCAGAGCACCAGCCTAGTGTGCTTGAGGCCCTGAATTCAGTCCCTAGTACCCAGTACTACCAAGACCAACCAACAAAGCAAAAATCAGCTTTCAGGGGCAGGGGCGTGTAGCTTGGTGGGGCCCTGGCCTCGCATAGGTGAGGTCCTAGGTCTGGTCCTTAGCACTGAAGAAAGAAATCGCTTCAAAGTCCAAGGGGCCACCTGCTCTTCCAGTGACATTTTGGAGTTTCCACAAATAAAAACTTAGACACCACTGTCCCAGGAGTGGGTGGGAGGCGTGTCTAAAAGGTGGCTTTTGGCGGGGGAGCTTGGCTGTGTGGTCTCATTAAGTCAGGTGCACAGGGGCAGCACCCAGTCAAGGCAAAGCAGCAGGACAAGGCCACCCCCAGCTGTGGCCAGCGAGCAGAGGAGCCACTGGCAACCTCTCTACTCCCCAGCTTAGCACCCGCCTTCCTCCCTGTCCTCGGAAATGAGGGGCTCCAATGACCCTAAAGCAGAGGTCCTCGGCCCTGGTGACAACCTGGGCCACTTACATCCTAGGTCCAAATCCTCAGGGAGGGCTCAGGCCCCGGGGGGACTCAGCTTCAGAGTCTCTGGTGGAGGCCCTGGGGAGCCCCGTGGAGGTCCCCCTGCACCAAGGGGCAGGCTTTGCTTTGTACCTGTCACCATGCAGACTGGTGGCCTGAGAGCAAATGATATGGGGGTCCTGCTGCCGAGTAAGCTAAGTCCCCCAGGTGTCCTCGTCCCGCTTCTCCTGGGTACAGCCCTCCTCCAGCCCCTTCTGCAGAGGTGGCAAAGTCCCTCCCCAGCCACTGGCCTGTCCATTCCGAGAATGCTCCAAGGAGAATCCCTGGGAAGCAGGGGGGTCTAAGGGACAGAAAGAATCAGCCTTTTTTTGATTCTCAGCTGAAAAAGAGACACAGTTATGTTGATTTTGTTTCTGTACAAACCAGTGGCTACCTACATACAGCTTGTGAGATAAATGACAAGAGACGGCTAGCGTTGGCTCTTCACTGGTAAAGTCAGCAAGTTGCTAGTGCACTGAGAACTCCAACCCTCCCGGAGCCCAGGGTGTCTCCCGCCTGGCCGTGAAGCCACCACATGTCCCTGAATACAGGTGACACTGTCCACTAAAGACATTTTCACATGAGAAAATCCACTATAAAAAATCAGTGATGCAGCTTAAATAGTCAGATAATTGTTTAAAATGTTGTTTATAAAATGTATTAATTTTGTTGTATACATTTAAAAAATCAGGTGTTGTCTATAAATCCCAAGTTCCTGTCTTGCCTCCCACTCTCCCACTGAGGAAGCCTTTGTGGTGGGACCCCTTCCTGCTTGGTGTCACAGCCTCCTGGTCATTGCAGACCCTGCTTTTGAGCAAATGGCCTCCCGAGGATGTGGGATGGGCCTCTGATGCCCCCCTTCCCCTCTGGGAGGACACTGTCTCTGGAAACATTTCCCTGGAGAGTCTGTTTACATAATATCAGAATAGTGTTTCTTTTTCATTAAAAAAAATTTAAATTTGTTTTAATTAGTTATCCATGACAGAAGAATGCATTCATGCACTTAGATATATCATACATAGGTGGGATATTATTTCTCACTTTTCTGAGTGTGCATGTTGCAGAATCATATTGGTCCTGCAGTCGGTTATATACATAAAGCAATAATGTCTGTTTCAGTCTACTATCTTTCCTATCCCCACATCCCCTGCCCTCCCTTCCCTTCACTTCCCTCTACCTATCTAAGTTAACTCTATTCTTCTCTAGTGGCCCGCCCCAACTTATTGTGAATTAGCCCCTGCACTTTAGAAAACACATTCGACCTTTGGTTTTTTAGGATTGGCTTATTTTGCTTAGCATGATATTCTCCAACTCCATCCATTTACTGGCAAATGCCATATTTCATTCTTCTTTAAATCAAATAATATTTCATTGAATATATATAGCTCATTTTCCTTATCCATTCATCTATTGAAGGACACCTAGGTTGGTTGCATAGTTTAGCTATTGTAAATTGAGCTGCTATAAACATTGATGTGGCTGCATCTTACAGATTGGGAGAAAATCTTTACCACTTTATCGAAAATCTTTTCAATAAAGCATTAATCTCTAGAATATATATTAAAAAAACTCAAAAACTTAACACCAAAAAAAAAAAAAAAACCCAAATAACCCAGTCAATGAATGGGCTAAGGAACTGAACAGACACTTCACAGAAGAAGAAATACAAGTGATCCACAAATATATGAAAAAGTGTTTGACATTTCTAGCTATTAGAGAAATGCAAATCAAAACTACTCTAAGATTTCAACTCACTCCTGTCAGAATGGCAATCATCAAGAATACAGGCAACAGTAAACGTTGGCGAGGATGTGGGGAAAAGGCACACCCATACACTGCTGGTGGGACTGCAGATAGGTGCAACCCCTCTGCAAAGCAGTCTGGGGAGTCCTCAGAAAACTTGGCTGGAACCACCGTTTGGCCCAGCTATCCCACTCCTCATTCTAGACCCAAAGGACTTAAGGTCATTCTTTTTGCAGGTGAATGTACCATGGCTTCTCAGGTGGTCCTTAAAGGCTTGTTCCTGAACCCTCTCCTCCTCTGGACCTGAGACCGTCCCTTCTGGGCTGACTCCCTTTGTGGTGCGCATGTCGTCTTCTCCCCTGTCGGTCAGGGTTCCCGCAGGCGGCTGCTCTGAACAGGGCATTTCAGGCTGTTGTGCTTCCTGGAAAAGGAAACAGTTTCTTGGTGGGAAGTAATTGGTGTCTATTTCATGATAAAACATTGGATTAAGAAGTTCAGTGCAAGAGCCTCTTACAGCCTGAGATACTTCATGTGAACCTGAACGTAAGGCGTCTAATCCTGGGGGCAAAACAGATGACTTGTTCATCTCCACTTTCTTTCTTTTTTTTTTGGGGGGGTGGTTACTGGGGATTGAACTCAGGGGCACTCGACCCCTGAGCCTCACCCCCCAGCCCTATTTTGTATTTTATTTAGAGACAGGGTCTCTCTGAGTTGCCTAGTGCCTTTGCTGAGGCTGGCTTTGAACTCTTGATCCTCCTGCCTCAGCCTCCCGAGAGCTGGGATGACAGGCATGTGCCACCACCCCTGGCTTCATCTCCACTTTCTCTCCTACTCTGGTTCTAGGAGCTCAGGAGACAAACGCACAGGGAAGGGTATGCGACTCACACACACACACACACAGGCCTCCTCATGACCTCATATGTGCACACAGGTGCGTGCGGGTGGAGATGCACACCTGTGCACGTGGGTTAAAATGCACACGTGTGCGCACACACTTCCACACAGACAGGCCTGTCACACTTTGTTACATTTCAACAATTCTCTCTCGGAGTCAGGATTCACCCAGGGAGAGAGGGAGCTTCGGGGTGCTGCAGGGAAGTGGGGGCCGCAGGGAAGGGAGCCAAGGAGGGGGGGGAGGAACTGCCCCAGGCTGGCGGTGCTGTGCAGCCACCCTCTCATGGCCACACAGGGGGACCCGAAATGGCTCAGGTAGCTTCTCATTCCTCTCCTCCTGGGGACAAGGACAGAAATGATGTATCTGAAGTGAAGACCGACTCCAAAAAGAGATCCACAGAAGGCCAGAGAGTGGTACTGGACGCCTGTCGTGGCCCCTCAGGAGCAAGCTCCAAGCCCGACAGTGGACTTCTGATGTGGTCATTTGGGTCCTGGGCCAGCTGCCTCCCTCTCCACGTGGGTGTCCTTGTGGGACACGAGGCCTCTCAGCCTCCAAGGCCAGGCCCACCTTGTACTTTTCCACTTAAGGCGAGGACACTGAGAGGAAGCTTGGTCTTGGCAGCAGCCTTGGATCGGGGGATTTCTGACAGTTTAAGAGCTCCTGCCTCCCAATAGCAAGTGTCTTCCGAGCTGTGAAATTCCGACCTCTCGGCCCAGGGCGTCATCACAGAAGTGTGACCATGGTTCCCCCTTGCCATCCTTCCTCCTCAACCTGGCAGAAGGGCGGGGGACTCCTGGGCATGTGGTGCAGCAGCAGCAGCCCTGGGGCTGGAGGATGGATCTCGGAGCCGGAGAATCTAACCAACGTGGAATTCCACCTCCTCGGCAGGGCCTGGCCAGAATTTCCAGGGCTGAGGGAATCAAGGCTCAGTATCTGCTCAGAAATAGACCTGGGACCACTGAAGGACAATGAAGCACCAAGGGAGGCCGGGCGGGGGCTCAGAGAGAGGGGCCCCTGCTTTATGAGAGGGTAGGAGCTCTGAGAGGAGCGGGGCCTTGCACAGCAGGCCCTGCAGGAGAGGGCAGGGGGACTCCACAGCCCGCCCCACCCCCCGACCTGGCAGTCTGCACAGGCAGGGAAGACAACGCAGAGGGGCCCGGGGGAGGCCAGAGGGGCCGAGGGAAGCCTCCAGCGTGGCGCAGGACAACCAGACCACACAGTGCTGGACATGAAGGGGCTTAGCCCAGAAAATGCCCTCGTTTCAAAGTCACTTCAGCTGCCTTCTCTGCTCTTGCATTCAAAAGTATCCCAACACAGACAGGCAAGATATTTTATGTACAAAGCTATTCTTAAAAATGTTATGGTCTAGGGCTGGGGCCGTGGCTCCGTGGCAGAGCGCTTGCCTAACACATGTGAGGCCCTGGGTTCAATCCTCGGCACCACATAAAAATAAATAAAATAAAGGCACTGTGTCCATCTACAACTAAAAATATTTTTTTAAAAAATGTTCTGGTCTAGAAATGTAATGGAAACTCACAGAAGGGGCGGACGCTACAAGACTATGGGTCTCCAAGTCTAGAAATGGGCCGTGCCACCAGGATCACAGTCCCAAGGAGAAGGGGGCGAGCCTGGAGCTGCGAGGACAGTCTTCCTCGGGAGACCTAGGAAGTCAGGAGCAGGGCCTAGGATGAAGTCTGGACTGCTGTGACCAGGGCTGCTCATCTGACCCTGGGGGAGCAGGGCTGTCAGTCACAGGGTGAGCAAAGGCAGAAGAGAGCCAAGTGGACTCTCCAAACAGCATCTCCAAACCCAGGAGGAACAGAAACACCTTGAAATAATTCATAATAAATGAAACAAATTAGAGAATGCTCCGAAGGAAACATAAACAACACAGCCAACATCAAAGGACTTGTTTGATCATATGTGATCTTCAAAGAGACAGAGAAAGGGATGATAATAGGGATAAAAACACAAGAGGATGTGTTTTGTGAAACAATTCAAGCAGCCGGAAATCAAGAAAGGTATGATCAAAATGACTGATTTGGAGATTCTGGAAACACAAAACTATAAGATCAAGACAAAGAACTTAGCAAACAGGATAAACCCTAAACTAGACACAGGTGAAGAAAGAATTAGTGAAATAGAATATTGTCCCAGGGAGTTAATGCTCACAGGATAAAGAAATAAAAACTATAAAAGAAACTGAAATAATATGGAGACACTCCAACACACATTTAATAAGAGTTTCAGAATAAGAGAGTATGGGAAATGGTGGCAGGAATTTCCAAATTATAATGTCTGGGAAGGATGACATGATTTTTTTGAAGAGAAAGATAACACTGAGGCTCCTGAAAGATAGATAAAAGTAGATCTGTAGTTGGACACACTGCGTTAGAAATGCAGAACACCAAGGCCAAAGAGAGAACCTGAAGACTCTCGGAGAGAAAAGATAGACATCTTTCACAATGAAGAGCTGACGTTTCAACAGGAGGAATGGAGGTGGTGAGGCTGAACCTCAGAGGTGGAGGAAAACGACCTTCAATCCAGATCTCTATAAACAACCAAACCAAATATAAAATAAAGGCCTCAGACCTGAGAAGACAGAGGAGCTTACCACACAGACTTTTGGTGAAGATCGGTGGTCCATTAACACTAAAAAATATTCAAAAGTTTCCAGTGCTCAGGCCTTACCCGGAGCAGACTTCACTTTATTTTTTAATCTCATTATTCCACTGTTCAGCTAGAGCGGAAATCACTGTTCCACCTAGTTTCCCCCAGAAGAAGAGAGCTGTGTACAAAGAGGTCACCAAGGTGCCCAACTCCATCAGCTGCATCAGGTCATAGCATTAACTTTATCGGGGTTGGTGGGGCAGGGGATCTGTGTCACAAGTCTATTGCTTGGAATGAGACAGTTCGGAACAATCAGTTTCCCTACGATTATTCCACACCAAGTGAATTTCTCTTTTTCATTTTTTAAGTACTTTGCATTTATTTGTGGGAGAAAGGCCCATTTGGGGACCGGATTCTGCTCATACTGTGGACCTACCGCCTTGCTGCCGATTCTTTATCAGTACCTGGAGCCACTTCCAAGGGTCCCACCGGAACAGGCCTTGCTCACAGGGGGGTTGTATCTCTCCAGCAGCCACCAAGTTTGGGAACCCTTGATTTGGGGTTCTGTGGGCGAAGGATATCAGAAGAAATAAACAGAAGAAGGAAGCGGTGGATCCGTGAGCTGGTCTGAAGCCCTCCTAGAGACAGCGGCCTGCTTAGTCCTACAGAAGGTGCCAATGGGGCTCGTTTTCACAATTTTCTTAGATAAAGAATTCACATGTCAATCAAAGGATTTTTGAACAAATTGGAAATATCAAGAGAGTTTGTCAGTAATTTAAAGAATCACTTATTTATCTTTCTTTTTCTATTGTACTTACTGATATTTCTATTTCTGCATTTCACATTGGGATCTGTCAGCTGACTGGAGGTGCCAGTGACTGGAAATCTTATCTCAACTGTCTTTCTTTGGGGGACTTTGGACGAATCAGTTCAGTGTTTGATGGGGTTACTTCCTTGAGGGTGCAGTGGGGAAACCCAGCCCATCCTGGGTGTACCTGGGGTTGTAAGGGATCTGACAGCCCGCTCTCAGCCAGAAGTCAGGGACTGCACAGGGCTTCTGTGGATGCCCTGTGACCTCTGGGTCACTGCGCTTCCATATTCAGTGTCAGGGTCTGTGTCGGACCCCCCTACCCTGACACGGACAAGCCAGGTGAGTCTGACCCACTAACCCGAGGCAGGACTTCTGTCTTGAACAGGAGTTGCAAAGGTCGATTCCTAGGAATGCAGGGTGAGGTGGTGCCACTTGCTAGCAGGCAGGTGTTGGCTCTGGGTGCAGCCAGGGCTCTGTCACAGGGCGGAGTCCAGCCTGCCTGAGGAGGAGCCAGGAGTCCGCACCTTCAACCCCACCCCTGAAAGCCACCGTAGATGTGGGGTCACCCAGAAAACCGCTGCAAGTGTGGGCACCTCCTCCTGCAGGCTCCCTCCTCTAACAGCCAGGTGTGTCCCCGTGCCCTTTCTGGCTGACGTCATCCAGGGCAACGTCACTTGTGTTGTCCTAAAATCCCCCACATAGCTGAGCGCCTGCTATGAGAATGGAGAAATGGGATTTATTGTTTCTGTCCTGAACACTTTATGAGATGGGTGCTATATTGCTAGGGACTTGATGGCAACAGGTGACAGCTCTCACCATGAAAAGCCACAAGCGGAGCCTGTGCCGTCAGCAGTTGCTCAGGGGTCGGTCAGCAGGTGCAGCCCCAGGAGCGGGGCTGTGCGTGCCTGGGATGGGTCTCTGAGAACACTGTGCTCAGCTGACCTGGGAGGTCACCCGTTTGCCTCGTCCTCGTTTTACATCTGGGGAAACTGAGGCTCTACAGGGGTGGCTTCCTCAGGCTCCAGCACCCGCAGCACAGGCACACACCCAGGCTCCTGCTGCGTCTGCCCAGGTCCCTGCTCCTCACTTCACCAGGATCTTCAGGGATTCTTGGTTCAAACGTTTGGGGCACCAAAAGCCAGCTGCCCACACCGAGTGCCTGCCTTAGGTGAGCTGTCTGGGCCAACAGAGCTGGACAGTCTGCCTCAGATCCAGGTCCTGGCCCCGTGGAGTGGGAGGAGGGCCCCGACTTCCTCGTTGCTGGCAGGAGGAAATCATGGGCCCAGCCCGGGTGGGTCTTCAGAAGCCTGTGGCGCGGCTGCCTGTGACCTCTCAGGAGGGCACTGGGCTCCAGGCTCCCCGTTGCACACGCCCTTCCCACATGAGGTGCCTGGCAGGATCAAGATCACAGTCCTCGGGGAAGGAAAGGAACTCAACCCCACACAGCGTTGGCTTCACCCCGTCACACCGTCACTGCCCCCAAAATAGTGTGGACAAAGGAGGCCCAGGACTGGATTGCCTTCGCCGCTGGGATGGCCTCCCTACCCGCTAGCTCTAGGCACACTGCCTGGGAGCCCATGAGCCAGCCCACAGCAGGACCACAGTGCCCGGGTGATGGCTGGGGCCACCCAGCCAGTGACATCTCTGTGAAGTGTTGCACGTGAACCAGAATTTACTGTGGGCAGAGCTTTAAGGTTTGCCTGTGAGTAACAAAATAAACTAAAAAAAAAAAACTTTACTGAATTAACAAAACAAACACCCACTCAATAGAATAAGAGGTTTCCAGGAGCCACGGGCTCCTGGGTGTGGCCCAGCTCCTCTGCCCCCCACAGGCCAACAGCCAGCCAGCGGATCAGGGTCCAGAAGGTTCCAGAGTTAGCTAGTGAAGGACGCCCGTGTTCTGCCGATCCCAGCAAGGAGCTGTGTCTGTGGGTCCCCGTGGGGGTCTCCTGGGTTGGGGCAGCACCATGCAAATGGCCTGCCCCGATGGGGGGGGCCCCGCCCTGTGCTGCCTCCTCCCATTGCCGGGCCAGAGTGAGTTAGGGTTACACCTGAACCCCAAACTCCCCGGGGGGTCAGCTTGCTTATCCAGATGACTACTGCCCTGGGGGTCCTCGCAGCAGGTCGTGGTGCCTGCAGGGGGCGGGTAACCCCACCTGGTCTTTACTAAGGGACGGCCCTGTTACCTTCACTACCCCTGTCTCAGGTTTCTTCCTGAACAACCTTGAATAATTGTCCCAAGTTTGTAGGAAACACTTGCCCCTCCACAATGCCCTCCTGCGCTTCTCTACAGTGTTTAGCAAAACACAGGGTTTCTAGTGGTGACCAGAAGGGCCCGCGAGTCACTTGTTCCGGGAACTAGAGCCAAGTGTGGCTCCTCAGAGGCCTGCTTACTTCCTTGTGGACAAATTTTTTTAATGTTTTTTTTTTTTTTTATGATGATCTTTTCAAGCAACTTCTGGAGGATATTTGTGCTGCACACACCTCCTCTGGGTTGTCCCCTTTTCTTTCCCTAACCCTCCTTCTCTCAAATGATTCATCACCCCTGACAGCAGGATGACAAGTTTCTGGGATTCCCTGCTGCCCCCAAACTGCCCTTCATGATCACATAATGTGTTCCTGCATGGTATGCGGACAGTTCCCTCCTGACGTTTCTGCCATACTAGAAAACCAGCCCTATTTATTTATTTATTTGTTTGTTTGTTTGTTTGTTTGTTTGTTTATTGTGTGTGTGTGTGTGTGTGTGTGGTGCTGGAACCGGGGGCCTCGTGCACGCTAGGCCAGCCCTCTGCCACTCAGCTACACCCCAAACCTCTTATCCTCTTTCTCTCCCCAAAATGCTGCCCGGGAGCCAGGTGCAGTAGCTCATGCCTGTAATCCCAGCAACTTGGGAAGCTGAAGCAGGAGTTATCACAAATTCCAGGTCAGCCTTAGCAACTCAGTGAGGCCCTAAGCAACTTAGACCCTGTCTCAAAATAAAAAGGGGGTGGGTGGATGTGGCTCAGGGGTTAAGCACCCCTGGGTTCGATCGCCAGCACACACACAGAAGTCTGCCATGGATCCCCTGACAGTAATACTCAATGCTCAGTTCTGAGACCTAATGCTTTCTATCTTACAAGACTTTATAAGTCCTAAAATAAAGTGATCCTTATTTTGTGACACCTATGAAGTCCTTCCGGAAGTTCACACATCTTCCCAGTTTTTCCCACCAGGAGCTGTGTGTAAAATCAGTTGGCAGAGCTCACTGTCATTGGAACCCCCTCAAAGACTGTGAAATTCAGAGCTGTGTGAATTGTACATGTTCCACACAGAAAGCCACTGATTAAATTTGAACTTTAGGGGGGAAATTATTTATTAGTGTCACAGTATCATAAAAGCAATCACCATCTAATGACGATCAATTGAGAAAATATCAATTTTAGATTGATTTTAGGTTTAATGAATGAAGACATGGGAGGGATGAAGGAACTGAGGCTGACAGAGACCCAGCAGCGGCTTAGAGTAGGACCAGGCCCTGCCCGGAGCTGCGCCTGGCCCACGGCTCTCCCAGGCTCTGCCAGGCTCGCCCAGCCTC
The DNA here is from genome assembly GCF_047511675.1 of Marmota flaviventris. Classification (NCBI taxonomy): domain Eukaryota; kingdom Metazoa; phylum Chordata; class Mammalia; order Rodentia; family Sciuridae; genus Marmota; species Marmota flaviventris. The sequence continues at coordinate 3,785,690 of NC_092505.1, read as the reverse complement.
ACACGTGGGGGCCACCAGGGACCTGGATGCCTGGCCTCACACCCCCTTCCTCCTTGGTGAAGCCCTCCCTCCCCCCTGCTGGGCCCAGGTGCAGGCTTTATGGCCCCCACACCCTTACAGCCCCTCTGGGGCCCGCTGACATCTGTGTGCCGCCTCCAGGAAGCTGGCCGGGCGCCTGCTCCATCCACCTGCTCCCGCCAGGTGAGCCAGGTGTGGCTGTGCCTGATGGAGGTCTCCCATCCCCAGCCTGCGGTGGGTAATAACCGTGAGGTTAGCTAACAGGCCCAGAGGGGAGGCGCCTCCCACCGCCCGCTTATAGATGTAGACACTGAGGCCTGGGGAGACTGAGTGCACAGTCCAAAGGCCAGTGCTGGTCCCTGGTCCAGTCTGAACCATTGAGCTAAGAGAGTCCTTTTCTTAAATGGGATCCGGCTTTGGTTGAGTCACCTGGATGATTGATCTGGCGTCCCTTGGGGCACCTTGAAGGCTGTTTATTATCCAGAGCCATTCCCTGGAGTCGGGAGCGGCCCGGACCTGAACTGCCTTCTCTTTCCCACGCAGCCATTCAAGGGCAGGAAATCACTCCCAGGATCCCAGGAGAACTCAGAGGGGGCTGTGGGGTCACCACTGACCACACAGAGGTAAGGCAGATCTCTGTCCTGCCACAGGACTGCAGTGGGACGGTGGTTGAGGTGTGGGGGCTCCATCTGCTTCTCCAGCAAAATTAAATAAAAATAAAAAATCAAAATTAAACTTTGGCCTTGACAATCATAATCTGAGTGCCACTTTAAGAGACTGGTCTCTATGTTCAGTGCGGTGCTGTCATGAGGTGTAACCTTTCACAATTGAGTGAGAATTAGGTCAGCTTAGCCCTCTCCTGGCCCGGAGAGCTGGCTATATAAAAACAGAAGAGGAGGGTGAGCAGATGGCTTCCTGAGGCTGAGGGGTTTAAAATGCCGGGAGGGAGGGAGGCCCTGAGGACTACCTCTGGGAATTGAAGTCTTCGCTGGGTCTCTCCAGCCTGGGTTGTCAGCCCCAGAGAAGAAACCTGGTACAGAAGAGCCACAGAGAGCAGGACCTCAAAGGGAGCAAGTCTGGCTTTAGGATCGACTCACTCCTGCCGCGCTCCTCCCTGGGCAGACAGCAGTGCCAGTCTGGCGGTCACCCACAGACGTGGGCATGTGTGACGGGTCCTCAGGGCACAAGCAAGGCTCATAAATGCCTGATGCCCGCCCTGGCCTGAGTCCCCCATGGAGGGAGAGTACTCCTCACTTGCTGAGCCACACATGATGAGTGGCAGAGGCTTGGCCAAGTGTCCATGAGCTGCTGGTACAGTCGTTGCCCTGCCAGGCACTGCCTGGGCCCCAGGACGTCACCATGAGCCAAGAGGTAGTGACCTGCCTCTAGCTCCGCTATGTCCTCCACCTTTGGTGGCTCCAGTGGGGGGTCCCGCCCCTCCAGGAGACAGGCCTCCGGCCCTCACCCACCCAGGTCTGCACCATGGTGCCCTGTGCCCGGCCACCAGCAAGCAGGGAGGCGGTGCCCACTGTTGCCCCGTTGTCTTCCTAACTTGATGTAAATGGCTGTGAGCAGAACTTCTGCGCAGACACACCTTTCCTCGCCGGCCTGATCTTTGCACAGCCCTCTGCCTGGATTTGAATATAACTGGAAGGTTCCAAACAGTCTGAGACCATAAGGCCATTGTAAATGCTAATGACGGGTAGAAAGGCCTGGCAGAGCCGGAGCGAAAGCAGCAACTACAGGGAGCAGGCCTGTGTGCTGTCCGGGCGGGAGAGAAGGCCTCCCCGGGGCGGGCCAGGACGGGGCGAGGGGCAGCCCAGGGCCTGCAGGGACAGCACCCCAAGAGGAAGCCAGCAGGCCTCGGGCTCCAGCATGTTCTGGGGTCTGGAAGGCTCAGGCCGGCTGACAGGACACTCAACCGCATTTGAACTGTGGCTTGGAGTTCCAGGCAGATCCGCCATGCTTCCCGGCAGGTCACTTCACAGTGTTCCTGTAAAGCAGTGGGGGCGCGGCGCTCATGGTGGACCCAGCAGAGCAGACTGGCACAGTAGAGGGAGCGGGATGCGAATTCCACAGCTGCTGCTTCTGGCAGGGTGGCCAAGTCCACAGGACGGATTCCTCCAGGCAGGCCCTGGGGCTGGTCCCCTCCCCTCTCTGGCTCTACCCTGAGCCTGCTCTGATAAGAGAGAGAGTGAGCAGGGGACCCAGAGGAGTGGGACCCCAGCCATGGAGAACAGCCAGTGGAGCTGGTCACTGCCCTGCGGGTGCACCCTGGGCAAGGTGGGCTTCTTAGACACTCCATTCAGCCCTCGGGAGGGAGCCCCTGTGATGTCACTGACCACCTTTCCTAATCAAGCCTAACGGCTACCAGCACAACAGAGAGGTGGCCAGGTCAGTCTGGCCCTGATATCTGTTCACAACAGCCTGCTGGGGTCACCCAGGCCACCGAGCCTCTCCAACCTAGTGGCGGGAGGTGCTTGTCTGGATGCGGTGGGAAGTCTCTCTGCTCACGTGTGAACATGGAGCTGCACAGAGCTCAGAGCTGGATATAGGTACAGCACCAGGTCCCCAAGGCATGCGTGGGGACCACCGAAGGCAGGGGCAGGAAGCCGGTGTCTCGAAGCCTTCACCCCACTGTGCCTTGCAGGGTACACCTCTGTGCAGGGGCCCCAGCCGTCGGGGCTCCCATACGGAGCCTGGTGCCTGGTGGGGAAACCCTTTGGTGAGCATTCTTAACCTCCACAGCCCACGTTCACTGCCTGTGGGGTCCCAACCCTCCAGCAAGAAAGCTGAATTTGAAGTGACCTAGGGTGGGAAGAAAACAGTAAGCCCTTTCTAGACATTACATCTTCATCCAACTCAGGCTTCAAAATATTTCAGTTCCTAGAAAATTGAGCAGTTCGTAGTTAAAAAATAGTCCCAACGGACCCCGAAGCCAGTGGAAGGGCAGGCAGCAGGCTCAGGCCTCACAGGCTTCAGGCCCTGAAGATGCGCAGAAGTCGAACATTCGCTTCCTTGGCAACGAGAAAAGACAGGCTAAAGATTCTGCACCTACCAGAAAAAATCATGAAGATTCCACCAAGAATTGAATGGATCACCCAGAAATCAAAGTGATAATAATTGAACTTTAGAAGCCAATTGTGGCAGAAAAGCAAAAGCTCTTCCCTAGATTCCCAGGTGATCAATGAGGAAAATGGGGAAAAACTCCCCATTGACCACTCCCACAGTGACCATTCTTTCAAGCAAGAATCATCCGTGGATGTTGAAATTAAAGTACGGAAAGAAACAGGATGTTCGCGTCATCAAGTCTCCACAGACATGATTCAGCACAGGGCGGGGCAGGGGGTGGGAATTGGGCCTTTATTGCAAGGAAACCAGTCAGAAGTCCCGCTCCCAGCTGCTGGGCGCCTCCTAGAGCAGGCACCAGGGTGGCCCACGGCTGCTGGCGTCTCTGTGCACTTCTGCCAAGAATGCAGGAACTTGACCTCGAGGAACATCAGAAAACCTGAAGGAAGGTCCTTTACCAAATAACAGACCAGCTCCCCCGCAGAGAGACCAGGAACTTTTCCAAACCAGAGACAAGGAACCGGGGGACCCTGGCCGACTCGGAGCAAGGTCTGAGGGTGCGACGGTGACCTCCTGGCTTTGATGTGCCCGGGGCTACGGGACAGGCTATCCCGGGCATCTGAGCAAGCCCGGGTGAGGGTTGTAGGTACGGCTGCTGTACGTCTGAAATCATTTCAGAATGAAAAGTTAAAATATAAAAGCACTGAATAGTAAACGTAGAGGATTAATCACATCAACAAAAACTTAGCTGGAATGCAGCCCAGAAAGACCCAAGAGACGGACGGCAGGAGACGACGGAGTGAGGAGATCTGACAACAGCTACCCTGAAGCCCAGAGGGGAGAACAGAGAAAAGGCAACCGTCTGATGTTAAAGAGGAGAATGGCCGAGAATTCTCTGGAATGTTGAAAGACATCAAATCCTAGACCCAGGAAGCGAGTAACCCTAAAACAAGATAAGTGAAAAAGAACCTGTGTCTGAGCACATCACAGGGACCCTTCAAAGCATCAAAACAAAAGGAAGATCCCCAACCCAGGCCTCCCTTTCAGGTCAGGAGCCCACCTCCTGTCCAGCCTTTCACCACGGACAGGCCAGGGAGGGCTTGCACAGGAAGGAGGTGTGAGCTGTGTCACAGGCCATGCCATCTGTGGGTGGAGAATCCTACGAAATCCAAGCCCCTGGAACCTCAGATGTGTTTAGGAAGGTTGCAATATGCGAACTCAGTATTGAAAAAATCAGCTTTCTCCCATCTATTAGCAGAGATAAATGCCAAAAGAACTTTTAAGAATGTTGGGTACAGCAGTGACATCAAAGCCAGGGATACAGAGGTGGATTTGATGAACATCTATAAAAGCGTCACTAAAACGACAAATCAACACCGAGAGGGAAGTTGCAGGTCTAAACAGGAGCAGTCGCAGCTCATAAGATTCATTTGGGCAACGATAGTACACAGTGTCCCCAGATTCATCCACAGATTAAATACAAACTGAAACAAAACCCCAGCAAGACTTTTATTAGAAAATTTTTCAAATTAATTCTGAACTTCACTTGGAAATGCAATTGATCCAGAAAAACAACACAAAAATGAGAAGACAAAAAATTGGGGAATGCACACTCCTTGATTTCCAGGTTCCCCTTAAAGCTACAGTGATCAGCACTGAGTGGTGTTGGCTGAAGGATAGATACATAGACTGAAAGAGCAGAGGAGGAGCCCAGGATAGACCCACATTTATCTCGTCAGTTGGTTTCTGATGAAGTCACCAAAGTATTTCAAAAGAGAGAGAAAAGTTGGTCATAGATGAAGCTGGAACAAAAAGATACCCACAGAGAAAAAAAAAAACAGTTGCCCCTCCCCTGGACCAGATGCCAAAATCAACTTACAGTGGATTATTGACGTCAGTGTAATAGCACCAGACTTCATGGAAATTAAAAATTATGAAGAAAATTAACAAACAACACAGAGACAGGGGGAAAATATTTGTAACACGTTTGTTTTGTAACATCTGACAAAGGACTTACATACTGAATGTTTAAAAATGGCCACAAGTTGATAATAACACAAAACAATAAAAAATTTAAAAAGACAAATGACCCGATAAAGATATGGACCAATCACCTGGGAAGATGTATAAAGAGTCAATAAACAAATGAAAATTGTTCAGTGTCTTCAGCCATCGTGGAAATTCAAATTAACACCACAATGGACCACTATACCAATATTAATAGCCTTGTGATGTCAATTTTAATGTATCATATCAGTTAACTTAATAGTAAGAACATTCTTTTAGCTGACACTGATTCAACCACCAGGTATCCCCATTAAAGAGACCTTTACCATAATTAAGCTTATTGTCAGCAAGATTTTACAATGAGTGCCAAGAGGATTTCACAGGAGATCTGCAGAGAGCTCACTGTGGTTTGAAGCTTCCTCTTTCTTGTAAATGCCAGGTTTGCAGACACAGCGTGTGAAGCCTCTGTCTCCAGAGAGCTTGCTGTGCTAAAGTTACTCTCTCTGTCTAACCTAAGAATTTGGGACAAAAGGTAACTCTTCTGCACCCACCCACTGTGGTGTAACCACCCTTCTGAGTACACACCTAGAAAAATTTCCAGAACTGGGGTCCAGAGATTTATAGGCATGAGCCCCTCTGGACCACTGCAGCTTAAATAAACCTGCTTCCTGAAAATTCCTCAGGTGTCCAGCCTCATCCGTCCTACATCCATAGCTTAGCCAACTTAATCAGACTGGCAGCTCCAAATGTTGGCAAAGGCATAGAACAATTGGAACTCCCTTGCCCTGCTCGTGGGAATGTCGAACTGTGGAAAACTCCTTGGCAGATTCTTAAACAAAGTTAAATATTTACCTGTTCAAGACCTGGTAATTCTACTCTTGGGTAGTTTTCCAAAATAAACAGAAACTGGAAAAAAAATGAAAAACCATGTGAATATTTCATTCTAGTTGAGGTCTACTGGACAAAAATTGGAACCAACCCCAATTTTTAGCAATAGAAAAATGAATAAGCAATTGGGAAACATCCATACAGTGGAAATATCAGTCAGAAATAAAAAGAAGGGGACAACTGGCTATGGACTGGGTGTTTTGTGTCCTTCCTCTGTTGATGCCTGTTGAAGCTCTAACCCCATGTGGTGGTATTAGGAGGAGCAGCCTATGGAGGTTAGATGTCATAGGGGTGGAGCCCTCACGCATGGGGTCACTGGGGCCCCAGGGGTGCTCTTGATTTTCCCTCCTGAAGACGCACTGAGAAGATGGCGTGTGCGGATGAGCCCTCACCAAGAGCTCAGCTATGTTGGCCCCTTGATCTTGGACTACTAGTTTCAGAACCAAGAGATATAAATCCCTTTATTTAAGCCACTGGCCTGTGGCATTCTGCTCTGGCAGCCTGAAGTGACCAGGACGCCACACATACCTGCAACACGGTGAGTATCCAAAATGGTGCCCTGAGTGAAAAAGCCAGGAGCCAAAGAGAGCGTGCTGTGAATGCCCACTGTGTGTGGCACTGAAGTAGGCAGAATGGGGCGGTGCCGTCTTGGTCCCCCTTGTGCTGACCTAACAGTACACTTGGTTCTGGAGGCTGGAAAGTCCAAGAGCATGAGGGCAGCATCTGGTGGGAGCTTCCATGCGGTGTCATCCCATGGCAGAAGGCAGACAAGCAAGAGAACATGAGGGCGCAAGCAAGAGGGGGCCAAGCTCACGCTCATAACACACCCACTCCCGCTCCATGGCATTAGTCCATTCATGCCATCAGAGCCCTCGGGAGCTACCCACGCTCATTAGGCCCCACCTCCCACCATAGGGGTGGAGTGAACTTCCGAGGGGCATATTTAAACCATTGCAGTGGCTACCTCTTGGAGGGGGCACAGAGACTGCCTGGGGAAGAGCACAGGGATCAATGTCGTCTGACAAAATGTCTGTATTGAGACAGGAGTGAGGGTCTGTGTCTGGGGGCATGGGCTTGTGTGGCTTGACTCTTGCTGGTGCCAAGGGACAGAACATGAGGCTTTCCTATCAGCTTTTCCAGATGTGGAACAGAAGGCAAGGGAGAGTGTTGGGGCTTAAAACCATCATTAAATATGAAAATAGAAAAAGCTAGAAGCTCTTTATTATACCCATCCAACTGTAATGCGTAATATGTGTACATTTCACTCTTTGTAAATCGTGTCTTTGTTTTTTAAAAATAAATAAATAAAAGGGGACAAACAGATAAAGATGGAACCAAAGAAAATGCAATAGCATCTTCCAAGTACAGAGAGAAATATCTGTCAACCTATTATTTTATACCCAGCAAAGATGGCCTCAGAAACAGGTGAAATAAAGACATGCTCAGAGAAACACAAACAGAAAGGATTTACCACCAACAAATCCATGGAGAGAAATTTAAAATACATTCTTCAAGAAGAAAGAGAGATTTTCCAGACAGATGGTGAGCAGAGACCGTGGTGAGGAGGCAGGTAGACCCCATACAGTGCCAACTGTGACATCCAATTTGTAGGGTCTCAAGCAAGAAGGAAAACAAAAAACCAAACTCAATATTACACAGCGATAACGCCCTGCATTGGCCTACTGGTCACCTGCTGGAGGGTGCCTGGGTGGTCTGCAGTGTTTAGCCATTGCGGTCAGAGTTGCTCTGACCTCTATGTCCAGCCTTTTGTGTGACCCCAGGAGTGGAGCTGCTGGATCATAAAGATGTAAATGTCTAACTTTTTTTAAAAAAAAAATTAGATTTGGTTATTAGATAGTTTTTGGTTCATAGTAAATCTAAAGAAAGAATAGAGCTCGCCCAACACCCCACCCCACACTCACATGGCCTTCCCTATGGTCAGTGCCCAGGACAGTAGCAAGCAGAGCAGGACCCGTCATCTACAGTGACGCACCGTGTCACCCTGAGCCTTCCAGGCGGGGTCCCTCTTGGTGCTGAAGGTTCTGTGGGGCTGACTAAGGCACCGTGATCTGGACCCACACTTGCGGTATCACCCAGAACAGCTGACGCTGTCACACCCTTCGTACTCACCCACCCTCCATGCTGCCTGGCCCGGCGACTACTTGGCTTTTCCTTTTCCTCGTGACCTTGGCGCTCACAGGGCACCATGTAGCTGGACTCACGAGCTATGTAGTCTTCCCAGACTGCTTTCTTCCACTGGAGAACATGCATTTGAGTTTCCTCCCCTTCTTTTCGTGGCCCGATGGCTCATTTCATTTGGTGCTGAAGGACTTTCCATTGTCTGGATCTACCACAGCTTACCCACTCTCCTGCTGAGGGATGTTTGGGGGGTTCGAGCTTTAGCAATCATGGGCAAAGCTGAAGACATGGGCCTGCAGGTAAAGGCCAAGCAAGTGCTGAGACAGCTGGATGATCTGCTAAGAGGACGCGCCGTTGGCAGGGAACCTCTGAGCTCTCCCTCCGGAGGGACGGTGCCACGTGCTTTCCCACCAGCAAAGTGTGGGCGCCTCGCTGCTCACGGCCTCGCCATGAGGTGAGGTGCTGTCGGTGTTTCGGAGTTTGGACGTTCTGATCTGTCTGTGATGGCGTCACGTTACTGCTGCAGTGCTCTACCTTTTAGGACTTGGTGAAACTGCTTCCCAGAGTGGCTGGTCATTTCACCCTCCCCCAAACAAGGGAGTGAGTGGTAGCTGTTTCCCTCCTTGAGCATGCCCGGCATGCTCTTTCTTTTGTAATGTCAGAAACGTCATTCCTGGGGCTCTTACTTCTCAATAGTGAGTATGGCCGGGGATGGCTCAGTGAGTCCTCTGCTCAGGCCCGAGCCAGGCTGAGCGAGGTGTCAGTCTGGCTGTGTCCACTGGTGAGACGAGACAGACCAGGCTTCCAAGCTCACGCTGTCCCCAGCAGAACCCAGGTCCTTGTGTTGCTCACTGCAGGCTTCAGTGTCCTGAGGCTGCTACCTGGAGGCCGCCCAGCCCTGCAGGCACCTGGCTTCCTGGGTTCTCCAGCTGGCCCCGGGCTCACTGCCCACAGCCGCTCCTGGTCACCTTTACACCTTTCCATCACCCTTACAAGTGTGTTCAGGTGGTTGGAAGCAGGTCACACATCCTTCCCACATTTAAGGGGAAGGAAGAGCACAGGATGGACTCCAAGTTGGGACAGGGGCATCACAGGGGCCACCCAGAGACATAAAGCTGGGAAAAGCTGTAAAACAAACACGGGACTCTAGATGTGAAGGACACAGGAATTACTCTGGAAATAGAAGAAATCTTCACAAAATATCCTGAATATCCTCAGAGAGACGAAAATGATCATACCCACAAGGCAATAACAGTGCGCACTGAAAGAGTGCCACCAGGGGACAAGAAGGCACAGAGGACAGTGGGAAATGTCGATAAAATGCTGAGTCTTGAAGACAGGGAGGTCCAGGAAGTAGAGCCTCTTCATATTCCTCGATCTCCCCTGCCGCATATTTCAGATCAATAAGATAACGTAAAGGAACACTGGCGGGACTCTGAGATGGTGGGAGCTGGGCATGGTGGGACCCCCTTGTCATCCCAGCAACTCGGGAGGCTGAGGCAGGATTAAAATTCAAGGACAGGCTCAACAGCTTAGCAAGACCCTGTCTCAAAATAAAGCATAAAAAGGGCTGGGGATGTGACTCAGTATTATTCTGGAAATAGAAGAAATCATAAGGGTTCAATCCCTAGCGCCGGGGGAAAGGTCAGGATGGTGAGTTCCAGAAGAAATGAGCTGAGATGGATTGCCTTTGTCGGGGGAAGTCGGGTGGAGCCCAGAGAAGGATAAGCTGTTTCGTGATCTTTTAATCATAGATGTAGTTATTAAATGTGTGATTAAACCACGTTGACTTTTAAGAGAAGTAAGGCCATGTTTAGGCACCAGGGGCACCAGGGCTCCCACCTGGATCCAGGAGGACCCACGGCACTATCTTGGCCACATAACCTGATCTAGATGTCTGACCAGCCCTGTGGATCCCGACCCTGGCCTCTGGATGCACCTGTGGCAGCAGAGTCACATCAGTCAGCATAACACACTGATTCCAGGCCAAATGTCCCCTGTGTTTGACCCTAAGGCTGTGAGTTAAGGCAGGGCTCCAGCGTGATCTGGGCTTCCTCCAACGGAAAATTTCACACAGGGGTTCCCAGACAAGCAGCTTCCCTGACAGAAGTTTCAGATTATTTAGGATATTTTTAATATTTTCATATTCATAATGCCATATCTGGGAGATAGGTCTAAACACAAAATTCATTTACGTTTCATATGCATCTTATACATATAAAAGGTAATTTTATAGAATATAAAAATTGTTGATGTGGGGGACTTGCAGCATCTCATTATTTCTCCTCCAAGTTGGGCAGTTTCTTCCTGTGCCTTATCTCCCTCCCATCTAAGGGCCTTGACATCACCCTGAATTTCTGCCAAATGATGCTTGCGTTTCCCACCATGAGTTGAAGCTCTTCACCATCTCCTCCTGCTGCCTTCCAAAGGTCCGCAGCATCATGGTTTGCCCCGGCAGGAGGGAAACAGGCATCTTGGGTTTTAGATCTACTTCTGACCACTTTTCTGAGGTCCTGAGCTTTACTTTTCTAATAATCTCTGCTTCTAAAGTCTTAACAAAGGAATCGAGTCTGGAATATTTATTTTGGACTTTTTCAGTCTCAAAAATGATAGATCTCAGCCTTTTTATGGTAGCTTCCAAATTAGTACATTATTTTGTTGGCAAATGAGTAAACTTCTCCTTGTTGGCAGTATCTATCAAAACGTTTTTGTCTTTCTCTAGTTTCTCTGCTAGTTGGTCAATTTTGCTCAATCCTTTACAAAGATGTTCATCGTGGCTGGTTAACTGTCCACTTGACTACTCAGACCTCCTTAACTAGCATCTTCTTCCGAGCCCTGGTTGGTTTGTTGGAGATCTTCCACCTGTAATTCAGTGCAGGGATCAGTCTATCTGGGCATCTCACTTCTTGTTCTAAATGGGACGGGAGCTTTCTCTGGAGAGCTGGGCCTGGGAATGGGAATGTCCAGTCCTTGCCCTGGACTTGGCTTTAATCGTCGGCCAGTGTGGGTCCCTGGGGCCTCCCTTTTACTCTGCTTCTGTGGCTGACTAACCAGGCCTCACACACCTGAGCAGGTGGAGACCGTCATCACTCAGGTCACTGTCCTCCAGCGGCCCGGAGCTGCTCTGTGTCTGAGGGAGTTGTGTGTCGGGGTTACCGCACCCCGGGAGAGCAGGTTCCTGCCTGGAGGTGTGAGCCTCTTGGGTGGGAAAATAAAGTCTGAAGTAATCAGTAAGGAATAAAAGACAGAAGTTAGATTAAAAGGAGGGCATCTGATGGGTCTCCCGGCCCTGAGAGGAGCTGGAACTGAACACTGGTCAAGGCCCCCAGTCCTTATTTAAGGAAGTACATCAAGCTTCCAGTGTGGCCGGGACCCCGGGTAAGCGGGTTGTTTGGAGGGTGGCGGGTTCCGCCATCTCCAGGCAGCTGTGTTTGATCCTAGGGCTGGGAGTTGAGGCGGGGCACCAGCGTGACCCGGGCTCCCTCCAAGGGGGAATTTCACACAGGGGTTCCCAGACAAGCAGCTCCCCTGCCTTATGTGGGCTCAAACGAACCCATCATTTAAACACGGCTGCTGATAGTTGTGCTCATCTCTGCCCTGCTCAGCCATGTCTGTACCTCCAGGGTCCTCTCAGAGGACGAGCTTAGTTTCTTATTTTCAAATGCTTAGGAAACCATTCACCTTTATTCCCAAAGCACAGAATCAGATGTCAACAGAAGGGTGACTGAAATAGCCCTAGTTTGATGACCCGTTTATCAAAATGAGTAGACTTTCACAGGACAGAAAAAAAGGTATTTGAAAACAAATTAGTTCAGACCTGCTTAATTTAAGTTCTCCTGTCTCCTTACCTCAAAAATAGAGGCTTTTGCTCCCTAGTTATCTGATAGGGATCATTAAGCATTTTTATTTTATATATATATATTTTTTTTTTCACTTTTTGTGGGGCTGAGGGCTGAACCCTGGGCCCTGTGCATGTTAGACAAGAGCTCTACCCCCGAGCTACACCCCTCATCATTAAGGATTTTATTTTTTAAGAAACCTTCAGTCTTCCTAAGGAGAAAGCTCAGGGAGATCTGTGAGCTCAGTCGCTCTCGGCTGTCACCTCTTCCAACAGCTCTCCCCACCCTGTCCCTCCTTGTGAGGCAGGCCCACGTCCCCAGAAGGCGGCCCAGGATCCAGAGAGGGAGACGTCCACTGAGCGTCCTGGGGATAAAACCTTCCTCTGTGCCCCCTCGCCCAGGCTGGCTTTTCTCTGTTCTCATCTTTTGTCTCTCTTCTCCTTCCCCTGGATATTTTCTTCTGACCTATCTTCCAGTTCATGAATTCTCTCTCCAGATGTTTTCAGTGTGCTGTAAAAAAAATGCCCCCTGCATTTTTAATTTGTTATTATATTTTTGGGTTTAGAATCATTTTTTTCCAAAGCTGCTGTCATTTTCCACTATTTCCAGCTTTCCACTGAAAATTTTTAAAACTTTATTTATTTTTATGTGGTGCTAAGGATCGAACCCCGTACCTCACAGGTATGAGGCAAGAGCTCTACTGCTGAGCCACAACCCCAGCCCTCCACTGAAATTTTAAAATGCTCTTTTATATCCTTGAATGCCATAAGCATCGCTGTTGTAGAGACTGTGTCTGATAATTCTTTCATTTGTAGCCTCGTGTGTCCCTATTGCCTGTTCTTTGCTAGTTCTAATTTGCGATGTTGTGTCTCCTTGTACTTCTGGTTATCGTTGATGGAATGACAAGACTGTATTTGGAAGACTGCTTAGGAATCATTTGAGGCTGGAAGGAGGTTGCAATGGTTTTCTTTTATTTCAGCCAGGTGCCAGGAGGTACTAACAACCTGGGGTCACCTGCATACAACGTCAGTGGTAGATATCTTTAGGGCCACGGTCCACGTGAGGATAAGTTCTCTCCCTCCTTACTCTGAGGGCATGGCCCACTGTGTTCCCCACCCAAAGTTCAGGCATTATGAAGGTCCTGACCTTGGCAGGCATTAGACCTCTGCTCTTGACCTCCTGCCTATGAGGAGGACAAAAGTGCTGCTCAGCTCCTTGGCCTCCATCAGCAGATGCCCCAGGACCGAGGCAGCTGCAGGCGGGCCGTGCTTCTCTGGAGTCCCACCTCCTCCTAACCTCCGTCTTAGGCTCAGGACTTGTCAGGGCTCCGACTCCTTTAAACACATTCCTCTGCGCGACTTCAGCAGCTTGGCACTTGTTATCACGGGATCCTGGGTCCGGCTTACCTGTGAGAAGCGGGATCACTTAGAGCCCTGGAGAAGGAAGACTCGGTGTCACCTGCTCTTCTTTTCATCAGTGTGGTCCTCCAGGTCTTTGCCAAGCCAAGCTCCCTACTTCAAAGATGTGTATCTCAAGTTACAATCCACAGCCATTGGCTTTAAGAGACCCCAGGACCAAAGCGCTAATTCCACCTCCCACGGCAACTCGCCCAGCTCTTCTTCCCACACTGCAACTCGCCCAGCTCTTCTTCCCGGCTATGGGGGGGATGAATTCACACCTTGCAAAGTCGCAGAGGGTCAAGCTGTGGGGTGGGCCCCGGGCTGGGCTGCAGGGACCCAGCCTGCTGTCAGGCTCTGCCTGTTACCACGCGTCCTCTTGTGCCCCAGGGTCTAAAAATCATGGATTCTGCAGCCTTGAGGATAAAACGTGGGATGGGAAATGAGGCCCAGGGAGGACCCAGGGGACCCCAGGCCCACGTCCCCAGAAGGCAGCCCAGGATCCAGAGAGGGAGATGTCCGCTGAGCGTCCTGGGGATAAAACCTAGCAGTTCCTCTGTCACTCCTCAGGTATCCAGAGGACCTCGGTTCACCAGGTCAGGGTGATTTCCATCCCCTGGCCTCAGATCTTGGTGTCCCCAAGCCCCAAGGAAGTAGGCCTTGGTCTGGGAACCCAGACCCTCCCCCCAGGCTGGAGCCTCTGAAGGCAGGTGCTGAAGGGTGGAGGGGGTCAGCGAGGCCTGGGCAGTTCCTCCAAGGAGGACCACAACTGGGGCGGGAACTGGGGCCCAGACAGGGGTGGGGACAGGCCCCTGTGACCAGAAGCTGCTCACCCTGGGGAAGGTGCCAGGCGGGCAAGGCAGGTGGAGGGGTCCTGGTCCCTCTGGGAGATGCTGCGAGGCCACCTGCAGAGCCTTCCCCACCCTGCCCCTGGCCCACGGGGAGGCAGGTTGAGCAGGCTGATTTGACTGACCAAGGCTGCCCTAGTCCTGCAGGCCAGGTGCCTTGCAGCTCTCACCACCGGCCTGGGCAACCTGCTTGAGTCCCCAGGTGTCCCTCAGGACCCCTGCCCTCCACCATCACCACAGAGGGACAGAAGACCCAGGCCCCTCAGGGCTGCACTCTCCTGGCCAGGGGTGGGGTTGAGGTAGGTGGTGGGCGCACAGGCACCTGGGAAGGCTGGTCGGCCCATCCCGGGGTGGGGGAGCTGCTCTCTGCAGGGGTGAGGGGAACCAGAGGCTGGGTAGGCCCATCCCAGAAGCCCCAAGTCCAGGAGGCCCCCGAGGCCCCCATTTCCCTTTTGCTGGGTCTCCACCCCACAGAGCTAGTGCAACCCAGGCTCTGGGAACCGCACGCTGGGGTGGGGGATTTCAACTCCAGCACATAGCCATCTCCTTTGGGTAAGGGGCTGTACTTCCCACCAGGGACCCAGTCTTGAGGTGGCAGCAACCCTGGGGTCAGCGGGGGACACACTCCTGAGCCAGTACACAGGCGACGGGTGCTGAGCCTGGGATTCTGCCCACCCGCAGGTCCTGGTGGGAGTCGAGGCCCTGGCCCCTGCTGGAGCTGGGCTCTGCACTGGGCAGCCGGGGCTGAGACCACGGAGTTCCCTGGCCGTGCTCGGGAGCTCTGGGCCAGGCCCACCGTCACCAGCACAGAGAGGGCATCCTCCATCTCTGGCTTATGTGGCTTTGAACCCATCAACTGCCTGAGATCCAGGCCCGGTAAGGGACGCTGGGTCCAGAATGCGCAGCCACAGGGACACGGTCGTCCCACTGACGGGGCATGGGCAGACAGGAGTCGGTCCTTGTGAAGCCCACCCCAGGGGCCAGCAGTGTGGGGCCTGTGGGTGGCCCTGGGAGGGGCTGAGGGTTCCCGCGGGAGGCACCCTCATCCCCGGAACCTCCTGACCAGAGACGCCGCCTGTGACATCGGCAGCTCCCCAAGGTCAAAGCTGTCCTCACATTCCCTGCAAGAGGAGTTTGGCTGTAAGTCCATCTTTGGTAAGACTCGGGAAAGTCCTCCTCATACCAGACCTCCTGCCTTTAGACACTCACTTCATCCCGGGTGAGACTCTGGTTTCCTCAATTACCTGCCAGGGCGACAATACCTACGCCCCCACACATCCTAACTAACAGAAGCCCAGTTATGTCCAGTCAGGTAACACGCCCAGTAAAAATAAATCTATCAGACTCCTTTGAAGCCAGGGGCGGCCTCATAACGCTTCTGACAAATAAAACTTAGCCAGAGATCTGCTATAGCCTCTGGGGAAGCTTCTACTTCCCTGAAACATGCCCCACCTTCTTTATCTCATTCTTTCTTCCTCCTTGAACCACAGAAGGAATGTCTGGGGCTGCAACAGCCATTTTGTGATCACAAAGCAATGATCCAGGGGAAGGAGGTGAACACGAGGTTTGGTGAAGATGGAAGCTAAAAAGATCCAGGGTCCCCGGCGGCATTATTGGTACTTCCCCAACCCTGCGAGGTCTACAGGCTTCATTGTGTGAGACAGACATTATTAAGCCTGGGTCCGCAGGGTTTGTCAAATTTGCAGGTGAATGATCACAGATCTCAGGGAGGCTCTAAGATCTGGGGGGCTTTGGGAGGTGATCAGAATAGACCCAGGTGCTCTAGGAGCCTTCTGGTCTGTCCCTGGTGGTGCTGCTGATAAGTACAGATGAGGTGACCAGTGACAAGCCTCCAGACAAGTGCAGTGCAGGGTGACATGCACCCCAGGGCCTGATCTCCTGCAGTCTGAGTGGGGCCATCTCGGAGTTGTGGGTGGCACAGAGGCACTGTCTCTGCTTCTCTGGGCCTGTTTGGTTTGCTTCTTTGTTTTCACTAAGTTCTCTTGATGATCTAACCTTCTCCCCTCCCAGCTCAGGGGACAGGACTGCGGCAGATGGAGGAGGTAGTGAGAGGGTAGCTCAAGGGGACCTTCCGACTCTACAGGGTTGTGAAATAGCACCCTCTACAGAGGAGGACTTTGTTTATGACTCTACAGGGTTGTGAAATAGCACCCTCTACAGAGGAGGACTTTGTTTATCTCGCTGCTTCACAAGAATGTGCTCAGGTATATCTGGCATTCACCCTGAACCCGAATGTTTACATGCAGGCAAGTGGGGCCTGCCTGGGTCTGCTGGCTGGGTCAGGTGCCACCTCGCTCGGGGAAGAATGCCGTCCTTCTGGGGCACTGAGGAGGAGAGGGCTACCGAGGACGGGCCCTTGACCCTGCTCCTGCGCCTCCGTCTCTGGACCTGGCTCTGCAAACACTCGGTCTGCGTGGCTGCATGCCAGGCGTGTCTGGGCAGCTCGCACTGTGCACCCAGAGCTCCGACCAACGGGAGTGTGCAGCGCCCCCTGCAGGCTGCCCGGGACACGGCCTCCCAGTGGCTGAGCCGGGGCATGTGGGCGCCCCGCCTTTACCCCTTTGCCTGTAGCTCACCCGCGTGCCCAAGCCCAGCAGAGGGGAGTCCTGGCCTCCCTCTTCCTTTCCAACTTAGCCCCATTGCTGGTACCAGTGCAGCAGACCCCGGGGCGAGCCAAACCTCAGGGCTGAGCCTGCCAGCAAGCCTGGCTGGGGTCACCGAGGTGCTCCAACCGCCCCCAAGGGACTCGCTGTTAGCTTTGATGGAGAGGCTAAGCTTTGCTCTCTGTAGGCATCTTGATTAGCATGGGGCTGTCCCGCCACTCAGGCCACCAGCTCTGCTCACCAAGGCACGACGCAACACACACTGTGCAAGCACACCTCACACACACAACACACACATACACACACACACAAAGAAAAAAAAAAAACCTGATCATTAATATTTGATGAACTAAAAGAAGATCTAAGGAATGAATAAAGAGAGAAAATACAGAAGATGAAAGATCATTTTAATAAATAAATTGGCATATTAAAAAGAAACCAGTCAGAACTCCTGGAAATGAAAGACACAATTAATCCAATTAGAAATTCACTTGAAAGCATCACCAACAATTTAGATTGCATAGAAAATAGAACTTTAGGCCTTAAAGACAGATATATAAACTTGAATACTCAGTAAGTGATAAAATAAATAAATAAAATAAAAAAACCATGATCAGAATATACAAGACCTCTGGGACAGCATTCAGAGAACAAACTTGAGAGTCACTTGGACAGAAGAGAACAGGAGATACAGGCTAAAGACATTAAGAAACTCTTCAGTGAGATAATAGCAGAAAAATTTCCTCGCCTTAGAAATGAGATGGACCATCACATACAGGATGCATATAGAATAGCAAATAGACAAGATCAAAAAGAATCACTCCAAGATACCTCATAATAAAAACGCCTAATATAGAAAATAAATAAGTGTTAAAAGCTGCAAAAAAAAAAAATATATCAGGTCACTTTTAGAGTCAAACCAATAAGGCTCCATTCTGACTTCTTAACTCAGACCCTGAAATCAAGGAGATATTCCAAGCTCCAAAAGAAAACATTTATCAGCCAAGATTGCTCTATCCAGCAAAGCTCTCTTTCAAAATCAGTGGAGAAACAAGAATGTTCCATATCAGGATAAACTAAAAAAATTCATGAGCACGAAATCAGCATAGCATACAATATTTGAAGATATTCTGCATACAGAACCCCCCCCCCCAAATCCCAAAGCCCCCAGAAAGATGAAGATCACTAGGGACAGCAACCAAATAAACGAAAACCAAAACAGAAGTAAGTACAACCAATGAACTAAAATGGCAGGAAACAACAAACATCTCTACACAACAACACTGACTGTAAATGGTCTCAATTCCTCAATTAAAAGACATAGATTAGCAGAATGGATTAAAAGCAAGATATCCAATTATATGCTTTTGCAAGAGACTCATAGGCAAAGATACTCCCACAGGCAGAAAGTAAAAGGATGGGGGTAAAAAATTGTGAAAATGGAGTCCAAAAACAAGCAGGAGTAGCTACTATTATTTCTGACAAAGCAGATTTCAAGCAAAAGCTCATCAGAAGAGACAAGAAGGCCACTACATAGTGGGAAAGGGAACAATCCTACAAGAAGATATGATAGTAAATATATACGCCCCCAAATGTCAGGGTACCTAACTACATAAAATAATACCTCTTGACATTAAATCCCAGTTAACTCCAATACAACAATGCAGAGTGGTTTCAACACACTCTTATCACCAATAAACATGCCACTCAAACATAAATTAATAAAGATATTCCGACCTAAATAATACTATAAGTCAAATGGATCTAAGACATACTTACAGAATATTACACCCCAAAGCTGCTGAATTTACTTCCTTCTCAGCAGCTTATACAACATTTTCCAAAATAAGGTTGGTTCAATAAATGCAAATCAACTAATGTAATTCACCATATAAATAGAGTTAAGGACAAGAATCATATGATCATCTCAACAGATGCAGAAAAGACCTTTGATAAAATCCAACACCTGTCCATGTTAAAAACATTGGAGAGGGGCTGGGGATGTGGCTCAAGCGGTAGCGCACTCACCTGGCATGCGTGCGGCCCGGGTTCGATCCTCAGCACCACATACAGGGATGTTGTGTCCGCCAAAAACTAAAAAATAAATATTAAAAATTCTCTCTCTCTCTCTCTCTCTCTCTCTCAAAAAAAAAAAACACATTGGAGAAACTAGGGATAGAAGAAATTGATCTCAAACATTATAAATATATGACAAACCTAAAGCCAACATTATACTTAATGAAGACGACATTTTCTCTAAAATCAGTAATAAGACAAGGATATATACTCTCATCAGTCCTGTGCAATATAGTTCTTGAACCCATATCCACAGCAAGAGAAGGAAATGAAAGGGATAAACATAGGAAAAGAAGTTAAATTATCTGTTTGCTTATGACATGATTCTATGTCTAGAAGACCCCAAAAATTCTACCAGAAGTCTTCTAGAGCTGATAAACAAGGTCAGGAAAATAGCAGGATACAACATCCACATACATAAATCAACAGATTTCCTATACTCCGATAGTGGTTCTGCTGAGAAAGAAATCAGGAAAACCATCCTGTTTAAAATAACCTCAAAAACCAAAATATAACAAAACACTTGAGAATTGATTTAACCAAGGAGGTGAAAGATCTCTATGATTAAAATTATAGGACACTGAAGAAGAAAACTGAAGAAGACCTTGGAAGGTGAAAAGAGCCCTCATGTTCTTAAAGAGGCAAAATCAATATTGTCAGAACGGTCATACTATCAGAAGTGTCATACAGATTCAATACAATCCCCATCAAAATCCTAATACATTCTTCCCAAAACTGGGGGAAAAAACGCAGATCTAAAATTAATTTGGAAGATAAATGACCCAGAGAAGCCAAAACCATCCTGAGCAAGAAGAGCAACACAGGAGGCATCACAGTACCTGATGTAAAATTATACTACAGTGCCATAGTGACAAAAACTGCGTGATATGGCATCAAAATAGACGTGAACACCAATGAAATAGAATAGAAGACACAGAGACAAACCCACAAACTTAAGGCCATCTGATACTTGACAAAGGTGCCAAAAATATTTGGCAGAGAAAAGCTAGCCTTTTCAACAAATGGTGCTGGGAAAACTGGATATCCATATGCAGAAGAATGAACTAGACTCTAACTCTCACCTGCAAAAAAGTCAAGTCAAAGTGTATTAAAGACCTAGGAACTAGACCAGAAACTTCCCAACTACCAGAAAAAAAAAACACAGAGTCAACCTCAGACAGATGCAGGCCCTGACTTCCTCAGGAGGGCCACAAAAGTTCAAGAAATAAAACCAAGAATCAATAAGTGGGATGTCATCAAGTTGAAAAGCTTCTGCACAACAAAGGAAATGATCAAGGGCATGAAGAGAGCCTATGGGACTGGAGAAAGCCTTTGCCAGCTGATTCCCCAACTGGGGATTGATGCCCACAATATGTGAGGAACGCAGAGAGTTTAACACCAGAAGACAAAGACCAAAACAGATGACCCCATCAATAAGTGGACAAAAGAACTTAACAGAAAGAAAAAAAGACAACAGATACATATATAAAAAAAGCTCAACATCGTTAGCAATCAGGAAAATGTAAAATGAACTATACTAAGATTTCATGTAACTCTAGTCAGAATGGCATTTTAAAAAGTACAAATAATAATAAGTGCTGATGAGAATGTGGGGGAAAAGGTACACTCATACCTTGTTTTGGGAACTGTAAATCAACACAAACATGCTGGAAAATATTACAGGGATTCCTCAAAAACTAGGAATGGGAAACACCATATGACCCAGCTATCCCACTCCTTGGTATTTATCCAAAATAACTAACATCATCATACTATAGAGATAGAGCCACTTCCATGTTTATAGCAGCACAATTTACAACAGTGAAGTTATAGAACCAGCCCAGGTGTCCCTCAATAGATGAATGGATCAAGAAAATATTATATATATACACACACACACACACACACACAATGGAGTTTTACTCATTCATAAAAAGAATGAAATTATTGCATTTGCTGGTGAAGGAACAGACCTGGAGAACATCATGCTAAGTGAAATAAGCCAGACTCAGAACAATCAAGGTGGGGGTGGGGGGGAGTCAGACATCTCAAAGATACAGTGAAGGAGAAGAAGGAAATCAAGAGGGAGAGGAGGGTAGGAAGAGGAGGAAATGTGACGAATTTAACCCAATCACATTAGGAACATATGTAAACCTAGCACAGTGAATTCCAGCTGTGTGTACAGGTGTGAAACAGCAAGCAAAATTAAATAAGTGAACGGGTGAAAGGCAGATGGGTAAAGTAGAGGAGGGAGGAGGGGAGCAAAAGGTGGGGGGCACCCGGGACTGGAGTGGGGTAAACCACATTCCATGCATGGATGACTTTGTCAAAATGAACCCAACTATTATGTAGAAAATGCTTTAATTTTTTAAAAAAGATACTGAAATACTGTTTCCACCTGTTTAGCTGGGTTGACACAAAGCAAGAAGCCTGGTGACATGCTAGCTGGAAAACCTGTACAGGGCAGGCATTCCCCCGCCACTTGTGGGAGGGATCACATGCTCACCCAGCACCCAGAAAGACAGCAAGTAACAGAACAAGCTCTGGATGCACCCCAAAGCCGTCCTGGCAAAATCACCAGGTGATACCTACCCATGACGTCCACTCAGCACAGCTTCATTCGTCTCGTTCACGGGCAGAGCTGTCCATCAACCAATGAACTGGCTGATAAGGCCACGAGGAAGGCGAGGAAGGTCCCCATGTCCCACCAGAGCTGTCTTCAGGACACACCGTCAAGTGGAGAATGCAGAGCACAGACCAGTGGGTGGATTGTAAGAAAGAGGAACAACAAACACAGATACACACACACACACACACACACACACACACACATACTTTGGGTTATGTGTGTCTTTTTCAAAGCATGGAAGGATAAAGCAGAACTTACTAGGTCTATGGCCCACGAGGAGCAGGGACACAGGTGAGGGGCCTGGGCTGGGCACACTCTGTGAATGGGTGGTGAAGGGAGTTACTGCACACAGACCCCCTGGGGCTAGACAACTGTGCTGCAGGCCAGGCCCTGGTGTGCTGGGGCCGGCTCCAGCTGCCTCGTGCCAGGGGCAAGTTGATTGTTCAGTATCCAGGTGCTTGTCAAGAAGTTGGTGGTTGATGCTGGAGTTCAGGGGCTTCCCTCCAGGACTCCCCCAGACTCCCTGCCACACAAGGGTCCAGACTTTTCCCTGGGTGACTGACCACTCCCCTGCCTCATCCAGAGGTCTTTCTCCCTCCCTCCCTCCCTCCCTCCCTTCCTTCCTTCTTTTTTCTTGACAGATTTCTGATAGTGTACAAGTGATATGCTAGCAAATTAGATTTAGTACAAAGTACAATTTTTTTGTTCATCTTATAAAAGATCTTGACTTTCTTTCCATGGCCACACACAGCTCCACCTCGCTCCTGGCATTTCTAGCAATCTCAGGGAAAGACAAGGCTGTGCACAAACTTCCAGAAACTATTAAGGTTTCAGAAGTAGCAATGGAAACTATTCAGCAATAAAATCCACATACCTCTACATTCAACAGTGTGAGTGACGCTGACAAATGAAATGGTGGGCACCGGAGGTTTGATAAAATAGCCCCATTGGCTGACCATTTACATAAGATTTGCAACCGATAAAATTGGCCTAGAATACTATTATAGAGATGCACAAAAGTAATCCCATTCCTCTGTTAATGGTATCCTCCACGATCTGCAGTGTTCCTGGCTCCTTGCTGTAAATGTAGGAAGGACACTAAACCAGAACAGGGCAGGAGCCACGTCTGTCAGGCCACCTGCGGCACTCCCCGCACAGTCACACACCTGGGGACGTTTCATAGACAGACAGCACAGGGCTCAGTTGAGTCCTGAAACACCCTCAGGAGGCCCTGTCAAAATGAGAGTCAAGGGGCAGGGGCTAAGTGCTTGGCTACCTCCAGCTCAGAGTGGGTCCAGGGCTCCACGGACCAGTGGTCATGACCTGGGTCTCTGAACGTACATTGGCATGGACATCCCTGGAGCCAGGCACTGGGACCTCTTGGCCTCGTGGTGAACACACTGGGAAGCACGGGGCCCAGCATCTCCTGTAAAGTGTTCTTGTCCGAGGATTGACCCTGCTCATGAACCTGCATTTCAGCCGATCTGCAAATCTCCTCTCATGTCACAGAAACTAGAGACAGTGAGGGGATATTTTACACAACACGAAAGACAGATACAGAGGGCAGGCAGCTCCCCAGGACAAATAACTCCATTTCTTCAATAGATAAATAGAAATGGAGGACAGATTTGCCACATATTGAAAGGGACTTAAGACACATCAGCCACATGCTTCGTGATGCTCACTTGGACCCTGATTTAAATAAATCAGTAATTTAACCATCACTTTTTTTTTAAATTTTAATATTTATTTTTCAGATTTCGGCAGACGGACACAACATCTTTGTTTGTATGTGGTGCTGAGGATCGAACCCGGGCCGCATGCATGCCAGGCAAGCGCGCTACCGCTTGAGCCACATCCCCAGCCCCTAACCATCACTTTTATAGAAGCAGAATCAGTTGAGTGGGTATTGTCCACACAGGAACTCCACCTCATTCTTTTAGATGCCTGTGTAGTATTTCATTTTACAGATACTCTGAAGTAATACCATTCTTCTCTGAATGATTCTCCTATGTCTCCTTTTGTTGCTGTTATGAACAATGTGATCATGAACACCCTTGTTTGTGTATCTTAGAGCAAACAGTTCTGTTGGCCGGTTCCTAGGAGAAGGAGAGAGGGGCACTGGAGATTGACTGGCCCAGGGCCGCATGACCAGTAAATAGCAGAGCTGGCTGTCCAGCCCTTTCCTGTGTCCTGGAAGGCTGGCGGCAGTTTCTGTCTCCTGCCCCACATCCTGCCCTGGGGGTCTTAGGGGGTGCAACACACTGACCTCAGACGCCTCAGGACTGCTGGGCAGCACCCGCCCCACTACCTTCACCGCCAACAGTTGACAACTGCAGTCACCAGTCACCGAGCCCAGGCATCGCAGCCCTTCCTAGGGTGGAGTGCTATTTCTCAAGCTGAGATCCTGTAATCGACGGAGCCCACTCTCCCTTGGCATATGAATTGTCCCCTATAGTAATGAGTTGACAGCTGAATGACAAGCCAGAGGGACATGGCAGAATTTCTCTCTGGGGACTGTACTTGGTAATACATACCCAGCCACACCCAGGACGTCACTGTTGGGCCCACTGAATTAGAAGACTCTGGAGAAGAGAGGACAATGATGCCACTTGAGTGGGTGGCCCCGAGAGAGGCTCCCTTGTCCCGCCTCCTTCCCAGGGGTAATGGGACAGACCTGAAACAGAAGGCTGCTTTTTTGGTATCTCCCCTAACCTGTTCTGTCCATCTCAGGTGAAGGAGCTGTCGCCTAGCAACTGGAGTTGGGTCATGACGTCCTTGGAATATTCTGTTCCCACCTGGTGACACCAAATGCTGGTTGATTATTAGCACAAAGACAGGGAGGTGGCAACCACTTTAGAGGAAAACAAGCCACATGGGACAGAGGGGCTTCGAGGGTGGCTTTGGGAAGGGGGTTTTTCTGTCCTCAGAAAGAAACTCCTTCCTCAACCCACAGGATTCCTTGGTATTAAGAAAACGCTTTGAAATACGAGCCCTGCCACTTAATTTCCAGTCTGTGAAACTGCAGTGCAAACTGTGAACGGGCCCGCCTCCCTGGACGTTTGGAGTCTGTAGAATTTGCAAGTGTTTTAAGCAACTGCCAAAAAGTGTCACATAAGTAACTATGATGTAGCACTAATGGCCTCTCTGTGTCCTTCTCTTTAGAATGTGTTAATAATTCACGCTTAACTAAGAGCCACTGTTGACACAGCAGCAGAAGGACTTTTCAAAGAGCCATTTCTGCACCAGGTAAACAATCCTAGATAAGCTTCTGCTCCCCCTGAGACTCGGTGTCTTGGAGCCGGGAGGGCGTGCTCTCGGGGAACTGAGCTGGATCCTCCTCTCCCACAGCCAACTCGGGAAATACGAGCAAAACACTTGTCACACAAAACAGATTTGGGGTGCTATTTGAGAGCTTGTGGTTCTGGAAAAGAGAGCGCTGTCTTGCCCAGCCCTACAGGACAAAGGGCCAGGGTCCATCAGCCCTGCAGGTTGAGACCCCGTAAACAGCGAGGGAAAGACGTCGCCACGTCCCACTCCTAGAGGGTGTGGTGGGGTGCACGGCAGGCCTGGGGGCCTTTGGTGAAATCATGGCCATGTTCTAGGTATAACTTCCCCGGATGCTTCTTTCACATATAAGCCTTGTTAGTGACAGACCTGTCAGCAAAATGAATGGCGACAGTGGCGGTGACAGGGGAGAGAAAGCAGTGTCTTTGCTCACTCATCACAGGGCCACGGCTGCTCTTCCATAACAGATGACAGCTGACAAGAGAAGGGCATATTTATTTAACCAGAGTTCTACATGACCAGGAGCCTAGGAAATGAAGACCCAAAGACCCAAGAGAAACCGCATTTTATGCTTAGGGGTTTTGTGGCTCTTGTTTTTCCTTGGTGCTGGGGATTGAACCCAGGGGTGCTCAACCACTGAGCCACATCCCAGCCCTTTTTATTTTGTATTTTGAGACAGGGTCTCACTAAGTTGCTGAGGTCGGCCTTGAACTTGCAATCCTCCTGCTTCAGCCTCCAGAGTTGCTGGGATTACAGGCATTTGCCACCGCTCCTGGTTTGTGTTGGGGTTGATGACAAATACCATTCAGAGGCACCCCTGGACAAGGAGGGGATGACCTGTAGGGCTAGGCAGGGAGCTGGACAAGGCTGTGTGTTCAGACTCCCTGCTTCTGTGTTCTTCTGGGTACACAGCAGGAATCGGCCACCTGCAGGTCTGTGGGAGAAGGTCAGAGAGTGGCCTTCTGTCACAGTTTTGATCCCAAAGCCTGAGTCCCTTTTCTCTCTTGGAATTAGGAAACAAGACCCAGCATGGACTGAGCAGCAAAGCAGGCTTCCATCCTTGGCCAAGGGTAGAAATGGGAAAGAAACTCTAAAATTGGCTTCCCACCCCTTGGGGGGAGGTTATGGACACAGGACAAAGGAAGTGGGGGAGGAACTGTCGCGTCTTCTGTTTCCTGAAGTCAGAGGTGTCTGGTCTCCCTGGCAGGGGCTCAGACCCAGTGCTTCCAGCCAGCCACCCTGCAGAGGGATTCCTGACCTTCAGGCAGTGTCCTCAAAGCAAGGCAGATTAGGGCCCAGTAGAGCTGAGCCAGGCCTCCGGGCAGGGCAAGAGCAGGCCGGGAGACCCCTCCTGCTTCTGCCGTTCTCTCACCTGACTTCAGTTTAAAACAGGAGGTACCGAGGTGCTGCATGTGGGTATCGTGTTCTGATCCCCAGCACAATTCTCCGATGTCCTTGACATCATTTGAATGAGGCTGTGCCATTTAAGATGATCTCCTGTACTGCGGGGACAAGCAACTCTGAGGAAGAAGGAATTCAAGGAATTTGGAGTTGAGATTCCAACCATGATGGTATGAAATCTCTCCAACACCGCAAAGCCCCAGGCAGAAAAGGTCCTGCCCTTGGCATCGCACCACAGCCCACGTCTGTTCCCCCAAAGGTGGTTCTGATCCTCTCCCAGACAGTCTGAGACATTT
The DNA here is from genome assembly GCF_047511675.1 of Marmota flaviventris. Classification (NCBI taxonomy): domain Eukaryota; kingdom Metazoa; phylum Chordata; class Mammalia; order Rodentia; family Sciuridae; genus Marmota; species Marmota flaviventris. The sequence continues at coordinate 3,759,171 of NC_092505.1, read as the reverse complement.
GGAAGGTGTGGACTTTGACCTTCCAGGTCCAAGGTAGAAGGAGGGGGTCTGTGAGAGAACTGCACAGACCAGGTGGCTGGAGACCACAGAGTGCATTTAGCATCCCAGCCAGGGCATGAGTGGCCTGCTGTGCCGCACACGCCCCTGTGATGTGCTGCTCGCCACAGGCCCAAAGCAGGGGCCACCAGCCATGGACGGACACCGCCAAAACCGTGATCCAGAATGAAGCTTTCCTGTGCATTGTAGCTGACCTGCTCCTAGATAACCCACCCAGATCCAAGAAGCCTTCATGCTGTAATAACGTGGACCACAGCAGGTGGGCCAGACAGAAAATCTGCAGAGTTCATGCTATCAGGGACACTCCATTGATAACTAACCCACTCCCAGGATAACCAACCTACTTTCTCAATAACTAAGCCAATTCCAAGATAACTAACCCATGCCCAGGATAACTAACCCACTCCTATGATAACTAACCCTTCCCATGATAACTAACTTACTCCCTCAATAACTAGCTCACTCCCATGATAGCTAACCTACTCCCACATAACTAACACATCCTCAAGTAACTAATCCACTCCTATAACTTACTCCCCAAATAACTAACCTTCTACCAAGATAACTAAACCACGTCCAGGATAACTAACCTACTCCCATGATAACTAACCTACTCCATCAATAACTAACCCACTCTCACAACCAGTAATGTACTCCCACAATAACTAATCCACTCCCATAACCTAACCTACTCCCTCAATAACTAACTCATGCCCATGATAACTAACCTACTCCCATGATAACTAACCTACTCCTATGATAACTAACCTACTCCCATGATAACTAATCCACTCCTAGGATCACGAACATTCTTCCATCATTATTAACCCACTTCCAAACAACCAACCCGCTTCCGTGACAACACTCCTTGGTAATGGCATTAATCGCCTCTTGAAAGGACCCCCTCTCCACGCTGTCCAATGCCAGCCAAGGCTCAGCGGGCAGTGGGGGAAGTCACAGCACAGCCGGAGGGTCTCTGCGGGTCCCAGAGGAGCACAGAGTTGCTGGCACTTTGTCACACTGCTGGCCTCCAGAGGTGGGAGAGGACACATGTCTGTGATTGCAGCCACTGTGTGACATGGGTCTGCAGTGCCCCAGAGCCCTTGTGCTGAGGGCTCGGTCCCCAACTTGACACTGTTGGGAGGTGGCGGGACCTTTAAGGGGTCCTCAGGGGACAGGCCCTGGGGACACGCCCTTGATGTTGGGACCCCGGCCTCTCTCTTTTCACATCCCAGCCAAGACACGAGTGGCATGGCTGTGCCACACCCACGCTTCATGGTGTGCTGCTCGCCACAGGCCCACGGCAGGGCCACCAGCCATGGACGCACACCTCCAAAACCGTGAGCCAGAATGAAGCTGTCCTCTCACCAGCTGGTTCTCTGCCACCTGTTCCGGTGAGGAAGGCTGAAGAGCCAGGCCACCATCTGTGGTGGTCGGTCACAGCAGCCACAGGGACCCACGACTCCCAGGGGCTGCTCTGAGCCAGCGTATCCCAGCACCCCCCCACACAGGGTCCACACAGTGCAGCCAGGGCAGGTCCCCTGGAGGAGCGCCGTGCCCCGTGCCTGGCTTTCTGAACCCAAACCTGCCTCTCTGCCTGCTTCGTCCACCAGGGCGAGGGCAGCAGAGTGCTGGCCGCCCCGGACCTGCCTGCGCTCGGAGCAGCAGCCCCGGCGCCTGGAACCAGCCGAAGACGCCCCATGGGAAGCACCGCAGCTCTCCCACCCACAGCCGCTGGCAGGTGTCACTGTGCCTTCTCCTTGTCCCTGTGCACTATCTGTCCTGTTCCTGTGGTTCTCGGGGCCTGTGTGCAGAGGCGCCCAAGGAGGGGCAGAAGCTCACGGGGAAGCCTCTGACTGGCCTGGCCGGGCCCCGGGGGTGTCACTGCAGCAGCTTCATCACTGACATGTCGTCACTTGTCATCTCAGGTTGGGGGTCATTTTGCCAAGACTGAGCCCTGGCTGTGTGGCCACAGGGTGGCTGCTCCCCAAGGTGTACACGTGGGGTGAGCAGCCGGAGACGTGTGTCTGCCTGCACACCACATCAGGGACTCTCACCTTGTCCCCTGCCATTCCCCCAAGGAAAAAGTCCTCGTCCAGGTGGCTAGGTCACAGTCCCTCCCTTCCATCACGACTCTGGCCCAGGCCACCGCCCCCGGGATGCCTGTGAGAGCAAAGCCCTCCGGATCCGGGTGGGGGCGGGGAGGGCAGCTCAGGCTTCCCCCGCGCTGACCGAGGCAGGAGGGTCCCTCCATCTCCACGTCTGCGTCATCAGCAGTACCAGCAAGACAGGCATTCTGGGGCTGGGGTGACCCACCTGCAGAGCTGACCCGGCCTGTGACATGGCCAGCACTTGGTGAGTCAAGCTGCTGCTGCTCGTGGCCAGCCGCTCCCTGGGTGCAGAGGGCCGAGTGGACACAGCCCACCCGAGGGCCTCCCACAGCCACTGTCTGGCCTTCACATCCTGTGTGGGTCCCTCTGCGACAGAGGCTGGACCCCCTGACTTGTTCCCAAGGACAGCAACACAGCAGAGCCAAGGGAGGCCTCTGCCCACTGGGACAGGCCTGCAGGCCCGACTGCCACCTCGCAGACTCTCCTGGGGCTTCTCAGCCTGCACACACTGATGAAGGCAGGCAGGCGTGGCCAGGAGCAGAGGGGCCCTGAGGAAGAAGGTACAGCGAGCTGCACGGCCCTGACCTACGGGAGCTGTGGGACCTAAGCCTGTGGAGCCGCTCCGAGCGGGTTGATTTGTCATGCTCCACAGCTCAGGGCACAGGCTGCCCCTTGGTGCCAGCCAAGCAGGCGCCAGCCCACAGCACGCGTCTCGACGCAGCCTCCTTGGCTTGACACCCTCCCGCCACATGCAGGCTCTTAGGCGAACCCGGAGCTGGCCCTTCTCTCCAGGAGCACATCCCTGCTGGGTCCCAGGACCCTGAGTCATACCCAGTGTCCGACCTGTGACCTGGCAGACACAGACAGGGGTGGGGGTGGGGCTCAGCTGGGTGCAATGGCAGGCTGGACCCTTGTTCCTGAGACACGTCAGGCCAGGCAGCTCACAAGCAGCTCCAAGCCCCCGCTCCCCAGGGCCCACTCCAGCTGCAGCCAGTGTCCCTCTGAATGACCAGTGGCAGCTCTGCAGTGGTCAGTTACTCTGAACCTCACCCTACTGAGTGAGATGCACAGCCACAGCAAGGTCACTGTCCTCCCACCCCCGCCCAGTGGGAGAATGTCTAGAATGAGCACAGGCCCCTCCTGGCTTCTCCCTGCCCCGTCCACCCGAACAGAGCTGCCGTGGTACGTGTTCAAACCAGCTCCGGGGACAGGGGACGGGACCTCAGGCCAGGGGGCACAGGACTGGTGTCTGGGCCAGCGGGTGTTAGGCCAGGCAAGCCCTCCAGGGACCCCGTGGAGTCACCGCGTACTTGAAAACAAATGTCCTGGTCGATCCCAGTGCCGCCCCTGCCTACTCACGTAGGCATCTTGGCAAAGTCCCTGCAGCTCCCGGCAGGACTCTTGGCAGATACACAGAGAGCACAGCTACCCAGGGGCCCTCCACGCAGCTTCCCGCAGGAGCAAGCCCTACCTGAAGCAGAGAACGTCCAGATCTCATCCCGGGCACCTTGGCCTGCGTTGCCTCCTAGACCATCAAAGTACCTTCCACGACTTCTGCTTCATCCCTAAAGGCTTGGAACCTTGTCAGTATGTCACCTAGACTCTCCACGTCTCCATGTCTGCCTCGAAAGAGAAAGAACACAACACTTCAGCCCGCAGGATAGGTGCTTGTAAGAGGTCCAATTTGAAAACTGTGTTGGCTTTCCATAGGCAGCCCCAGATGCTGCCCCAGGCTCTCCAATAGGATAGTCCCAGCTCTGTCACCACTGGCTGTGTGATCTCAGGAAGCTCACTCAACCTCTCTGTCTCCTCTCCTCCCACAGGAACTGGAGATAACACTGACATCTGTTCAGGGCACTGCACTGGCCAGGTGCAGTGCTAGACAGGTGTGCTGGGTCCCCTGTTTCTCGCCCCTCCACCACCCCTCTTCTATGCCTACTGCATCCTTCGTCTCCCTCACCTGGTCCCAGACTCACGCGTTTCTCTGCTGCCTTTATTTTACCTTTTCTGACCTTCTTCTCTCTGTATTCTCTCTCCCTCTTTTTCATTCTATTTCTGATCCCAGTGACCCCAGGGTTGGTGACGGACAGGGAAGGGTTTCATGTGGCTGTGATGTCTGGGCCAGGAGTGCACCTGCACAGAGAGGGCAGCGAGGCGGGGCTCCTGGGGGCCGCAGAGGTGCACAGGGCGGGGACAGACCCTCCACCAAGCTGGGAGGCATCAGGGCTGCTAAGTGCTGCCCACCCTCCTGCCGCGGAACGCAGTGGGGCACTGCTGAAGGGGCACTTCAGCCACTCGGAACCATGACATCCTGCACCATGCCCGCCAGCCAAGGGCACAAGCTGGGGCACTCACAGTGTGCAGGGGACCTGAGCACCAGCTCTCCCCTAGAGCTGCTCTCCTGGACAGAGCCTGCAAACACTGCCACCAAGACCATGGGGTGGCAGGAGGGGGCCATCACCACTGTGCTGTCCTGTGAAAACATAGGACCCCTGTCTTGGGCTTCACATGACATGTGCCACCCTCCAGAAGACACACAAGGGCCAGGTGTGGTGGCACACCCCTGTAATCCCAGTGACTCGGGAGGGTGAGCCCAGAGGATCGCAGGTTGGTAGGCCACTCCGTGAGTCCTCGGCACCTTTAACAAAATTCAACAGAATAAAGGGGCTGGGACGTGGCTCAGTGGTAAAGCACCCCGGGGTCCAATCTCCAGTACCAATAAAGAAGAAAAGCAGACCTGCAGGCTGTCAGGAGGTCTTTCCCCAGCCCAGGGCACAGGTATCGATTTTATCCCAGGGACCTGGGGGCAGTTGGTAGAGGGACTGGCCAGCCCCGAGGGGATGCTGTGTGGAGGGGAGTGGCGGTGACGCCTGAGAGCCAGGTGAGAACAGAGAGAGAGGACGCATGGTCCCTGGATGCTGGCCCTCCAAGCCCTCCCCGTTGCTCCCCCAAATGCAATCCGTGCCCCCCCCCTGAACGGCAGCCCAGGCTGGGGTTTGCCTGAGTGGACTCCCTGCCCGTGGCCCACCTGGCTCTTCACTCCAGGACTCCCTGCGCAGGGGCTCCAGTGTCCTCCGGAGTCCTCCCTCAGTCTCTCCCTCCTTGGTCCTGACTTCTGAGGGGGAACCTCTAGACCCCTTAGACCAGAGCAGGAGTGGCCACACGACTTGGCAGTCCCAACATGACGGGGACGCGTGGGTCCCAGGTCCAAAAAGTAATGACTTTCTGGATGGTGACAGCCATGTGTCAGTGCGGCAGGGACACTGTGCCACTGCCAGAGTCCTGGCCTGTGGGGCCCGCCCTGGGGCTCCTCCCTGCACAGACGAAGCCGAGGCGGGGGGCTTGGGACCTGGGGTGCCCCTGAATGCATAGGACAAGCTGTGCCTGTTAGTTCCAGGAGACGCTGCCCCACCCTGGGGCGGAGGCCAGGAGCAGGCGGACTGGAAGGGATCCCAGAGGTAACCCTACTCACCTCAGGAACCCGGAGGCCAAGGAGAGGAACAGGCGTCCTTCCTGAGCCCGCCTTGTGTTGCCACCTAGCCGCAGCCCAGGCCGAGTGCCTGGGAGCCCATCTTACAAGGGGACACCAGCGGAGACCCTGCCTAAGGCTGACTCCAGGGTGTGTCCCCCCCTTGTCCCCCAGGCCTGGGGACCGCCAGGAACTCCAGCCCCTTCTCCTGACACCCAGCTCAGCCCCTCCCCAGCATGGTTGCCTCCCTAGCCCCCGGCAGCTGCCCTCCCCAGTTTGAGATCAAGTGCTTCAGTGCCCCAGAGGGCAGTGGGCTGGGACAGAGCTGGGGGCTGGGACTGTGGGGGGACTCTGGGCTAAAGCCACCACGTAGTGGGTTGGGCCATCCCCAAGCAGAGACCCCGACCCACCCACCCACACATCCGCAGGACCTGGGAGGGCTGCTCTTGCCAGAGATCCGGACTGAGCCTGCTGACGTCACGGAGCCTCCGGGCTTGGAAGGCTGGCAGGGGTTAAAAGATCCTCACCTGAAGGCTGCCTGGGCTGTGCCTGCCCAGGAGACAGGCACAGCTGCAGGTGTTGTTCCCAGGATGCTTTGAGGACAGATTTCCCGCTGTCTCAGGTTGAGGAAGTTGGAGGCTGCACATTCCTGAGGTTTCTCAGTGCTCCTGGAGCAGCCAGCTAGGCTCCCACCACCAAACTGACCCTGGGAAACTCTTGTTTTTGCAAATGGCTCCAGATATGGGGTGGGGAAGAGGCGGGGCCTGAACTGTGCTCATCTCACCTTGTGCAGGGGAAGGCTGTGCCCCCCAAAGATACGTGCGAGTCCGTCCAGCCATGCCTGTGGAGGTGACCTGGTTGGGAAGCAGGGTCTTTCCAGGTGGAGTCAAGGCCAGACTGGAGAGGGTGGTCCCCGAGCCCAGTGGCTGAGGGAGAAGAGATACATGGAGGAGACGGAGTGACAGCAACCAGGGCCTAAGGACACTGAGGACCAAGATGGCAGCTGGAGGAGGGGCAGGGAGGTACTGGTCCCAGACCCTTGGAGAGTGTGGTGCCCTGGGACTTCCAGCCTCCCCAGCCATGAGAAACCACAGTAGCTGCAGCCTGGTGTCCACCCAGGGCCCTCTTAGTTACAGCAGCCTGGGAACCTGCACCTGTCCCAGCATTGTTTTCCAGGACGATTTGCAGATGCTGCTCCCACCCTGGTGCTACCCTGAGCCCCAGTGACAGGGGTATGGGGATGACTGCCCCTTTCAGAGAGTGTCCAATCATAGACCATGGCCTTCTGCAGCCTGCAGGTGGCACAGACAATCCTGTCTTTAGAGTGGCATAAGTGTCATGAATTCCTGAATGGGGACAGCATAACAGTGAGCATGGCAATCCGACCAAGGACCTTGAACTTGAGCAAAGGTGAAGAGCAAATGAGACCTGGACATAGAAAGGCCTACTGAGAATGGACAATTCACCCATCCATCCACCTATCCTTCCATCCATCCACCTATCCACCCATCCATCCACCCATCCATCCATCCATCCACCCATCCATCCATCCATATACCCATCCATCCATCCAACCATCCATCCACCCATCCACCCATCCATCCAGTCATCCACCCATCCATCCACTCATCCATCCACTCATCCATACATACATCCACCCACCATCCATCCATCTACCAATCCACCCATCCACACATCCATCCATCCATCCATCCACCCACCCATCCACCCATCCATCCTTCCATCCATCCACCCATCCATGCACCCATCCACCCATCCATCCACTCATCCATCCACACATCCATTCATCCATCCATCCATCCACCCATCCATCCATCCATCCACCTACTCATCCATCCATCCACCCATCCATCCACCCATCCATCCACCCATCCATCCATCCATCCACCCATCCATCCACCCATCCACCCATCCATCCACTCATCCATACATCCATCCACCTACTCATCCATCCATCCATCCATCCATCCATCCATCCACCCATCCACCCATTCACCCATCCATCCATCCACCCACCCATCCATCCATCTACCCATCCATCCATCCATCCATCCACCCACCCATCCATCATCTACCCATCCACCCATCCATCCATCCATCCACCCATCCATCTATCCACCCATCCATCCATCCATCCACCCACCCATCCATCCATCCATCCATCCACCCATCCATCCATCCACCCATCCATCCATCCACCCATCCATCCATCCCCCTGGCGGACTTACTGGAGAAAGACCCTGGGGCAGGGAGGAGAAGCTGACCTTGGACTATGTGGTCACTTAGGCCAGCTGACAAGAAGCCCCCGAGTAACACAACCCACAGGGCACAGGAGATCCCGCCACAATAGCCCCCACAGAACCACAGATGGGTCATGGATGTGCTTCCTCAAACACGGCAGAGGCCAGAGTGCAAGCCCTGTTCACCCAAGTCACCTCCCACGAAGGCACAGCTGCAGGGAAGACAGTCCCCACATGTCCCAGGCCCTTCTGCACTCAGAGGTGACCCTCTTTGGAGCATGTCTTCTGACGAGTCATCATCTGAAAGAATCTCATCTGCAGAGGCTTCCCTGGGGACCACACAGCTGCCCTGCTGCCTCACCCCGAGGACACACTGCCTCCTCGCCTGGCTCTTGCCCTCCTTTACCACCAGCCACACTCTGGCAGGCACCAGCAAAGAGCCTGTCGCCAGCTCACTGCCAACTCAGCAGCAGGCAGCACACATCCATCCATCCACCCATCCATCCACCCATCCATCCACCCATCCATCCACCCATCCACCCATCCACCCACCCATCCACCCATCCACCCATCCATCCACCCATCCACCCATCCATCCACCCATCCACCCATCCATCCACCCATCCCTTCACCCATCCACCCATCCATCCACCCATCCATCCATCTATCCTGGACACGCCATGGGTCCTCATGGAACTGGAGACAAGTCACAAAACACAAGCCCTCATGAAGCCTTGCCAGCAGCACTGTCCCTCCAAACCCTCAGAAGGAACCAGCCCTGCCCCACCCTGACCCAGGCTTCACCTCCAGAGCCAGGCTGATTGCTGTCCTTTGAGCAGCTCAGTCTGAGGCTCTTTGTGACGGCAGTCTTGAGATAGTGACACAAACGTGCACACAAAGTATTTCCTGCCTATGGAATAAACATGGAAAATGCAAAAACCACAAAAAGGGAAATGGCACGCCTGCCTGTCAGAGAGGGTAGACTTTGGGTATATTTCCTTCCGTTTTTTGTCCCTGGGTGTAGGTTCCAAACCCAGTTCACATCACGTACTTGTCCTTGAAAACACGGTTAGTATTTTCCCATGTAATAAAATGCCCCTTTACATGGGTCTGTGATATGCCATCGAGGGAGCTGCAGCGGGGCCCAGGCAGCCAGGGCAGGATGGCGACTGAGGAGGTCGGGGCAGGGCCGGACCGAGGAGCGTGGAGAGGGTCTTCTGATGAGGCCCCCTTCCTGCTTGATGAAAGAGCTCGTGGACTCGTGGGGACCTGACGAGCAGACACTTCTGCACTCGTGCTCCCTAGCAGGGGACCCAACAAAAAAAACTAAAACAGTCACGGGGACACGGGGGACACCAACCTATAATAGTGAGGAGCGCGTGGACAGGGAGGAGAGAAGGACGGGAGGAAACTCCAGAGACCATAAAAGGAACAGGCCCAACTCCCCAGCAGACTCCCAGCTCTGGGGCTCTTCTCTCCCGAGAAGTCTCCCTCGGCCTCTCTGTCGCTTTTCAATAAACCTGCGTCTCGCTGCTGCCTCTGTGTCCTTCAGTTTGTTGCTGAGCTGAGACAAGGAACTCAGCACCCCTAGAACCCAGCACCCCAGATGGTAACACCATTAAATAGATGGTTACAGTCTAATTCAGATTGTTTCCAATTGTTGGCGGTTGTGAGGAACTCCAAAGTGAGCATGCTCGTGCCTAAGTCATTTCTGAGCATTTCCTTGGGACATTTCTGGGGTAAAGCCAGGCTTGACCTAGCCACCAGATCAGACCTGCTCCCAATATCCTTTCCCTCCCCATTTTGTAAAGACCACAGTTTGGCGGGGGGTAGGAGGGGCTACCCATGCCACAGGGATGGCCATGATTGTTGTCAGCCAGCCAGGTGCGTCCCTCCTCCTACCCCAGGGACCATTCAGAGTCACTCTGCCCTAAAGTTGTCTGAGTGCAGAACTCCCCTGACCACAGAGATGGGTTCAAAAACAGGTGTGCAACCTACTTCCTGCCGGAGAGACAAGGGAGGGAGAGGCTCCCTTGCTTCTCTGAGAGGCACTCTGAGAGCTGGCATTTCCTTCTCCTGGATGGTGCAATATGTAGATGTAGGACTTGGAGTCCCTGCAGCCGTTTTATCCCTGGAGGGAAGGCTTCCTTGGGCAGAGCAGAGACAGAAGGTAAACTGGTCCTCAATAGCCCTGTTTAATACGTGGATCAAACCAACCCATTTCCAGATTTCTAGGAACGAGAACAGAGCAATCCTCATATTAAAGCCCGGTTGAGTGAATATCTGTATCATACAGAACTAGTGAGGTCTGACCTCTGGGATCTGCCATGGACAAGAAGCAGAGCTGGAGAGAGCACACTGGCCCTTCCTGTCCACAAGGCGCAGCCTTCTGCTTTGTCAGTACTCAGGCCTCAGTAACTAGCAAAGAGAAGAGCCTGGGACAGACCCGACACGGGCCTGGGCTCACCAGACGTGGCAGCAGACCTGGCCACCACCCACGTCCACGGGGCTCCTTCCAACCAGCCGTGGTGGGCTGTGGAGGGACAGGGAGACAGGTGAGGCTGAAGAGCAGCTGTGGCAAGGACCTTCGCCCTTCCAGAGCACCAGAAAACCGCCGGAGTGAGACCACATAAGACCCTTTGTGCCCACAGCAAAGTCTAGAATCCGGGGAGCCTTCTGTCTCCTGTCTTGCCTCTTCCCAAACACGGGGACTCACCATGGTGTGGGTTGAAGTGTGCCCCATGCACGTCCCCCCAGGGCCTCGGAATTGACCTTCCTGGGGAATAGGTCTGTGCAGAGGTCTTACTGAAGGACCTCCAGAGGAGGTCGACCTGAATTAGCCAATGGGCCCTCATTCCAAAGCCTGGTGCTGTTTCAAGAAGAGACACAGAGAGGCAGCAGGTGAGGTGGAGATGAGACTGGGTGGTGCGTCCGCAAGCCAAGGAGCACCAAGCATTGTCACTGCCTCCAGAAGCCCAAAGTCATGGCTGGTTTCCCCAGAGCCTGGGAAGGCGGGACCCTGCGGAAATCCTGACCTTAGATTCTGACTTGCAGGACGAGAAGAGTCCATTTCTGTTGTTTGAAGCCACCAAGTGAGTGGCGATATGCTCTGGCATCCCTGAGAACCCCGGCACCCTGGGGCATTGGCATCAGGCGGCACAGCCTCAGAGGGATGGCGTCTCAGAGATCTCTAGTCCAAATCCCTGTCTCGTGTCCACATCACTAACGTCCCTGGTCCTAACAGGGCAGGCCACCTCCCAGCGCTGCACAGCAGCCTGTGCAGGGAGACCTGAGTGAGCAGGTCACCAGGTCCTAGGTGCCCTGGAGTGAAAAAGCCCCAAAGCCAAGTTTCCGGGCGGAGCTCCTGTCCACAGGCCCTTCTTCAGTAAAACACAGGGTGTCCAAGAAGACGTGAAACACCCTGGGCAGTGCAAGCAGCCCCCCTGCTCAAGCTGTAGAAGCCATCCAGTGTCGATCATCTCCAGAAAGGAACATGGGCATTCCTGGTCCCTGGAATGCTGGTCCTCACCAGCCTATTGGGATCGAAGGGAGCACCGAGTGTCTGCAGGTCTGAGCTGAAGTCACTTGTTTCTTCCTTTGACACAAAGGCAGCCTGATGCACTGGTGTAGGGTTTGGCTCGGGAGCCGGAGGCAACGGGTTTCGTGGCCTTTTCTAGAACTCTTTTCTCTACCCAGTTGGTTATTCCTTGGCCAGTGGCCATCGTCCTGGGGGAGGAGGGAGCCTGTGGCCCAGCCAGGCAGAGATTGGCTGTGCCATCAGCTGCAGGGCCACGAGCCCTACCTGGCTGTGGCCAGGTAGCACCGGGGCTGTGGCCCACGGGATCAAGATGCACAGGGGTGCAAAACGCACACTGGACTTAAAGCCCTAGTGCAAAACCAGGAAGTAAAATGTCTCGCTAGTAGGCTTTTTTTTTTTTAAGTTACAGTTGAAATGGTATTTTGAATAGGTCCAGTTAAACAAATTACGTTATTGAATTTAATTTTGCCTGTTTCTTTTCTTTCTTCAAAGGTGTCTACCACAGAGTGTCGCATTAGACTGCATCTCCCACTGTGACCTTTGTTTTGTTTTGTCAGAGCAACAGCTGGGCTGGGGTCTCCTAACATGTTGGTGTCCAGGTAGGAGGAACCCACACCGGCTCCCTCCCCAGGCTTGGACGGCTGCAGGGCTAGGCACCCAGAGACTTCTCTCAGGGGCTTGTGTTTGGGCACACGGTCTAGAACAGGGCTTTGCAAGCAGAGGTGAACAGGTCTCAGGGTATGATGGTCAGTGGAGGACGGACAAGGTCCCCGGCTTTCTTCGCTCTCCTCCCAAATGTAGCAGGTAACATAGACATGGCATGCCCCAGAGGCAACACGCAAGCCAGAGACCTAATGTGACGAGAGTTGCATGGCGGTGACAACAATGGCCCACCAAATCTTGGGGTTCACTGCCTTGGAGGAAGCAGTGCCTGAGCTGCCCTTGGTGGACAGAGGCCACGGGGACATCTGTGAGCCCTTGACGGGCCAGGGCTGGGTCCTGGCTTCTTGGGCCCCCTCTGGCCTCCCCAGCAAGGAGGTGCTGATGGCCGTGGTTACCATGCAGGTGTCTTTGGTGGTGAAGGTTAGGTTCACAGCCCTCTCTGGGGCTTAGAAGGCAGAGTGACAGCAGAGCAGAAACGGGGAGATGAGCCTCTCCGGCCAGCAGGGGGCACTGTGGCCCGTGTCTCCTCCCAGTGAGAAAGGATGGGCCGCATGTCCTCTGTAAGCATAGGACCTGACCAGGGCCCTAACCCTGTACTGAGAAGGTTCCAGAAGTGCATGGGGAGTTTCACTGTCACTTTTTTTTGAGGTGGAGAGGGGTCATGAGGACTGAAGAGGACCAGCCGGTGTGGGTTCCTCCTACCTGGACACCCAGCCTGCTCTCTAGAGGGTGACCCCCTGCATCAGGATGAGGGGAGCCAGGGTGATGTGATAGGTGGAGGAGAGCTGCTGGACGGCAGGCTGCCCATTCCCTGTGCCGGGCTCATAGGGAAGAAGAGGGAAGGAGCAGGGCCAGGTGGGGTGAGCCAGGAGACTGACGCCAAAGGGGGTGAATCCCCTGTGTGCACCAGGAGGAGGAGGAGCTGTTCTGCACTGCCCCAGGTGGCCCACGGGGAGAGAAATGGCTCCTGTTCCCTGTGCCAGGAAGGGTTTTGGCAGGGACATGCCACCTCCCTCCCAGGAAGTGTTCCTGAACAAGAACACAGGATCCAGGCCCAGGAACGGAAAGAAGTGATGAAATTCCTAATTTCCCCCGGCTTTGTATCATGTTCTCTCTCATACAGCATCTCCTCCCCTTCATTTCCCCACCCTGGGGCCGGGGCACAGCCTCTCCAGGGTGCCCCGCGAGCTTCCTCCTGCCTAGGGAGCTCGTCTTTGTCCCCAGGGGCTTTAGTTTGGAAGGCAGTGTGTTTTATTGCGTTACTCTACCTCACCTTAACTTTTCAGTTGCCTTCACCTTTCATAAGAAATGGAGGAAAGGCCGCCAGGGGCTTGCCGGTCATACAGCTGCTGTTTGCACACAGGACAGTCCAAGATGGCCAGGCTCTTGCACTGAGCCTCCAGCCGCAGGTGGCTGTGTGTTAAAAAATTGAGGCATAACTGGACCGTGTGCAAAGGGGTTCAGGGATCTTGGTACAGGGCAGGAGGCACAGTGTCCTCTGCGCCAGAGACAAAGCCCTCCAATGTGGCCCTTATTTCTCCAGCTTTGGTAACAAGTACCAGTGCCCTGGGACTGTTGGTGCAGCCCGGCAGCTGCTGGCACATAACACATGTGTTACGCCTGTCCAGTCAGGTTCTCTGTGCTGGGAAGATGCACCAATGGGCACTTGTCTCAAGCAGGAAGACAGGGTCCCCACGATTCCCATTGGCTGGAAGCTGGTGGAAGGGATCCTAGGACAGCCAACTGCACTGGAAGCCACAGCTCCCAGCGGAGGGAGCTCCCGCCTTTGCCTTGACTGGTGCATGGATTCAGCACCTGCCTAAGATGGCAGCACCCTGTCCCTCTGGAACCTTCCACTGGCCCAGAACACAAGGACTGGACAGCAGCACCATGGGGAGCAGGACAGGGAGGACAGGGTGGTGGGTGGGATGAGGCAGTGAATTTCCCAAGGCCACCTCTTGTTCCTTTGCAAACACAAGCTGGGTATCCTGGGGCATCCAGGAAGGTGACAAGGATGATCTGTCTTGGGCTTCGCAGTCACAAGAGAGGCATTTTCTTTCATTCTTAGCAAGACCTGCTAACTGCCCTGAGTCCGGCTGCTGGAATCCTGCTTTTGGCGCTGGCGAAACATGGCCCAGCGTGAGCAAAGCCAGGACTGAAGGGACTGTCCACGGATGGGACACTCTGGGGACAGGGACCTGATCCCCACAGGGGCAGGTGGGAAGGATACAGAGCCACACTCAGAACCGACAGCAGGGGACACCGGCACAGCCCCCCAGTGATGCCCACAGCCCCAGCCCTGGGACCATCCACCCGGGCAGGCCTCAGCCTCAGGGATGGCACCTGGGCAGATGTGCTCAGGTGTGTCCTCAGGAGAAAGGGAGCGCCTCCCGGATCCCTCCAGATCCCTCCCTGCCTCCTGGGAGTCCTGTGCTCCCCTCCAGCAGCAGAGCCAGCCCAGGTGGCAGGCAGTGCCCGGGCTTTGATGGTGCCGCCTCAGGTGGCATCCTGAGCTGTGGGAAGCTCACCGCTAGCTCACAAACAAGCCCGGGCAGCCCAGCCAGCCAGGGCCTCGCTCTGCCGCTCCTCCCCAGGGGCATCCACGGACAGGGGCACACCAGCGTCAGACCTGGGACGGCCTGCAAGACTTGAAGGGAGGGGGGATTCTGCCGGAACGTGAGGAGGCTGCAGTGGGTCTCCTTGGGGGCAGCAGGCTGGTTGCAGCCAGGCGTGCTGCGGCCGTCAGAGCTGAGCCGGCTCCGCCAACCTGCGCTGTAGCCCAGGGCCGTGCCTCAGTTTCCCCCTCCGCCAGCTGGAGGTAAAAATCCCAAATGAGGTTCTCTGATGGCAGCCAGTGGCACCTGCCCCTACCCAGCCTGGCTTCCTCCAGAGCTCCAGGAACGGGCTGTTGTTATTTACCCAAAAGAGAACAGCACGCCCGCCCGAGGATGCGCGTCGGAGGCGTCAGCCAGGACCCCTGAATTAAGGACACCAGGAGAAGAGGAGGCAGCTCCCAGGTGGCTCCAGAGCCTCCCTGAGCACGGAGCTGCTGAGCAGGGGAGCTGCCAGCCGGCCTCCCAGGGACCAGGGACAGAGAAGTCAGCCTGGTGCCCCGGGGCTCCTCCTGGCCCAGGAGGTGGCCGCAGGTTCTTCTGGGGCTCCTGCTGAGAGACTCCAAAGACATTAAAGTGTGTGTGTGTGTGTGTGTGTGTGTGTGTGTGTGTGTAATAGGAAACACACCTGCGTGGCTTAAATGGACAATACGTACACACATATTATAAAAGGCATACCCAGGTACTCATTAAATGCACACACACAGTAGAGCCCCTGGCTCCTCCCGGCCCCTCACCCCCACCCTTAGATAACCTTCAGCAAACGCAACAGAGCCAACAATGGATTCCGCCCCCTCCCTGCAAGTACTGCACACAGTACTGTGGTGCTGGCTGGCACTCACAGTCCTTCTGTCTGGGAGGTGTGGTTCCAAGTACCTCCCTGTATTAACTAATTTCACCTTCATAACTCCTCTGTGAATAAACTGTTGATTCTGGTTTACAGATGCACAGAGAAGTTAAGTTACCTGCCCAAGGTCACATAGTCAGTAAATGATCCAGCCGGCACCCCATCCCTCCACCTGCTCCCCTCAAGCTGCCGTGGTAGACCTTCGTGGTAGACCTTCGTCAGGAAAGCCGTGTGGACCTGCCCGTGCTGGCTCCTGTCACTCATGTGTGGAGCCACAGTGGAGCCCCCAGGAATACTCTGCACAGCTACACACCAAAGAGACTGATCAATGAAGTCAAAGCCACAAACCAGCGCACATTGGTTCTTTTGGTTTTTGAGAAAAATGGTTCCTCTTTTGAGTTATGGTTGTTATTATTTCTCTTTTTAACAACAACAAAAAAAAAACCTTCAGTTTAACCTTCAATTCTTCACTCTGATGATTTAAAAATGCTGATTCCACCCAAAAGTATAAAAATTAACTAATATGTTGAGAGCCACAGCCCGGTTGGTATGAGGCCCGGTCGGTATGAGGCCTGGCATTTGCCAGAGGGAATGTTTGAAAGGTGATGCCAGCGAACCATTGAGATGATGATTTGAGTTAAGCTACATATAATTGCTGTGATGCTGGATTGATTGTGTTGTATAGTTGACCTTTACTGTTGGGCAATGGGGCAGCTCTTGTCCACTGCTTTGGAGTTCTCGGGCTACTTTGGAGTTCTCGAGGGGATTCCTGGAGGGTTCGCGTTGGTTGGGGAAGGTCCGGAGGAGGGATTTCCGGTTGGTGTGGTGTGTGCCTGGAGGAGCCCTGTGGGTGGCGTTCAGGAGAGGTTCCCGGGGAGCGTGTGTGGAGTGTGCTGGTGGAGTTCGGAAATAAAGTTTGTCCACTGCTTGAGTGGCTCGTGATTTGTGCCCAGCCAGACTGCGGCACTAATACTAGGAGGGTCTGCACCATGTTTTTTACTGTCCCCACTGTTAACAGCAGCCGTGCCTTGCTAGGAAGAGACAGGATGTCCCCATGGGAGCACGTTCTCCTCCTGCAGGCTGCAGGGCCGCGGTGGTCAGTCCACCTCCCAGGTCTGGGTCAAGGTGACCATGGCTTGTCCTGTATGGGGTACACAGCTTTCGCTCATGTTTGGACCAGATGCCAATGTGACTGGAGTGGCACGGTGGTGGGCAGCATCCAGGGATCAAGCCCATGATCCACTCCCACAGGCAAACACCAGCATGAGCGTGCTCCACCAAGACAGCACCTTGAGACCCCTCGGGTCCTAAAACGGTGCTAAAATCTTTGTGAATGAAGGTTTGACAGCCAAGTAGTGCGTGCTGGTGGGTGTGAGCAGAGGGTTTGCACAGAGGGAACATGCCAGGCGCTGAGTGTGCATCTCCATCTACAGGTGGATATGGAAGCCCTAACCTGGGTGGCCCAGGAGGTGGAAGTGTTGGGAGATGGTAAAGGCTTAGATAGCCAAGGTCATGCGGGTGGGCTCTCACGATGCGATTAATGCCTTCTAACAAGTGCACTCACCACCCATCCAGACACACCTAGGACAGGCCAAGTGAGCGCAGGAGGGTGGCCAGCTAACAGTCAGGAGGATGGTGGCACCAGAATCCAGCCTGCTCATGCCCTGACCTCAGACATCTGCTGCTTAAATTGCCCAGTATCTTGGTATTTATATAGCAACGTGGGCAGACAAAGATGTGCACACGCAGCCTGAGGGAGAGGAATCGGGCAAGGTCTAACTAAAGTACATGCGTCCAGCCTCCTCGATGGCTTCTGAATGTGTCCTCACGTCCACAAGGCGTAGGAGCACCATGTGCATATTCGGGTTTATTGTAGCCCTGTAAGGAGCCAAATCTGAAGACGACCCAAATTTCTATCAGCAAAGTCTTGATGCATAAATTGCAGCAGGTGCACAATGGGATAGCAAGCGGTTGTTGAGGGATTGAGGTTGATTCGTATCTACTACAGGAAATGACCTCCCAGAGACGCTGCTTGGCTCAGCAAGCCGCGAGATACTGTACCAAATACGAGGGTTTCCTTGTTCTCAAAAACTGACATTTTTGAAGAATGTATAGCAAACTGTTAAAATGGTTAATTTGGAGAGGTATGGAATTATAGACTATTTTGTTTCTGCTTTATATTGTAAGAAAGCTCAATAATTTTAAAATGTTAAGTGTGTGCGAGGTGCCACCCTTCTGAGGACCTGGGAGTTCAGCTGCGAGTCTCCCTGCTGTGGGGAGATACAATCTCTGGGTGACAGACAGCAAGCCCTGGATGTGTGGCCCAGGCAGGGCCACTGCGTGGGCAGGAAGACCCCTGCTGGCACAGCAGCCACCAGCGAGCAGGCTAACTCTTCCCCTGCGGCCAGGAGCAGGTCCCCTTCTGGGTGGTGTGCTGTGGCTTGGGGCAGGGGCAGCGGGCAGAGCAGGGATGGGGCACTGAGGGGCACTTGGACAGAAGCCTGAAGGCACCTGGAGGGAGAAATGCGGCTGCCCAGGCAGTGACCCACAAGGACAGGAGGGTGAACAATGAATGAGCAGAGGCTATTCCTGGCAAAGGAGCCACACCACATCACACAGACACACCACACACCACACACCACACCACACCACCACGGACACACACCATAGACACACAACATCCCATGCACACCACAAACACACACATGTGCACACACAGGGCATTCTTGGGCACACTGTCATCCCACCTGGCCTCCTGTCTGCTCGTCCAGGTGCACGTCAGCATGCCTGCCCCGCCTGCCCCACCCTGTGGGCCTCAAGATCATGGCTGCCAGGATGGTGCTCAGCATATGGAGGTCCTCGGCCTGCTGTCCTGTCTGGGCCTGCATGGGGGCACGAGGCAGGGGCCGAGTGTGTGTGCACTCCTGGGCGTGCAAGCTCCTGCAGTGGGGGCCACGGGTCAGAGGGGACGTCTCCAGCCACCAGCTAACCCCCAGGCAGCGGGGCCCAGGCCCTGGTGGGAGGGCAGCCCAGGCGGAGGACCCTGCATCTGAGGCTGGCCATGGGGCACTGCTTGCCCACAGTCTTTCCATGCCCTCTGTCCCCACAGTGTCTGCAGGGCCTCCGGGAAAACGGGGGGGGGGGGGGGAGCCCATGGTCTGCACCGAGCAGGAAGGCAGCAGAGACGCTGAACCCCAAGGACACTTCGTGGTGAGGAAAGCCATTTCCTGTCCTTGTTCCTGTCCTTCCACCCAACCCCTTTAGAAAATCAGTCAGATTTTATACAAAAGCAGAATTTTAAAATTATTGCCCCAACCAACAACCTCCGTGGTTTCCTGAGGAATCCCTTTACACTGCGATGCTGCGCCTCTCTTTGGGCTGGGCTTTTATTATTAACTCCAAGCCCCACGGCAGCGGGTGAGGCAACTACCGACAATCACTGTGGCCAGTGATTAGTGGAGTGGGATGCAGACCAGGGCCTCCCCTCTTGGCTCTCCTACTGGGCAGCGTGCCTGGCACACAGGAGCAGTGGAGGTATGGCTTCTGAGCGGCCACCTGTGACGGGCCTGCGGGCGAGGGCGGCTTGGGATCCTTGGCTCTCCTTCTCTCTCAGCTCAGCTACGGCCTGGCCAGGCCTGCCGTAACCGGGTGAGAGGGTCAGGAAACAGCCACTTGCTCTGGTTAATTGGTCCCTGACATCTGTGGCCTTGGGCCCTGAGGGAGCTGGGCCCTGTCCTGCATTCCTGTCCTGTGGCTGTGCAGCAAATCACCACGGACTGGGTGACTTAAACAACAGGTCTACTCGCCCGTGTTCTGGAGCCACATCACCAACCTCCAGACACCGCAGGCTTCGTGCCCTCGGAAGGCTGCACGGGGGTCCTTCCAGCCTTCGTGGGCTGGCAGCTGCTGGTGTCCCTGGACTGCCACGAGGCAGAGCCAGCTCTGACCATCTAATCTGGTGTCCCCTCTGCATGCCTGTCTGTGCCCTCTCTCTTTGTAAGGACGCTGTACATGCTAGATCTAGGGCTCCCAAGTGCACCGTGGTCTCGTTTTTATTTAACTAATTACATTTGCAAAGACCTCTCTTCGGTCAGGTCCACACCCCAAGGTTCCAGGTAGATGACTTGGCGGACACTCTTCAGCCAGGGTCTATGCCCTGGAGAAGAGCTAGAGACACACAGGGCCTAGGATGGGCTCTCACTGAGCTGAGCACCCCCCGTCTCAGGGCACAGCAGAGCAGCCAGGGCCAGGGCTCAGGGTGGACTGTGGCAGGAGGTGGGCAGCTCCCCCAGATGCCCAGCTGTGGGACATTGGCTGCACACTTGCCCTGGCACCTGAGCTGACTTCCTCTGCTGACCTTCCTGTGCTGGGCATCTCAGACAAGGTGTCACTCTGCGGATCTGGGTCGGCAGAGCAGGCTCCCCTGAAGGGGTGACTCTCACACATGTGTCGCTGCTGGGTGTCCATGCACCCAGACACAGGCCGAGCAGGTGAGGACAGCTTGGAAAGTAAAAAGATGAGTTCTGACACTTTCTTAGCGACATGACAATAACTAACCAAGCTGTCACCTGGAAATGTGACTGATCTGTGTCCTTAGCCTGACTGAGGCAAAATCGCAAGCCCACACCACCCAGATGGTCACATGAAGCAAGGCACAGCCCCACGGACCCCGCGCTGTCAGGTGGCTTAGCGTGGTGGCTGTGTCTGGCTGTGGATTCAGACAGGCTCCAGAATTTAGCAATCTTCCAGCTGTGGTTTCTTGGAAAGGTTTCTGAGTTTCTGCAAGCCTCCCGCTCCTCAGAGGGTGGCTGTGAGGGTCTCACAATGCTGAATAGAGCCAGCATCACGGGATGGCTTCCGTCTTTCATCTTTCTCATGAAATGAAGGCAGTAGCATTTCCTGGTGACCTTGCCAATGTTTCTTTCCGTCTTCCAGAGAAGGCACATGTGCCAAGCCAGGGTCACACTAGGCCTTGGGCATCTCAGACCTGTTCGCAGGCAGAGAAATCATCACGGGGCACAGCACCCTATTCTTGAGGGACAGTGCAGTTGACAGGACAGACAGGGCACGCATTTCTCAAAAACGTTCCTCGAGAGGAACTGGTAGCCCTTCTCCCTTTCTGTCTTCAGCTGTGGATGACCCTCTTGTCTGCTGGGGCCAGAAAGTGTGAAAGTGAACTTTAAACCAACTTTTAAAACCCTTTAGGCCATTGCTTGTGCTGAAATCCAGGGACAACAGCAAGGGAAAGAACCCTGCTGTCCCTTGCCTTCCCAGGTGACTGCTCCATGCTCTCACCTGGTGTGAAGTCCAGCCAGACACCCCCAGGTCTGCAGCAGGACCGCACACTCCAGCCTGGGCCTGCCGACTGCCATTGTAAATAAAGTTTTATTGGGACACAGTCACACATGCTCACTCACACGCAGACGGCTCATGGCTGCTTCTGCAGTGCCACAGCCCTGGGCACCATCCTGACAGAGACCCAGGGAGGGAGGGAGGAAGGGGCGTCGCTTGGCCTCCAACACTCCCAGAGGCACCTGGGCAGGATGTTGGCCATTTATTACCAGCTTCCCAACATTGTCCCCCAGTGTGGGGACAATGGAACAGCTGCACCGTGGTGTGCTTACTGTGGAGCACAGCTCAGCCGTGGGGAGGCCCCAGGCCTGCTGCACACTGCCCTGGACAGGGGTGGTGGGCAGGGCAGCTCTGGTGCTGCAAGATCCCAGCTGCCCTGTGCTGTTCCCGTCCCACCCGGGCCCCCTTCCTCCTGTCCACACATCACTCTCACTGTGTGACATCCTCTACCACCTGAGCGTGCCACCCTTCACAGAGGTGGCATTGCTCTTGCTTAAGGCACTATGGGAGGATTTTGGCAGAAGGAGCTGGGCCGGGGCCACAGTTCCCCTTGAGGCTACCCTGCGCTGGCTGTCTTGTGGGCACCCTCCTCCTGTCTGTCAAATGTCACAGTGTAGAAGGGTCTCTGTCTTTAGAGGTCCCCGAGCCCTTGCGTCATTCCTCGGCCACAACCTGTGAACCTCGAATGCGGTCTGCAGCTGTTCGCACCAATGCTGTGGTCTCAGTGCCTCCCTGGCGGGCGCACCTGCCAACACCCCAGGGCGGCAGTGCTGGGGGCGCCTGGAGGCGCTGGGGAGGGCCTGCAGACTCCGCCCTGGAGCCACTAGTGTCCCCAGCAGGGGAGTGGGCGGTCACCTCAAAATGGATTGGTTGTAAAAGTGAGTTCAGCTCCCTCTTGCTCTCCAGCTCCTGCTCTCTCGCCCTTCCACCTTCTCCCCCAGGGCAAGATGACCAAGACCCTCACCAGGGACTGTACCCTGTGCTCGGACCTCCGGTCTCCCTCTGGCCTCCAGAGACTGGGCCACACAAACCTCTGCTCACTGCAAGCGCAATACCTAGGCCTGGTATTCTGTTGAAGAAGAGTAAAAAGGGTGCACGCCGTGCTACAAAGTATCTTTATACAAATGTGGATTATGAATATTTTGATATTTATTATATAGTGTGTGTGAGAGGCAGGAAGTACACAGGCTGCACCTATTTATCCAGTGTGTGCCTGACAGGGAAAGAAAGAACAGCCCGGGAAACGCCCCGCATGTGTGCTGGGCTCCTGTAGAGGCAGAATTGTCCTGTGCAAAGCTCTGTGTGGGCCACTAGCTTGTCTCCGTGCCCTCACCCTGTGAGTCAGCCCAGCGGTGGCCTGGCCCAGCAGCGAGGCTGTGACTTATCGCTAATCTTCCTGAGAAGCCGGCTCCCCCTCCATTTGTTTTTCGAGGCCTAGAGGAGGCCCTGAGTCACGAGCTCTGCGGAAGGCAGATGTACGAAGCAGCCTCCCCCCTCGGCCAGCAATGACAGCAGCTCAGGTCACGATGATTAAAGGACAATAGATGTTTTCCACCTTGCAGTTCCCAGAGCAGCCTGCAGGACTGAGGGCTCCAGGCTGTGTGGACAGGATCCCAGCCAACTCCCTCCCAGGGATTTAAGTCCTTGCATAACTCACTAACATCATGGTGGGGGCCAGGAAGCCAGAGAGCGCTGGCAGCAGCCTGACACATGGATCCTGGGCAGCCTCAACCTCTCCCCTGAAGCCGGGCTCACGGCTTTGACAGACCCCGCCCTCCCCAAAAGCAAAACCCCACGTAAAAGCATCAAGGTGCGGCTCGAGCCGGGGCTGGAACTCCCTTGGGTGCCAAGGGCACTTGGCCCTCCTCTCTCCCCGGCCACTCTGCACCCCAGAAGAGCCTTTCTCCCTGTCCCTTGCTGCATTTGTGGTCCTCTCCCAGGAGCAGCAGTGGCCAGGGACAGAGGCAGAGACTGGGAGGCTGGGCACAGCTGGTGGCTCCGCACTGGCTGACGAGGGCTACAGGACAAAGGACCGCCAACCGGGAGGCTGAACGCAACAAGTTGGGATCCTCCAACTGGAGGTCGGGACCCTCCAGTCGGCCTCTCTTGGCTACAGGGGACAGTACTCCCTGGCATCTCTTGGCTTGTGGCCACAGCACTGCATGCTCAGCCTCCACCTTCCCAGGGCCTGTCCTCTCCGAGTCTGTGACCTCCTCTGTCTTTTATAAAGACACTGACACTGGGGAAGGGCCCACCCTAGTCCTGTATGACCTCATCTTATCCTAATTATATCAGCAAAGATGCAATTTCCAAAGGCACATCCACAGTACCTGGGATTGACTTGACTATGTCTTTGGGGATACAAAACACAGGCCCTGCACCCTCCCTCAGGGAGTGTAGGGCAGGTGGGGCTGACATGGAGGACAGGGCCAGGGTAGGAGGAGGGTGCCCAGCCCAGCTGGGACACTTGGAGAGCACCCAACCCCCACAGCCACCTGCTGTCTTGGGGACATAAGCTCTCACTTCAGCCCCAGATGAATGTCAGCCCCTAAAGACGATGCCCCCGGGAGGGTCAATATTTACCATCTGAGACCTCTTGGAGGGAGGGGGTGGGTGCCCTCTCCTGAGAGCAGGAGGGTGTGGAGGGGGCATCTCCTTAGGGGCAGGAGACAGAGGCAAGTAGGAAGGTAAGTTGTAAGTCTGTCACCAGGTCTGCCTCTGGGGGTCCCAGGAAGAGAGTGAGGCGCAGGGTATCCTGAGCGGGCCTTACTGGAGAGCAGACGGGGCCTGGCACATGCAGATGTCCCTTTGGAAGTGGACACGGGGCGGCCAACCCTGGGGGAACATGATTCCACTCATCACTACAATAAACAAGAGGAATGTCATCATCATCCCCCTGGTCTGCAGGAGCTGCTCATCACTGGTGGCTGAATGGTGGCCCTGAAGAGGTGTGTCATCGACAACATTTCTGAGCTGCCGGGAACTTCAATGTCTTCTCCCCCAGGGGGGCTCTGAGGACTGTAGCCACCCTGGCAGAGGCCAAAGAGCCCTGGTGCAGTCCTCGGGCAAAGCAGACCCTGTGAGGGTCGGTGACCTGCGACCCATGCCGCTGGGGCACTGGGGTCCTGCCTGCTTGGCTGACGTTCCTCACATTTATGACAGTCGCCATGGAGGTAGGACTACACCAGCAATCAGGAGCCCTTTCTGGTTTTCAAGGGTTAAAGTTTGTACAATCTGGGGGCCTCTTTAAGACGAAGAATATAGAATCCCCAGCAAGATCTGAGTGTGAGTGTCCACTTAGAGTGAGAGTCACTCACTGGAAGTCATTAGAGATGAGAAGTGTTGGCAGCAGGTCCACCCTGGCCCCTGGAGCCCTACCTCCACTAGTTTGTTCTGCATGCCAGTGTGGCCAGCTCACAAGGCCATGGCGAACTTGCGGTTTTTCTGTTCCTGCTTGTCCATCTGAGACATATGTATCCCACGGGAATGCCTTGACCTTTTCTGGTCTGATGGACTTATTGTTAAGGGAGGTTTCGGTACCTGACAATAATAGATGTGGAAACTAAATTTCTCCCCCCTCCCTCCTGCTTTTGGGTAGTTTTCCACTTCTGCTGCTTGGGGTATAAAAAAAGGTGTGTTAGCAATAAAGATTATTATTGACTCCTGGATGAAGAACCTTGGTGTCCTGTGTGTCTTTTAACCTCGCCGTCCCTCGCCGGACTCGGCTCCCTTGGCCGGACGCGGCAATTGGAGGTTCCCACCGAGATCCGGAAAGCAGGGGTAAGCGGACGGGGCTCACCTTCTAAGAAAGAAGGGGGAGGATTGGTTTAAAGATATTTTAAAGAGACAGGGTACGTACCATGGGTAACTCAACAGCGAAGGTTCGTCTGGCCAACGAACTAAAAGAGCTGTTAAATACACAAGGAACAGGAATAAAAACTAAGACTGCAACCGAATTCGTTGAAATTATTGCCCAGGCTTGTCCTTGGTTTCTGACAGGAGGATTTCTTAATAATAGTGACTGGGACCTGGTGAGGCATGACCTTCAGAAATTATTGAGGGACCGGGGCTCGGATAGTGTCCCAGTTGCCACCTTTTCCTTATGGAGGTTGGTAAAGGATGCTTTATTAACAGATAAAGTAAAGATCAAGGATCAGCTTGCTGAATGTGAACAGGCCCTTAATCAGGTGCAGGAGGAGCAAATGGTAGAATCCTTAAAGGATGAGGGTCCTCTTGAGGACTCGGGCTCGGGGGGTAAGAAACGCCTCCAGATTTCTAAGCCCGAAAAGGATCCTGAGGACCTCAGTTCTCTCTCTGAGGAAGAGGAGGGATTAGAAAGGGAGATAGAGGAATTAGAACATCGCCTTAAAAGGGCAAATGTGAGGGTGCCTAGGGCCCCCTCAGTTGCCGCACCTCCTCCCTATAATCCTGATTGGAATGAGGACACCCCTACTAGACGGGCGGGGGTCCACTGGGGTTCTAGAGCGGCTCAGGTTTTTCCAATGATTGAAAACGCCGATGCTGATGGACAGCCGGCCAGAGCCCATGTCCCCCTAGCCTTCAAGGACATAAAACAGCTTAAGGAGGCGGTCATTAATTATGGACCTCATGCCCCTTTCACATTGACCCTCTTCGAGTCCTTCTCAGCCAGTCAACTAATACCCAATGATTGGCAGCAACTTTGCAGGGCTGTGTTATCTGGAGGGGATTTCTTATTGTGGAAAAGTGAATATCATGAAAGGTGCCGCGAGCTGGCTCAGATTAACCTAAATGCGGGCCATCAACGGCGAAATGCTGAAATGTTAACAGGAACTGGGCAGTATGCCACCATAGGCCAACAAATTAATTACGACCCAGGTGTTTATGCTCAAATAGCCTCAGCTGCAGTCCATGCCTGGAAAGCCCTGCCCATTTCTAAGACTGAAACAAAAATTTCCAAGATCTCTCAAGGGCCCTCTGAACCTTATTCGGACTTTATAGCCCACCTAATGCAGGCTGCTGGAAAAATATTCCCTAATCTGGAACAGGCTATGCCACTTATTAGACAACTGGCATATGAAAACGCTAACACTTACTGCCAAAATGCTATTAAGTCCTCCCGGGCCAAAAGTATAGATGACATGATTCGAGCATGCAAAGATATAGATGGGCCTCATATTACTGGTCAGGTTTTGGCTGCTGCCCTTAAGACTGGAATGCAAAAAGCTGATAACAGGGGAACCCGCTCTAAGGGGTGTTTTAAATGTGAAAAAGAGGGACATATAAAGAGAAACTGCCCGGAAAGGAGCGAGGGTGCTGGCAGAGGGATGCCTGGAATTTGTCCTAGATGTCATAAAGGAAATCATTGGAGCAGTGAGTGCAGGTCAAAATTTGACATCCAGGGTAACCCAATACTGTCGGGAAACGGGAGCAGGGGCCCGCCCCGGGCCCCGGAAGCCAAAGTGTACGGGGCAGTGCAGGGACAAAACAGTGCCCCAGGGAGTGGGCGTCTCCAACGCCTCCCACTGACCAACCCCTTTCTATCTGGGAACTCCCCAGGGGAACACCAGGAAGCGCAGGACTGGACCTCAGTTCCACCTCCCGAGCGGTATTAACTCCCCAAATGGGACCTCAGACGCTGCCTACTGGGGTTTTTGGGCCCCTGCCAGAGGGGACGGTGGGACTAGTGTTGGGACGAGGTAGCGCAACTCAGTGGGGCTTAAAGATTCTTACGGGGGTTGTTGATGCTGATTATCAGGGAGAGATGAAAATAGTAGTAGAAGCTACCCAAGGAATTGTTATTCTTCCCCCCGGGGAGCATATAGCTCAATTGCTGCTGCTACCCTTAGCTTCCATTCCTGGGCACACCCTCCGTGGGTCCCGGGGCGACGGCAGCTTTGGCTCCACTGGAACTCCCCAGGCCTTTTGGGTAGCTCATTTGGATTCGCGTCCCAACCTGACTATTGAGATACAGGACAAGGCTTTCAAGGGAATACTAGATACGGGGGCGGATGTCTCTGTCATTTCTGAAAAACAATGGCCACCTGCCTGGCCCCTCCAGAGTCCCTCGGCCATATTACAGGGGATAGGACAGACCCGACCAAAAAGAAGTGCTTCCTTTTTAAAATGGAGAGATGGCGAAGGACATAGTGGCCATTTCCAGCCTTATGTGGTGACTGGACTCCCCACGAACCTTTGGGGGAGGGACTTGCTTCATCAAATGGGGGCTATTCTTACTACCCAGACTTTAAAAGAAAATAATAACTTTGTTAATGATGCAATGCTAGACATGGGATGGATCCCTGGAAGGGGACTAGGAAAAAGACATGAGGGCAGAATATCACCTGTGGATCCAGCAGAACAGGTTACCCGGCAGGGAAGAGACCGGAGAAGACTGGGAAATTTATCCTAGGGGCCACTGAAGTGCGGCCACCTCCACTGTCCATTACTTGGTTATCAGATGACCCTGTGTGGGTAGAACAGTGGCCCCTAACTAAGGACAAATTACAGGCCGCTTCCCTATTAGTTCAAGACCAGCTTAAGTTAGGACATGTGGTGCCCTCTACCTCCCCTTGAAATACCCCTATTTTTGTTATACAAAAGGGGTCTGGGAAGTGGAGACTTCTTCAGGACCTACGAGCTATTAATAAAACTATGCAACCCATGGGACCCTTACAGCCAGGGCTACCCTTTCCTACTGCGATCCCAAAGGATTGGCACCTTATTGTTATAGATTTAAAAGATTGTTTCTTCTCTATTCCCTTAGACCCACGAGACCGAAAGCGTTTCGCTTTTTCCTTGCCTTCCACAAACTTTAGGGAACCTTACCAAAGGTATGAATGGACCGTCCTACCTCAAGGGATGACTAATAGTCCTACAATGTGCCAATATTTTGTAGCTGAGGTTTTGCGACCCTTTCGACAGCAGTTCCCACAGCTCTACCTCATTCATTATATGGATGACATCTTACTGGCAGGGCCCAAGAAAGAAAGACTTCTTCAATCTTATGAAGTCCTCCAATCCCTTCTAAAAGGGGCAGGGCTGGTCATAGCACCCGAAAAGGTGCAGTTTCAACACCCTTACAATTATTTGGGATACATCATTAATAACATAGGAATCTTTCCCCAGAGACCCCAGTTCCAGATAAATCAGCTCAAAACTTTGCATCAGTGGCAGACATTCCTCGGAGAAATACAGTGGCTGCGCCCGTCCTTTCATATTCCAACTGGAGAGCTCAAACCCCTGTATGACCTCTTGCGAGGAGATCCTTCTCCTACGTCGTGTAGAGTACCTACACCAGAAGCCTTACGAGCACTGAGGCTAATAGAAGAGGCTCTGCAGGACATGCAGATTACGCAGATAGATTATTCTCTGCCCTTGTCATTTATAGTTCTACCTTCTAAAATTACTCCCACGGGAGTGTTCTGGCAAACGGGTCCCATTTATTGGGTCCACTTGCCGGCTTCTAACCCCCGGGTATTGACTCCCTTTTATGAGCTAGTTATTAACTTAATTTGGAAGGCTAAATATTTGGGTGATGCATTGTTTGGAAAAACTTTTGACATACTTATCCAACCTTACACTCAAGATATGATACACAAGTTACAACAAGAACATGACCTTTGGTGTCTTTTCCTGTGCAGCTTCAAGGGTCAGATTGATAATCACTTCCCTAAACATAGACTTTTGGAGAGCTTTAAAAGGTGTCCCATTATCTTCCCAAAGATTATGAAAAGGGAACCTATTCCAAAGGCCCAAACTGTATACACAGATGGGGCCAAAAATGGACTTGCCGTCGTTTTTGATGGATCTCAAATTCTCCGACAACCTGTGTCAGGTCAGTCGGCCCAAAAGGCGGAAGTTGAAGCTTTAATCATAGCTCTCAAAGTCTATAGTTCTATTCCTCTTAATGTATATACTGACAGCTTGTATGTAGCCAATCTGGCTCTAGTCATAGAAACAGCATCATATATTGGAAAGCAATCCACCATCACAGAACAACTACAGGTAGTTCAGCTTCTCATTTGGGCTAGACGAGATCCTCTATACATTGGCCACATCCGAAGCCATTCAGGGCTCCCTGGACCTTTGTCAGAGGGCAACGCAAAAGCAGACGCTGCTACTCATGCTGTCGGCCTTTCCTGTGTGACGACCGAATATGACAAGGCCTTACAATTCCATAACAAATTTCATTTAAATGCACAGTCTTTACGCTTCCATACAGGATGTTCACGAGACCAGGCTTTACAAATTGTCTCATTATGTCCAACCTGTGCACCATTTATTCATTCTCCTTCCCTTGGGGTTAATCCAAGAGGACTACAACCTAATGATGTCTGGCAAACTGATGTTACACACTTCCCTAGCTTTGGTAAGCTCTCCTTTATACATGTTTCCACTGACACATATTCTGGCTTCATTTTTGCCACCTTACATACTGGAGAGAAGGCTAAGGACGTAATCAGTCATCTTCTAAAAGCCTTTTCCTCCATGGGCACCCCACGATGCCTCAAAACCGATAATGGTCCCGCATATGTAAGCCAGGCAGTTCAACGGTTTTGCACCCAATGGGAAATTAATCATAAGACTGGAATCCCTTATAATCCACAGGGACAGGCTATCGTGGAACGAGCCCATCAACATTTAAAAACTTATTTACAAAAAATAAAAGAGGGGGAGATATACCGGAATTGTCAGGGACCACAAGCACTTCTAAGCATAACCTTATTTACTTTAAATTTTTTACTCACTGACACTGGAGGGCGCACGGCTGCACAACGCCATTTTTCCCCTCCCACTGTACAAGATGCTCAAATAAGGTGGAAAGATTTATCCACTGGAAAGTGGCAACCCCCGGCTCCACTCTTAGCTAGAGTGAGGGGAGCTGTATGTGTTTTTCCCCCAGGAACTGAGAAGCCCATTTGGATCCCGGAGCGCTGCACCAGACCGGTGAATGAAAATTCAAGACAAAATGAAGTTCCCAAGATGGCTGATCCTGCCGCTGTTGTTCTCACCCCTTCAAGTGAGTGCCGAGACACACCTCATGAGCTGGACCCCACTTGTGGCATTCCTTCTGGACAGGTTGGTTGAAGGAGGGCTTGACCCCCCACCTGGGAATATTCATGAATATCTTTTTGGAGCCCCTTGTGAGTGTAAGGGAGGGCCCCGGCACTCGGCCCCCTCTGGTTATATCCAGAGCATTGATTGTGGGACTAAAGTAGCCTATATGGCGGCTGAACTCAATCAAAACATCAGAGGATTTGAGCAACCAAAATGGGTACGGCTATACATTCTTACCGCCGCCTATCTCAACAACTTATAGATGATGTGCAAACCCTGTCGGGAACCATTAAAGACTTACAAGACCAGATAGACTCTCTAGCAGAAGTAGTTCTTCAGAACAGGCGGGGTTTAGACTTGCTTACTGCCAATCAAGGAGGAATTTGTTTAGCCCTTGGGGAGAGGTGCTGTTTTTATGCTAACAAATCTGGCATAGTTCGCACAAAAATTAAACAACTCCAAGAAGACCTAGAAAAAAGGAGGAGGGAATTATTTGAGAACCCTCTCTGGACTGGACTTAATGGATTTTTGCCTTATCTTCTTCCCTTATTGGGGCCATTGTTAGGCCTCCTTCTAGTAGTGGCAATAGGACCCTGCATTGTAAATAAGATAGTACAATTCATTAAGGATCAAATTAATATCTTAGCCTCTAAGCCAATACAGGTTCACTATCAACGCTTGCAGATGGATGATCGCCTCTCTGAGATATACTTCAGACCGATCCGAAGATGAGTGTCCTCCTTAAAAAAAGAACTCCTGCCATATCTTTTCTCTATGCATACCTCTCCCTCTTGCCTTCCTGTACTAGGATCTTTGCTGTCTAATCTCTCGGTCCAATCACATCTGCCATTCGGTGGTGACGGTCGTGGGTCCCGTAGGTGGAGACGGTTAAGCGTTCACCGCAATAATGTCTTGATAGGTCATAACACCTTGAGCTGATCTTGTAGTACCCAGTGACGGGCAACTTTCACGCTTGCTGTGCGACCTAAGACAGGGAATCGGGGCCTTCCCAGAGACGGGTAAGCATCGCAAGGGCTGTGAACGACCTAAGACAGGGGCTACTTGATTCCCACTGGCATGCAAAAAACAAAAGAGGGGGACTTGTTGGCAGCAGGTCCACCCTGGCCCCTGGAGCCCTACCTCCACTAGTTTGTTCTGCATGCCAGTGTGGCCAGCTCACAAGGCCATGGCGAACTTGCGGTTTTTCTGTTCCTGCTTGTCCATCTGAGACATATGTATCCCACGGGAATGCCTTGACCTTTTCTGGTCTGATGGACTTATTGTTAAGGGAGGTTTCGGTACCTGACAATAATAGATGTGGAAACTAAATTTCTCCCCCCTCCCTCCTGCTTTTGGGTAGTTTTCCACTTCTGCTGCTTGGGGTATAAAAAAAGGTGTGTTAGCAATAAAGATTATTATTGACTCCTGGATGAAGAACCTTGGTGTCCTGTGTGTCTTTTAACCTCGCCGTCCCTCGCCGGACTCGGCTCCCTTGGCCGGACGCGGCAGAGAAGCAGCTTCCTCCTTGGCTCCTCGGCAGGTGGCACCTGGCTTCTCCCCAGCAACTGTACCCTGCAGCTCCCGGAAGCTCTGGGACCTCCCATGTACCAAGCCAAGTGGGCCCTGGAGCTCCAGTCTGTGGCTTTTGGGTAAAGGCCACCTGCCTGTGGTGAGGAGCGGGGTTCAGGGTGTGGGTGTCAGGCTCAGCAGGAGGAGCTGAGGTGGCATGGCCTGGGAGCCAGGCCTGGTGTGCAGCAGAGGGGGAGTTCCTCTGCCACTCTTCACCCCCACGCTGCCCCTCACCCAGCAACCAGCACGACCCTCCTGCAGCAGCATGAAACACGTACCCTCCTCCCACCCAGCTCCAGGAAGTCACTGGCAGCTCATAAGTCGGGCGACCACTTGAGGCCCCGCTCTGAATGCCCTGGCTATGTTCCTTGAAGGTAGGAAGTAATCACAGCCCTCCCAGTAGATGAAAGGAGCCCAGTGGAAGGACAGGTGTGTCCTGTCAACAGGGCAGAGCCTAGGTTAGACTCCTACTGGACAGCCAGCCTGGCTGGGCTCCACTGGCCTGAGCTGTAGGAAGAGCAGAGCAGAGCTGGGGCCAGGGCAGCAGGGAGGCCATGTCCTCGTCCTCAGCTGCCCCACCACACCCCATACCTTTCTCCTGGGATCTCTTCCCTTTTGCTCTGCTGCTCAGCCTCCCAAGCCTGGGTCTTGGTTGGGCTGCTCAGGTAGAAAAGAGAGTGGGCTCCTCCCTGCACACCCCACACTGAAGCTCAGCTCTTTGGAGAACCAATCCACGCACCCTGAGCATTCAGCCTTCACCCAGAACCCACCTGACCCAAAGAAGAGTATTGAGCACACTGCAAAGTGCCAGGAGCTGCTTGTCCTTGGATCCCAGTCTCCCAAGACCATAAATTTGCCCCAGTGGACCCTGGTCTACTGGGGAAGCAGACAGAGCTGGTTTGATGGGCACAAACTTGGGGAGGGGTCCAGCATTGCCAGGAGCCTGGGGCCTGGGCAGAGCTGCTCTAGGCCTGATTCCCAGAGCCCGACACCCAGGGAGCTGCCCCCTCCCTGCTCTGCAGCCTGGGAACGTTTCCTGGGAACCTGCAGGTGGAGGGCTCCTTGCCCCAGGCAGGGGTGATTAGCAGCCCTGTGCCAGTCTGCACAGGACTTTCCAAGGCCGCCCAGATCAGGAATGCTCTGCATTTTTCTCATTTCAATAAAGGTACAAAGGGTCCTTTTGGAGCCAAGGAAACCACGAAACCACGCCCTCTGGGGTTGTGCTGGCTGCAGGCTGCTGATTGCTGCTCCGGGTGCTGTTTTATTTGACAGTTCACCTCTGACTCAGACCTGAGGAATGCCAGCCAGCCCACCCCATCCTGTCCTCTGGAACCCACTGTGACCCCATTGACAGCAAGCGCCTCCATTCTGCGACAGTGGGTAGCATGGGGGCCAGGGAAAGAAGGGATGGAGCCTGGGAAGAGGGAGCCTGCCAGACCCAGGGAGGAATGAGAAACTGGGCCCAGAGGAGCGTGCAGCCCAAAGACCAGCGGAGCCCGAATAGAGGACCCAACAGCTGCCACGTGACGGGTTCCTTCTGCTGCACTGGCTTGGCGGACACCTGCCCCCTCCCCAGCCTGCATCCACCCTCTCCCAGGTCCAGCCTTGACATATCTGTGACTTAGGCGGAGTCACTTGATTGCCCTGGCCAGGATGTCCTCAGTTTGAAAACCTGCTGTGGCAGCAGTGACCTCATGGTGAGAGGTGGAGAGTTACTAATCTGAGCAGCTCACAGGCCTCTGCAGGCATGAGGACAGGGCAGTGCTTGGGGAGGGACGTGAACCCCAGCTGCCCCAGCTGCCCCGGGGACCAGTGACTTGGATAAGTCTCTGGGCCTCTGGGGTCCACCCCCCATCTGATACACGGGACATAATAACATCTCTCCTCTTCCTTGCCTGGACATCAGGGGAAGCTTTGAGCTCCCGGAGAGGCGCCAAGGAGCGCAAGGTGTTATTAGAGCAATTGTGCTGCGACGGGGAGACCTTCAAAGCTGCCGGACTCAGTTTACTCCCCAGCTTCTCCCTCCCACCTTCCTTTCCCCCTCCACCTCACCATTATTCCCTTCTCACACCCCCACACTCCCTTTGTCTTCCTCATCTCACTAGCAAGTCACTCGCACAATGGCCCTCCCAGGCTAAGACCCTCCAGACAGCTTCTGCCTCCCCACTAATGGACCCTCAGACAACCAGGACTGGCGGGGCCCTGGGGAACATTGTCCAAACCTCAGAAGTAAGTGCTGTTCATCCATTCATCCACCCACTCCAGCCGTCATCCACCCATCCATCCACCCACTCATCCATCCAACCCTCCCTCCTCCAGATCCACTCATCCATCCATCCATCCCTTCCCCCTCCATATCACTCATCCATCCATCCCTCCCCTCTCCATCCATCCACCCACTCATCCATCCAACCCTCCCCCCTCCAGATCCACTCATCCATCCAACCCTCCCCCCTCCAGATCCACTCATCCATCCATCCATCCCTTCCCCCTCCATATCACTCATCCATCCATCCCTCCCATCTCCATCCATCCACCCACTCATCCATCCAACCCTCCCTCCTCCAGATCCACTCATCCATCCAACCCTCCCCCTCCAGATCCACTCATCCATCCATCCATCCCTTCCCCCTCCATATCACTCATCCATCCATCCCTCCCCTCTCCATCCATCCACCCACTCATCCATCCAACCCTCCCTCCTCCATATCCACTCATCCATCCATACCTCCCCATTTCCATCCATCCATCCACTCATCCATCCATCCCTCCCCCCTCCATATGCACTCATCTATCCATCTACCCATCCATCCACCCTCCCTCCCCCTCTCCATATCCACTCATCCATCCATCCACCCACTCATCCATCCATCCCTCTCCCTCTCCATCCAGCCCTCCCCCTCTCCATCCACCCAACCACCCATCCATCCATCCATCCATCCCCCATCCATTCATCTATCCATCCACCCACTCTTCTATCCCTCCCTCTCCCTGCCCCATCCCTGCCCCTCTCCATCCATCCCTGCCCCTCTCCATCCACCCAACCACCCATCCATCCATCCATCCATCCATCCCCCTATCCATTCATCCATTCATCTACCCATTCATTCATCCCTCCCTCCCCCTCTCCATCCATCCATCCACTCATCCATCCATCTACCCATCCATTCACCCACTCACACCCCCAGAACCTGCTCTTTCATCCCAGGGCTGAGGGTGGCTCTGCCTAACTCTTGTCCCGAGGGAGGAAGAAGCAGAATCAGGCCTGGCAGTCTCCTTGGTCCTGAGAAGACCCAGATGAAGAACTACATTCCAGCCAGGATGCAAAGACAGGACTAGCCCAGTAGGAAACATGGCGGACAAGTGCCCAGGCTTCTCCCAGGGAGCCCCTTGTCCTAACCTACACAGACCTCTAGGGCCCTCTTCAGCCTCCTCACCCTGGCCCACACTCCTTGTTTTCCTCTGTGAGGTTGGAGGAGCAGGGAGACAGGGGCAGGAGGATGACCCCAAAGCCTCTGTCCTGCCCCCTGACCTCATGGTTCCTGGGAGCTCTCTTCCAGGGAGACCATGGTGCAGACAGCCTTATGGGCCCTGGAGAAGGACCCAAAGGTGGGGCAGTTCCCTGAGAGGGGGGATGAGCCCAAAGGTGCTGCTGGCTGCCCTCTGTGGGCTCTGAAGGACACCCATTGTCTTCAGAAGGCCCAGGGAGCGGGTTTCTCAGGGTGGTCCAGACCCCACCTGCTTCAGAAGAGAGGGGTAGCTGAAACACACATGTTCCTGAGCCGGGCCCCTCTGAGTTCTAGACCAGGCCCAGGAATCTGCACATGAACAAGTCCCCATTGTCCCAGGGCACTGTGCCTGAGAACCCTGGCTCCAGAAGTTGGGTGTGAGGTGCACGTCTCCCTGGGAGGGTCCCAGCACCCTAACCTAGTGACACAGTGGCCTGGTCCTATGGCCAGGACCTGTGCATACAGGCACATCTTGCCAGCCTGGGAGGGACGAGGGTGTTCTCCTCTTGCTCACGCCCTGGACCCAGGCCCAGCAGACCAGAGGAGATGATAGAGAAGTCTTGGAACCGCAGAGGGCAAGGAGACTGCCAGGCCTGCTCTGCTTCTTCCTCCCTCAGGACAAGAGCTGGGCAGAGCCACCCTCAGCCCTGGGCCTCTGCTGGGCCCGTGTTGGGCCTCTGCTCCTGTTCACAAGCCTCCTCCCTTCTCAGGCTGCCTTCCTGCTCATCACGCAGGATCCATGGAATGAGGACTTTATTTTATCGGTCTCCTGTGATTTGTTAGTTAGTTTTTGCAGAGCTGGGGGTGGATCCCAGGGCCTCACACATGCTGGTCAAGCGTCCACCACTGAGCCACATGCACCCTGGCCAGGTGTTCATCAGCAGCCTGCTTAGGAGGTCTGGTGACCTTCCTCCCCTCCCTTCCCTCCTCCTCCTCCTCCCTCCCTCCTCCCTAAGACAGTTTCTCCAGTGTCTTCAGCAAGAGGCTGGCCGGAGACCCAGGGAAAGGCCCAGCCTCCAGCGCTGCACTGTGCGGGAGTCAAGCTCTCCCAACAAGGGCCCAGGTCTCACAGGGCTGGTGGGATCAGGCCTTTGGGGAAAATAAAGTTGGGTGGGCAAAGCTTGAGAGGAGCACAATTTTAAACTGGGTGTCTGGTGAGGTCTGAGCAGAGACCTGATGAGCAGCCCTGCAGCAGGGGAAAACTGGAGGCTGAGGCCGCCATGCCCAGCGCGAGGCGGCTCTGCCCTCCCTGCCGCCAGCCTCACTTACACGAGTGTGTGGAAAGCTGTGTGGGGACAGCAGGGTGGAGTGAGGGGCTGACCGGACAGCAGCAGGGGCTGAGACTGGAGAGGAAGCAGGGCGGCAAACCACCCGAAACTCCCCCCCCCCGCCCGCCGGCAGCAGCTGGCCACAAGGACTCAGCTGGGTCACTCCTGCTGGCCTCCCATGTCCTTCTCCACATCTGGCTGCTGTGTGTGCAGGGGGATGGCCAGAATGGGGGACCCCATCTCTGATTCAGGGTCCTCCCAGGACCTCTCTCCCGCCCATGGCCTTCCTAGGACTTTGTGACACTCTCACATGGCATCTGTCCTTACCTGGTGGCTTGGAGCTCCCAAGACAGCAAAGGCTGAGCCAGCTGGTCCTCTTCATGCCTGGGCCCATAAGCAGCAGAGCACCCCCCCCCCCGCCACCTCCTATTAGGTAAAACAAGCCCAGGACCCCAGAGCCAAGAGGAAGAGACCATGCAAGGGCCTGGGTGCTGGGGGTGCTGTCACAGGGGCCTCAGATGCAACTCATGACCTCATGGGAGGCAGATCTCAGAGCAGCCAGCAACAGCCTCCTCTGCCCTGGGGACTCGGCAGGAACGCAGACCATCAGGCCCCGGGACTTCCCCATCACACCCTGTGGGGAGAGCAGGGGGCCCAGGAATGCCTTCTGGCTCTCCCGAGGGTTTCTGCAGCTGACCACCTCTTGGGGAGGGGCTGCCTGGCTCTGTGGGCTGTTGAGAGGACTTGCTCCTGGTCTGCACCATCTGGAAGCCGCTGCAGTGGTGGCCCTGTGGGAGGGCAAGGGCACAAGGGGGAGGGGACGGTGACATAAGTGAGCATGACAGCGGGTGGCCCTGGGGGAGTGCCAGGGCCCAGGCCCAACTGGACAGGGACCAGCAGGATTGCCCCAGGGATGTGGGTATGGGTAGGTGGAGGGTCCCAGGCAGGTTCGTGCTGGTGAAGGTCAAGAAACCACAGAGTCAGAAGGCCAGGGCCAGCACAGAGGGGGACTGAGCCAGTGAAGTGGGTGCTGGCTTCGGCTGTGCACTGTGGTGGGCTCCCACCCGGTTCCCTCTCAAGCCTCAGCTGGAACCAGGTGAGGGCGGCATTCCCACGTGATCACCAGGGAGGTGGGATCTGGAGGTGCTGCACTCATCAGGAGTGCGGTGTGGGTCGGTGAAGTGGGGCTCCTGGAGACGGGAAGCTGCACAGGGCGAGTTCTTCCTGGAGTCCGCGTGTGAAGTTCTGAGATTGGATGAGTTTGCTCAGGAGCGCACGTGGCCACAGAGCTCCAGGGAGCTGTGGGAGGTGTGTTGGGAGAGGAGCACGCCCTGTCCAGGGCAGAAGGTTCTGGAAGGGGAGGTGTGACTCTGGTGTAAAGTGACCTTCTGCCAATGGTTCCCCAAGCTCAGTGGGAAGCCAGCAGGATGGGGAAGCTGGTTCAAAACGTGGAGAAGGATTGCGAGACAGAGAGGACAAGCTGGACCGTGCTGCAGAACACCCCATCAGAGGGCGCGGCGAAACCGTCACCTGGAGACAAACACGCTCATGTGGCCACCAGAGCACGTCGCTGTCACTGTCTCCTACAAGCCCACACGACCTCGGCAGAGCTGTCAAACACCAGTCAATACAAAGCCAAAGCAAAAGGTGCTTCGAGACAAGGGGTGCTTCTCTGGGGGAAGCCCCTTGCTTTGTGGGGTGCTAAGATTTGGAGCAAAGAGAGAAAAGCACTCGTTTTCATTAAATCTGTTTTCAGCCAAGGTAATGAGGTCAGGGAAGGGCGGCATGCAAGGGGTGGTGCTGGGGACGTCCTCAAAGGGAAGAGGACCCTACCGGGTTCCCCAGGGAGCCAGGGTCTCATCTCACCCACAGGGTGTGAGAAAGCCCCTGCACTACGGGAAGCCCATGAGGAGCAGTGACCCCACTGATTCACATGGTCCCACACCGTTGGAATGCTGGGGTGGGGACTGGCAGGGCTGGCCTTGCTGCCCCCTCTGAAGCCTGGCCAGCACCCTCACGTGTCCCAGGACCCTGAGGAGGACAGCATGCGTGCTCACCAAAACCGTGTTTGTCCCTGCTCTTTTGCTATAAATGCATGCAGTTCCCAGGTGCTAAGGACTTAACACGGCAAGAGGGAGTCAGCTCGGTAAGAACACGAAGCTGTCACTCGGCCATCAGCTTTCCCCAGTTTTGATAAACTCAGCAGGCTGACCACCATACAGACTTTCCAAAAAGTTCCTTGGGGACTTGCAGGGTCTGTTGAGTGGTTGTCACAGGTGTGGCCCCTGCTCTGAGCTCTGGGAGAGTCAGGTCCCTCAAACTTCACTGACCCCTTGTAGCGTGGGATTCACCCAGGTGCAAAGCAAAGGGGCCAGGAAGTTCCTCGAAGGGGCCATGAGGTTCCTCAAATGGGCCAGACTTTCAGGAAGGGACAGAGGGGTCAGAGCTGTCCCATCAAAGGCCAAGGGAGCTCAGCCTGCAAGCCGGGTTCCCCCCAAACCCAGGCAGCTCTCACATCCCGCGGAACCCTGGGAGTGGCAGGACCGCGGAGGCAGGTGAGGTGGGGGTGGGGGAGGCGGCTTCCGTGGGCCAATGTGAGGTCCCTGTGCTGAGAGGGCAGCTTCGGAGGCAGAAAAGGCCACTTGCTTTCTCATTTCAGAGTTACACCAGGCGTGTTAGGTGTTGCATTTTAACCTCTGGTTCTCCTTGGGGTTTGAAGGTCACTCTAAAACTCCAGTCATTATATTTGTAAAGCCAGGCAACGTTAATATCACTCTTTGGGGGCTTAATTAGATTTACTGTTTGAACAAATGGCTTAAGTGCTGAGCTCCCCAGAGGAATCAGTCGCATCTGCAAACCTACCAGATCTGATCCCCTCCCAGGCAGTAAGCCGCATTTGCAAGTTGATGATCATCCTTCAAAATGACTTCAAATGGCCTCAAGAAGCAACAGCACCTCATGTGTGAAGTCACATCACTAAATCTAACAAATGAGTCTTGACCCGGATGAGTGTCAAGCGTCCTGGGCTGTCTCAATCCTGTGCACAGGTAGGAAAACACCCTGCGCTTTTCCACCTGAAATCAAAGGTCTAAAAAAATTGACTCAGTCCACGGGACCGGTCTCAAGGTGAATCTGACAGGTACTGCCACATGCAAATTCTCTCCCTACTCCAAACACTGCCAATACCCAACATGCAGCCCTCTGGCAACTCAGGGGAAAGCTCTGCCTGCCCAGGTAGATGGGGCTCATCTCTGGGGGTCTGGCGCTGCCTATTAGCCTGACACTCCTGACGTGGACCCCAGGTCTGACTCCCTGACAAGCAGGCGCTATGTTGAGTCCTTTTCCGGGGTCCCCATGGCAACAGGTGACAGGTGGCTGTGGAAATCAGGTTCCCATATGCACCTCTCACCCCAGTTGGATCCTCCCCATCCTGGAACTAAGGTCTGGACATGCAACAATCCCTGGGCAGATGGCCTCCTGCTTCCCTTCCCCAGGTCTTCCAGCGCCCGCGTGGACCATGGCATGGGAGCCAAAGCAGAGGAAGCCAGAACCACAGTCACCACTGCTGACAGTAAGTGACACAGGCTTGCTGCCTTCCTTCCTGTTCAGCAGGGTCACGTGCGGGTGCTAAGGGGCCCTTCTTGGGTCCTGATGCATTCTTGTAGCTCTGTCTGGCTCCACGCCTACAACACTGGCATCAGAGGGGCCGCAGGCCAGAGGGAAGGAAGGATTGTGCCCCAGCAGGGAGCCCAGCTGTCAGGGCCAGCGAGGGTGGGAGCAGTGGGGGAAGAATCCTAGTGGGGACATGGGAATACAGAGAGTCATAAGGAGGCCCCAGTGCCACCAGGAGTCCCCAAGGTGGGAGCAGGGACTCCGCGTAACTGGAGACAGGCCTGTCTTGCTGCAGCAGGAGGGGAATCTTCCCTGGGGCTCACAGTCCACAGGCTTAGGCCAAAGTGCAACTCCTTTTCAAAAATGTCTTTGTCTTTCAGAAATCAAGGCAGCAGAACACAACAGACACTAGTATGGCAATATGCAAATCAATGGATGTATAACTGATGTGATTCTGCAATCTGTATACGGGGTAAAAAAGGGAGTTCATAACCCACTTGAATCAAAGTGTGAAATATGATATATCAAGAACTATGTAATGTTTTGAACAACCAACAATAAAAAATAATAAAATAAAGACCTCATTCAGGAATTGTGCAGATAAGATGATTTTGCAATTTTAAAAACTGCAAATAACTGAAAACCACCAATGATTGGACACTGATTCAATAAATGGTGGTAATCCCACTTATCGGAACGTTTTAGAGCCACTGAAAACTCTGCAGAAGTCAATTTAGTAAGGGGAGATGTTCATAGAATATAAACATTACTTTGTATATATTCCGACCCCAACCTTGTGTAAGATTTATTTGTAGTAGCTAAAAGCTGAAAGTTAAGCAGCAAAATTACATCCAGCCTTGAAAGATTGACCATAAAGTCAAAACAAAAGGGATTTGAACCGAGGGTGGCCTGATCCCCCTTGGTCCTTAGTGGGGACAGCCCTGGATGGGGTCTGGGGCTGCAGCTGTCAGACCCCCATGGCGGGGGAGCAGGAGTTCTGTTCAGCCACGGTCCTGCGGCCACACGTGGGGTGAACCCTAAGTGACTACCAATGGTGGGAACTTGCCAGCCGGCTGCAGCCACCTCCAATTGCTGCAGGATGTTTGGGGTGAGAGTGAATCTGGGCCCCTCCTCCCACTCAGTCCCTAGCTGGGCACTTGACCTTGAGCAAGTGGCGCTGCCTCACTGGGGTTGGGTTTCACTTCACAGCCACCCTGGACTCAGTTCACCTCCTCTCCTCAAACCTCAGTGTTGACTCTTTGAGAAGAACTTTCCGGTTTTGCTGTACTTTCTAAAACCCATTCATCCCACGGGGCCAGGCAGGAAGGACCCGAGGCTCCACATGCCACCCCTCACTGGCATCGATTCACGAGCTGGCCCGGCTCCATCTAACCACACCAGGTGGTGTCTGTGAGCACCCCAGCACCCCGCGCCTCCTCCAAGGCCAGTGGGCACCCAGAGCCTGCACAAGCAGGGCGCTGGATCAGGGGGCAGCGGGCTCTGGTGGTGCCTATCTGCACACACTCACACACACACATACATACACACACATACACACTCACACACCCATACACACTCACACACACTCACACACTCATACACACTCACACACCCATACACACTCATACACACTCACACACTCACACACTCATACACACTCACACACACATACTCTCTCACACACACCCCACACCCATACACACTCACACACTCACCCACATACACTCACACACCCACACACATACTCACACTCACACACACTCACACACACATTTACGCACCCACACACCCATTTATGCACCCCCACACACTCACACACACTCTCTTACCCCCACACACTCACACATGCCCATATACACACATACTCACACATACCCATGCACACACACATACTCACACACACACATACTCACACACATACACACATATTCACATACACTCACACACATACTCACACGTATTCACATACACTCACACACATACTCACACCCACACACACACACATATACCCACACACACCCATGCACACTCACTCACACACACACACTCACACACACACACACACATATACCCACACACACCCATGCACACTCACTCACACACACACTCACACACACTCACACACACCCACACACACGCACTCACGGCCGCATGCATCAAGGCGTGCATGTGCCTCCCTGCGCACCCTTCTATTGCTCCTGAGGCTGCCTCCCGTGGGCCTGGGCTGCACGCTCCAGGCCCTGCTCTGAAGGGCCCTGTGCGTCCTCAAAGGCTCCGGAGTCCTGTTTTGAAACCTCCAACACTTCTTGAACAAGGAGCGCCACGTTTTCAGTTTGCACTGGGCTCTGCCAACCCTGATGCCCGTCCTGCATGGCACCCCTTCCCCCGCTCCCTGCACACGGCAGACTTGATCGTAGTCCCGTGAGGCCGAGGCTGGCTTAAGGAAAGAACTGGGCAGCAGGAGGAGGCAGCAGAGGGACAACCAAGCAGGGAGAGGAACAGACGTGGGCACGGAGACGTGTCCTCATCCTACTTCCTCCCCTGCAAATCCCAGGCGGGGCAGGCGCACACCCTGCCTGGCTAAGAGCACAGGGGAGCGGCAGAAGCTGCCCCTGGTCTTCTGGGCAGCCCTAGTGGATGCTCACATTTCTGAAGGACAACCAGCCGAGTCAGGACCACTCCACGTTGGTCCCCTGCTTTGCCACAAAGTCAAGCTTGTCTTCTTTCCCTCTCTGAACTCCACCTGATTTACAACCCAGGAATGGAGGCAGGGGGACGGTGAGCGTCCAGGGCCCCTGAGGTGTGGCTGTGGGCCAGATGACCCAGCTTGGGGCCCGGGCGGGGCTTGGCCGCGCTCTCCCTGGGATGCTGCGCGCCCTCCCTGCTCCGCCAGGGGGAGGTTCCTCCTGACGTGGCCTGTGAGCCTCTCATTCCTCCCCGCAGCCATTGAGCATCACCTCAGCAGCTCAAATTTGAACAACAGGAGCTGGAAATATCAGATTAATTTCTAAAAGAGTGATTCTAAAAACAAAGGGAAGAGGGATTTTTGTGACACCCTCTGATTACTTCCTAACAGCACTACATTTAAAAATGGCTAAAGCCTTTACATTAAATTTGATCTGAGACATGGGCGCTACCCCTGGTTTACAGATGAAGAAAGAGAGGACAGAACAGGGAGGTGCGGTACCTTGCCCAGAATCACACAGCCAGCAGCACAGCCGGGTCTAGAATCCAGTTCTGCAAGGTGTTGGGCCAGGGTGGGAGACCGGCTGACTCAAGCCAGTCAGCGGGTTGGAGAGTGAAGGGCCGGACCAGACACCGCAGGTCCACCTAGGGCCCCAGGGCCATGCGGGCGGCTCCAGGCAACTCCCAGTCAGTTGGGGAGCCACCCAGAGGTCAAGAGTGGGAGGGGAGCAGGTCACGGACAGAGGCTGGGGTCTGCCAGCTTTAGCTGCTTTGTGTTGTTGGCAGTGCGGGGGCTGCACCCAGGGCCAGGCATGGGGGCAGAGCTCTGAATCTGAGCCACACCCACGTCCCTTTATGGTTTTGTTGTGGTTGTTGTTATGGGTGTCGGTGTTTTTTAACTTAAAAACATTTTAAGTAGTTTTAGTGAGACACGGCAGGCACACCCACGAGGCACCCCCTTGAAGTGGACGAACGGATGCTGCAGTTACGCAGCCACCCAGTCAGTTCTAGCACTTGGCTGTCCCTGGCTGGCCTAGGACCTCCCACCCCCTCTCCCAGCCCCTGGTGACTGCTGATCTACCTCTGCCTGCGTAGCCTATTCTGACGTCCAGGTGCATGTTCAGGGTCGCGTCTGGTCCTCTGGGACAGGCCTGATGTTTTCAGGGTCCATCCCTGTGGACCAGCAGCACAGGTCCAGGCTTTGCTCCTTTTATGACTGAGGGACACTGCATTGCATGGCTACTCTGTCACACTGCTGTGACCCACGGGCAGCTGCTCAGTTTCTCCTGAGCCCCAGAAGAAGGCCCAGGAGGCGTCCCGTGCTGCCTC
Organism: Marmota flaviventris; assembly: GCF_047511675.1. Lineage (NCBI taxonomy): Eukaryota > Metazoa > Chordata > Mammalia > Rodentia > Sciuridae > Marmota > Marmota flaviventris. Next base: position 3,715,250 of record NC_092505.1, on the reverse strand, counting down.
TGGATGGTGTCCAGCTCTCGCTGCCTCGGAATGACCTTGCTCTGGGGCCCAGGGGGCCTGCCCTGGGACTCCCCTGCTGGGTCTTCCTGACATCCTTCACTAGTCACCAGGAATCTGCCATGTCAGGTGGCCCAAGTGAAGCATTGCTCACGCCCCAGCCTGGACCTCTGCTGCGCACCCCTGACCTGCACTGCTCACGAGTAGCAGCCTGTCTCATCTGGCTGGTGTCAGAATGGTACCCAAGAGGCACAGCAGGCCACCTCCCAGGCCCACAGAGGGCAGCCCCGTGCCTGTGACAATGGCAGGAGGGTCAAGGCCGTCCTTTACCTTGGAGGGAGTGCTCTAAAACCCCATGTGGCATTGGCACGGTGGTCAGCGGGATGCCCTGCGGGGTGTGGGAGGGCCTCGGTCCCCTCCAGCTCTGTGTAGCCAGGCGGCCTGCAGCGAGCCTGTGCCTGGCGCGGCCGTCCATCCAGGTGGAGCACACCGCTCTGGGCCTCCTCTGTGGTGGGCAGTGACGCCTGAGAGCTGCAAACTCCTTCAGAGGCCAGGGTGGCTCCAGAAAGACAGCCCAGTCACCGCAGTGGGGCCCCTGTCCGGGTCATGACCCACCCCGCCTGCGAGGGCCAGAGGGTGAATCTGATGGGACTGTGAAGGCGACCTGTGAAGCCCTGGCTGGCGCTCACCTCTGCCGTGGTCCTGTGCGGGGGTGTTACTGTGGCATCTCACACAAGTGCCGTGGCCTCAGGGTCACACTTGGCCTTCCCCTTCCATAACAGCTCCTACCCCATACGTCAAGTGTCCATTCACGCTCTATAGCCCAGGGACCGATTAGTGGCCACTGGGTGGGTCTGAGGACCCACTGTGTGGGACAAACCTAGGACGGGAAATGCCACCTCTTCCTTGGCCTGTCACCTTTGCCCTAACACGGGGCCCTAGGGCACTTTGGGTCTCTGGGTTTCCCGATGTCAGGGTTTGGGGCTCAGGGGTGGAGCCTTGCCTAGCACATGTGAGGCGCTGGGTTCGATCCTCAGCACCACATAAAGATGAATCAATAAAATAAAGGCACTGTGTCCATCTACAACCAAAAACAAATTAAAAACAGTCAATTCAGACTGTAAATCCAACAGCCCGGAAAGGCCTGAGCATTCTGCTTTCTTAACGATGTGAATAAATGGTTGTAGGGACCGCCTCCCCGGGCCCAGGAAAGAAGTGGGGGATCCCTGCCGGGTCCCATTGTTGCAGAATTGCAGGGTCTCCCTGTGGGATGTGGTCTTTCAGTCCAGGCGTTCTGGGCCTGAGAAATGGCTCTGGTCTGGTCCTGGGTGCAGGACTCTGGCCTCCCTGGGGTTGACTGACCTCAGTCTTCTGCTCATTCATTCTTGATGCCTTTGAACTTTGAATATTAAGTAACACCCTTGGGATTCACTGCTGCGTGGGTCATGGTCCAGCTCTGTGAGAAGCCGGGGTTAGGAGTTTTGTTGTAAGGAACTGGCATGTGAGACGGTGGGGCGGGAGGGTCATTCCGGGATCCACAGGGCAGGAGGCCGTCAGGAGGGCCAGAGCGCCAGGCCCAGGCTAAGCTGGCCTCCCCAGGGGGGTTTCTCCTTCAGGGAAGACTTAGCTCTGCTCTTCAGGCTGCCAACTACTCGGATGAGGCCACCCTGACCACCTAGGACGGTCCCTCAGTGAGGGAAATAGGTGTGGACTTTCATCCCTCTAGGACCTCCCCAGCAGCCTCTATTTAGCGTTGAGCAGGTAAAGTGGAGGCCTCTGGCCCGACCAGCTCATCAACCTGGCCAGCACGCCTGCCCATCTCTGCCCCAGGAGCGCCATGTCCCTGGCTGTCTCTGGACCCTGCAGGCCAGGCCTCTCTAGAGGCCACTTGGAACTGGGCGTGCAGCTCAGAAGGTGCCCCTTGCTCCAGATGTTAAGGGCTGCAGAGCCCCCGCCAGCCCAGGATCCCAGTCGTCCCCTGGCCCCAGGAGCCAGCTCCACCCCATCTCCCAGGGTCAGCTCCACCCCCTCTCCCAGGGTCAGCTCCACCCCCTCTCCCAGGGTCAGCTCCACCCCCTCTCCCAGGGTCAGCTCCACCTGGAAAGAACGGCCTCCAGATGCATTCTTGACGGTGCCGTGTCCCACCCCGGGCACATCCCCTGGCCTTCCCACTGTGGCCAACCAGCTGGTGACTTGTTCTCCAGGGGCCCCTTCTCTGAGCCACTGTCTGCCACAGCAGTTTACAACCCTCCTTTGCTAAAGTTAGACCATGGACTTTACCAAGGTCCCCGGCTGCACAGGACTGTCTCCCAGGGCCCACCTAAGGTGTCGAATCCTGTGTCACACTGACACCCTCCATAGCAGCAAACTCCCTTATTCAGCTTTATTTCTATTGTTGGGGAGAAAAATAAATTCTCTACCCTTTTATGTTCAGTATATGGGGACCTGCAAATTAAACTGGCAAAAGGAAGACTAGCAAGAGGAAATACAGGGTTCGTCTGTGTGCCCAGTGCACAGACAGTAAGAGTGCTCAGCGGTGAGGAGCTGAAGAGCCTGGTTGGATTTGGGGACTTAGGCAGTCTTGGTCCTCTCAGCTGCTGAAAGAAAATAGACTGGGTGATTTATAAATGGAAAGTTCCTGCTTCTGATTCTGGAGGCTGGGAGGACTAAGTGCAAGTTGCCCCCAGATTCTGTGTCTGGTGAGGACTTACTTTCTGCTCAAAGACCGCGCCTTGTAGCTGCATTGTCAGAGGAGGGAGGGACAAGCAGCCCCCAACCTCCTTTGCAGGCACTATTCCATGCCCAGGGTGGGGCCGCAGGACTTAACCTCCTCCAAAGGCCCCCATCGTTGCCATGTGGGGGATGGGATTTCGGTACATGGACTTGGAAGGGGCACATTCAGATCAGAGTGTGCACCCAGCCAGGAGGAGCTGGGGCCTTCTCCAGGACAGCAAACAGGGACCGCACGCAGGTTTCTTCAGGAAAGATGCTGGGTTGTTAGAACAAGCAGAGCTCAGAAAGTCTGTGATCGTGTTTGTTTACGTGGGTGTGAGTGGGTGTGAGTGGCTGTGAAGCTCCCTGAGAGGAGACTTGCAGTAGGATCACCCTGGGTCTCTCTCGGGAGTACAGGCCACTGAGAGGGGACTTATGCTTGTTTCCCAGAAGTTTCCAGAGAAGGGAAGAGAAGGGAACCTTCTAGAAGGCTTCTTTCTAAGTCTGTTGCATTTAAATGCCTTCAGCTTAATCCTTGTGCTAACTTGAGACTCCCCAAGGGTCCCACAGCTTCCCTGGGCCCAGAACCCACGGCACCTCTCTTAGGCCAGTCTTCTGAGCGGGCTCCGCCTGGGAGCCCGGCCATCGGTCAATGCTGCGATTTGCCCTGACTGACAGTGGGCAGGGAGGAGGCAGGACAGGGGGCGGTGGGCAGGTCTGAGCTGGGCAAGCTTTGTCCTGCCTGCTGTGGAGGCCTCTGCCCGTCTAAGCAGGGGTGCCACATGGAGGGTCCAATTTCTGTAAGCTCAGAGGGGTCGGGGAAATGAGGGGCTGAAGGTTTCCACGTGCATCCTCCCAGATGTTTCCCTCCCAAGCCCCAGGGTCGCCCTCACTGGGGTACAGGAGGCAGGCCTGGGTTGAGGTCCCACCCCGCCCACAGTAGAGTGCCCGGTCCTCGGTTCCGCCTGCCAGGTGGGGCTTTCTGAGTGCTGCTGGCCGGGGAGCCTGAGTGGTTGGTGAGCAGATGGAGAGGATCAGCTCTCTTCTTCAAAGCTTCTTCCCATTCCAGTCTCTGCCATCCCACAACACGGCAGCCATGGGGCCTCCCCTTCCCCTAAGAACACTTCCTTGGAGAAGAGGACCCACCCCAGTGCCCCTCTCTGTTCCAGCACATGGGCCCCAGTCCACAAAATGACGGGGAGCAGAGGCTGAGAGAAGCCACCAAGCCTGGCCTCGTGCACCGTGGCCACAAAGTGGGGCTGTCATGCCAAACACGCAGAGGTCAGAGGTGCAAGGCTCCTGCAAAAGCCTCCTGTCCCCAGGGAGCCACCTACCTTTGTGGAGGGTCCCAGGCATCATCCACAAGGTCTCAGTCAGAAGCTGGGGAGCCCTAGGCTCCCTCATGACCATGTGGTGGCCTGAAGGTGATGCAGGATGCCCTCTGCAGACTGACTGGGGAACAGGTGAGCCTCGCCAACTGCTGACCTCACCTGGCAGCTGCAAGTTCTGCCTCCACTGGCTCTGGGGACCTACTCCCCGACCAGGTCCTGTAAAATGAGTCCCTGGGTCCAGGGACCTCACCCACGGGGAGAGGCACAACAACAGAGTGGGCTACCAGCAGCAGGTGCCGAGGAGCCAGAGGGAGGGACCACAGTCCCAGCAGGACGCAGCGGATGGCCGTGGCGACCCACCCGACCCTTCCTTCTCTCATCCATTCCCCAGGTGTGCCTGGCACCGCGCAGAGCACCAGGGCTCTGGAAATCGCTTACAGGTGATGTCTGCCCCCAGGATGTGGACGTGGCCCCGGGACAGCCAGTGCCTGAGTGCACACGGTGAGGAGGCCCTAGGAGTCGAAGAAGGAAAGAGGCAGGGACAGAGGGCACCACTCCTGGGGGGGGGGGACACCGGGGACCATCCAGCCCAGTGACCAGGAGGGCCAGAGAGTGACACTGGATGACAGAAGCCAGGTGAGAAGGAGCTGGGGGCGGGGCCTCCAGGCCTGGAGACTGCCCGCTCCCTGCCGCCGCCGGTTCACTTTGCGGGACTGGCCTGCACTGGCCGCTCGGAGCTGGCATTGGAGGACAAGCTCATCCTTCCCAGGTGCTCGCTGGTGTCTCCCTGGGGTGGGAGAAGGTGCTGCCCCATCAGGAGACTCGCTGGAAAAGGAGCGTGTCCTGGTGGGGTCCCCCTGCTCCTCCCGGTCAGGGCTGGGGGAGGAAAGGGTCCTCCAGGGACGGGCCCCGTGGGAACAGAGGGTGGACACCGGGACAAGCAAGGGTGTCCACACCAAGCTCCAGCGGCCTCCTGCAGCCACCGGCTCGGCTCCCACCAGCGGGCTGGGGCCGGCTTCTTCCCACCTTCAGTTCCCTGCCGTCTTGCCAGCTCCAGTCCTGGGAGGGTCACGCAGAAGCTAGCCATGGGGACGCGCTCTCGGAGGCAGCGTGGAAGGGGGCACGCTTCCCTGGGACACCGGTGAACAGCGAAGAGGCGTCCCTGTGGCTGACCACAGTCCCCCAGCTGCCAAGGACCGGTGTGTCCCTTCTGAAATCCAGAGACCACAGCACGCAGCTGTGCACAGGGAAACCGGGGGGCCGTAGGAGGTTCCCACACTCCAGACTGGCACCCTGGAGCTGGCCACTTCTCCAGGAGCTTGGCTGGCACCCACCAGCTCATGAATTTCCTGGCACCAGATCAATCGGTAAAATGCGACAGCTTCTCTCCAGAGCTCCTTGGCCTCCCAGTGGGACGTCCCACGCAGACCTGTGCAGAGACTACAGCTCAGACAGCCACGGGTCCCCTGTCCCAAAGACCTGGGGGGCATCTCTGGGAAGGAGCCCGCCCTCCAGGCCTGGAGGTGAGAGTCAAAGGCAGATGCCCTTCTAGGTGCCCCCTGCCTAGGCCCTGCGTGGGCAGGGGCCTGTGGACTCCTGCCAGCCCCCAACAGAAAGGATCTGATAAGGGCGTAATAGCACCCCTCCAGCCGCTCCTGGGGAGCTCCAAGGGTGACCTCACCCCCCAACACCTGTGAGCCAAGAAAACAGGGGCGTCCCTGGAGGAGGGTAAGACCTGGGCCTGGAGGCTCCCAGGATCCAGCCCGATGGGATTGAGCACTGGCTGACGAGCCCTCGCTGGGCGCCTTCCACTGAACCAGGCTTTGCTTGGGGACAGACACCAGATCAGTGAGCTTGGGGAGGGGCCTGACCCCCAGGAAGGGGAACGTGGGCCTTCTTCTGTAAAGCACGATGCTCAGTGAGCTTGCCTGTCCGGCGCTGCATTGAGGTCAGCAGAGGGTCACAGTCCCGGAGGAGGGAAGCAGGCGCAGAGGGAGGCCAGCCTGGCCCCTCGGATCAGCCGCAGGGTGTGCGCAGGTGGCATCTTCACAAAAGGGGGTCTCCTGACCTTATTCGGTACCGTGGGTGCTGCTCAGATTAATGTATTAAAATAACATCTTGGAGGGAGGGAATATGGGGACAGGAAGGAGAGTAGAGTGACAGACATTATTACCTATGTGCACATATCACTGCATGTCCAACGTGATTCTGCAACGTGTACACCCAGAAAAATGAGAAATTATGCCCATCTATGTCTCAGGGTGCACGAGTACATTCTACTGTCCAGTATGACTAATTAAAACAAATAAAAATCTTTAAAAAGATAACATCTTCAAGATTCCGAAGGGAAGCTACAGTGTTAAAATGAAATTATCAGAATGTTAAGAAGCAAAGTTGGGTGAGGTGGTACCTGGCCTCTTGGTGAGACAGGATCATGATCTATGGTGACCTCACCTCTGCGCTGAGCCTACCCCACCATTCCAGAGGGCAGCAGCACAGGCCAGGCCTTGGGGGGGCATCTGTGACTTCAGCTCCAACAGGGTCACTTGCTCCTTGTTAACAAGGTGTCCACATTCCAAAAGGAAGGAAATTCTAAACCACGTTACAGGTTATAAGAATAAGGTGTGCAGCACAGTGGTGCACACCTGTGATCCAGCAACGCAGGAGGTTGAGGCAGGAGGATCTCAACTTCAAGGCCAGCCTGGGCAGCTCAGCAAGGCCCTGTCTCAAAAGAAAACATGGAAAGGACTGGGGAATGTAGCTCTGTGGTCGAGCATCCCTGGGTTCAACCCCCAGTACTGCAAAAGAAAAAGAAAAAAAATATATATATATATATATGTACTATATATACACATACAAATATATATGTATATAAGTGTGTGTGTATACATGTACACACACACACACACACACAATGTTTTTTCCTCCTGATTTTTTCCTCCTATAAAGACCATTTACAGGGAACAGCTCTGTGAAGACTGGGGACACCCTGAGGTTGCCCAGAACCAGGACCCCGAGTGTGGGGCTATGGGGTGGGGAGGCCCTAACAATGCAGAAAGGCCGGGCTCTGGTGTCCCAATGGAAAGGGTCTCCTGAGACGATTTAGGACTCCCCATGGCCCCTGTGTCCCAGTGAAGAGCCTAAGATCCAGAGTCACAGAGTGACCAGTTGGGGAGGAATTGCAACTTGGCCCTGGGGTACAATCCCAGCCCCATGCCTGCCCCAGCTGAGCCTTCTTGGGGGGGGGGGGGTCCCTGTAGGAACATGCCCAGGATACCCAGGGGCAGAGACACCTCCTCAGCAGACCCCAGCCCTGACGGTGCCCAGCAGGATCAGGGCAGAAGGAGGAGCTGGGGCCCCGGAGGCTGGGTGACAGGCTCTGCCCATGGGGCCTTGTGCTCCACTCTGAGAAGCGCACTCTCCTTGGGGCACTCATGTCCGTGGTTAGACCCACACAGAGCTCGCCAAACGGGCTCCTCTTCAAGGGAAAGTGCCCCATCAGAAGAGGCCGGAGGCTGCCCCTCCTCTGGCCGCCAGCAGGGCAGCCCCACCCGGTCCAGTCCCAAGACCCAAGCCCCCAGCCTGGAGTCTCTGTCCTGTCTTACCACATCCTCAACTCCCACCCTGCTGATAGGTAGCACCCACAGCCCCCCGTCTGGCACGTTGGGGTCTTCAGGACATGGGCAAAGGGGGAAGCATGTGGGCAGGGGGTCTCTGAGTCCCCACAGCAATCACTCCCGCCCCACTCCTCCTTTCACCTCTGTGGTCCCCCAGCCCCCAGCCTCCAGCTGCAAGATCCCCACCCCCGCCCTTAGCTAGGGATCCAAGGGTCTGAACATCAAGCCTGTCCTGTTTTGCTAGAAACAGAGATAACAACACTTCCCTCCCAAGGAAGGGTGGGCACTGGTGACCTCATGCTGCCAAGCGCCCCTGTGGTCTCTGAGCCCCAGGAGGGCTGGCCACCCTGGGATTGGGGCTAGCCTGCAGGGCGGCCTAGGGCCTGCCAGGAGCTGGTGTCGGCCAGCACCCCCAGCCTCACCTCTGGCCTGATTCTCCGTAAAGGATCTGGCCCCACTGGAGGCACGAGCTGAGGCCCTTGGTGAGCACTGCCAGGGACATAGGGACCTGGGGACTCAAGTTGCCACTAACATGTCCTGCAGGACTCTGCATGGCCTCCTGGCCCGCAGTCGGCAGGGAGAGGCCTCACGCCAGGGTCAGCCATCGTCGGTCAAGGCCTGGTGGGTGGCGTGGAGAGCCAGACAGGACACATGCCTCACTTGCCTGTTCCGGATTTGGCCCTCTCTCCTTATCCTCTGACAATTTCCTAAGCACATACTGTGGGCCTGGCCCAAGTGGTGGAGGATCCAGGGCACAGGAAGACCCGGTGTCCACTCTGAGCTCTCCTTACCCGTGTGCTCTCTCTTGCCCCCACCTTTGGACTGTGAATTCTGGGACAGGTGTTACTTACACCTATCAGAACCCCATCCCTGGATAGTGTGTGGTGTGTGTTCGGCTGACTTTCGTTGGCTGGTGTCAGAGCAGAAGGTGAGAGATTCCCAGCCCCAAGAAGAGGCTAGGCCTCTCCCAGGTGGGAGGAACAACAGAGGTGAGGGGCGGGAGGGATTGTGGGAGTGGCCACATGCTGGCCGCCAGACCCAGTGGCATCAGAGCCAGACACTGCCAGGGCCTGCTGCCCCTTGGGCGTGGGGCTCTGGCACGGCTGGTCCTCAAAGCTCCACAGCCAGCAGCAGAGCCCGGAGTGTCTCCCCTGCCCAGGCCTCAGGAATGCCCCCTGTGCCTGTGAGAATCATGTTCCAACTGTCCTCTCCCTTCTCGTGAAAAGGGGAACGCAAGCCCCGAGGGCAGAGGACGTCTACCACACTGTGCTCAAGAGGGGACAGTTGTAGGCACCTCTTGGGGAATCTTTGGTGGTCACATATGAGAGGGGACAGTGGTACTGGTATCTAGCAGGCCAAGGCTGGGAAGCTGCTGGACGCCCTGCAGTTCTCAGGACACCATGACAAAGCTCCCTCCCACCGGCCAGCAGCAAAGATGCCAGGCTGGGAGCAAGCGGTGGGCGGAGGAGCCACGCTTCTGTGTCCCTCGTTGTGACCTTTCCACTGAGGCTGACGGTGACCAGGTTATGATTCACTGAGCACTGTGGCTCCGTGCCCTTGCACACGACCTCGTGGACATGGGGGGCAGGCCGGGGACAGGGCTGTCCAGCTGCAGAGCTGAGCATAGCTCGTGCCCACGTCCTCAGCCACCATACCACCTGCTCTGCTCAGACGGGGTCCCTGTCAGTGGTTGCTGGAAGCCACAGAGCCTCAGCACCTCCTGCCCGGGCTGGTCAAGAAGTTGGAGGATGTGAGGCCATACCCTGTAGCAGGGGGACAGGCCATGGGCCGAGCCACATCCCTCTGTGAGCAGGTGAGCCAGGGGAGGAACTTACGACCTGCTGGGTGGGGGCCCTGGGCCTTGCCGGCCAGAGTGGGCCAGTCCCTTCAGGAGGGACGTGGGGATTCCTCAGGTCAGGACCACGGAGAAGGGAGGCACAGAGGGACATGGTGGCCACCCTGTGTGAGAAGGCCGGGACACCCTGGCTGCCTTGTGGAGGTCAGCCTAGGCTGGTCCTCTCCCTTCCTTCCGCTGCTTCTGTTTTGATGGAGTCACAGCTCGAAAGTGGCCTTCAAATGCACTAGGCAGGTCCCGCAGGTACAGGTCCTGTGGTGTTTAAAAGCATCAATCTCAGGGTGCAGACCTGACCTGACTATCTCTACAGGACAGCTGCAGCGGAGTTCCAAGGTGCAGAGCCACCTGCTGTGGTGGGGGCCTGGGGGGACACAGGGGGCTTCGGCCTGGTCACAAGCAGTGCAGCTGAGCCAGGAGAAGCCCAGATGGAGCTTCTGGTGAAGCTGTGCCCTGAATCAGAGGGTGGCCATGCCCCCACCTGCTTCTCAAGACCACCTTTCCAATGGGGACCACCCCCAAGCAGGGTGCCAAGAAGGCTGGCCAAGTGCAGCGGCATCCTGCCGGAGTACACTGTGTGCCCGCAGAGCAGCAGCAAGGTCCAGCCTCAGACACAGGCCAGGTCAGCCAGAGCCGGCCCACAGGGGCAGCCACAGTGTCCCCAGGCCCAGACCCTGCTCCTCTGTTGGGAGGGCCCCTCCTCGGACTGTGGCGGGCCTGTAATTAGGTTTATTGTAATGACAGCTTGGGTTTATAGAGTGCCCCTCTCCGAGACACCCTCAGTTCTCATGCCAATCCTTCTGAGGTTCAGAGCGGAGGCTAGGGAGGGTTAATTGGCTATTAGCATTGAGGAAACTGAGGCACGGGCAGGGTAATGGATTTGCCCAGGGCATGAAGGGGTTAAAGCTGCAAAATGGACTCAGATTTGGGTGCTGTCCTGATGCTGGTCCCTGGCACAGCTGCAGCGTCGACCAATGCTCCTGAAGTGGACCAGGATCCAGAGGCAAGGAGAGGCTGGGGCAGTCGCAGAGCAGAGGCTGAGTGCAAGCCCAGGGGTGGCTGTGAAGGAGACCCACATTCTGAACGCCCGGGGTCCTGGGGCCTGCCCGCCCGGGAGTGAGGCCGTGCAGCTGCGTGCATGTCTGCCCCTGGCCTCTTCCTGGGTCTTCCCTCTGATCCTGGGCCTGGTGGTGCCCACTTACATGGTTTGAAAGGCCATGAGAACACACAACAATCCCCACAGCCCAGCGAGGGCACGCCCGCCTCCTGCCGCACAGAGACAAAGGATGATGGTCAGCACTGTCAGCAGTCCTGGGCCAGGGCTTCCTCCAGCTACAGAGGGGACAGGAGCCGGCGTCTCAGAGTCCTGCTGGAGAGGAAGAGGCCTGTCCAGAGCCACACAGCCCTCGGGGCAGGCAGAGCGTGGGGCAGGGTCCCCACAGGGTCCCCACCCACCTGGAGGAGGAGATAGACGGCTTCAGAGCAGACAGAGCAGGTGCAGATGACCCGGAAAATGGGAGCCCTGGTCCCAGGGTCACGGGCGAGGACAGTGCATGCACAGCCCCAGTTCCCATGGTCACCCTCAAGCTGACAAGGACTTCCTGACACCTGGAGGAACGGGACAGCACAGAGTTGGCCTCAACACCCTGCCCGGAACACCCACTGTCCCGCCCACTCCCCTGCTCACACCACACATGCACACACACACTCAGTCACACGCACACACACTCACACTCTCATACTCACACTCATTCTCACACTCAAACACACTCACACTCACACTCATTCTCACACCTACCCACTCACACTCTCACACTCATTCTCACACACACACACACACTCACACTCACACACTCTTATACTCTCACACACTCTTACAAACAGACTCTCTCTCTCTCTCTCTCTCACACACACACACACACACACACACGGCCCTAGGGCTGTGTGTGCTATATTCTTCCAAGTCTTCAGGACCAATCTGTAGGCATCGCCCCTCACCCGCTGCCCATTGCCCTCCTCAGTACACTGCACCCAAGTCACAAGGGCCAAGGACACACTGTAGAAGAGCAATTTAAAGAACTAACGACCCAGTCATCCCACTTTCCATGCAAACTAGCAGGTTGACGTGCCCCGTACCTGGGTTAGTCCCTCTGTGTGTCAGCCAAGCTGGTCAGTTTGAAGGGGTGGCAGACATAGGAACCCACTCCAGCCCCCAGTGACTCCCTCAGGCAAGGCCAGCCTCAGCGGGTGACATTGCTGGGCAACAGGAGAGAAGGTGGCCTCGCCCCATGGTCCCATCCGCTGACTGGCATCTCTGCGAGGGTCACCTCGGCTTTGCAGTCTACTTCTGCTACTGCCTGCTAGTGAGTGGACTCAGCATGGACACAGGTGGTGCCTGAACACTGCTTGGAACCAGGGGCCGACCCATGACCAGCTGTTCCCCCTTTTTCTATAACTAAAGAAAAGCCTTTTTCAAGGGCAACATGGGAAGTACCCTGAAAAAAACCAAATGCACCGAGGCCTAGTCAGCCAGGGGCAGGGAAGCCCTTCAGTCTTGGGGCTGGTGGGAGAAGGGCTTGGTGCGGCTGCTCCAGCTACGCAGGGCCAGCTCTGCTACAGTAGATTTGTTGTGTACTTTACGGTATGACTATTCACTGCATCGTTTGGCAATGCATTTTAATATTTGTAATAAGCTCTTTTGGGGCCACGCTGAGGAAAAAAAAAAGATTAAGAAAATGAAAATTCAAAAATGCATGCTGAATCAAAAAAAAATAAGTTTCTAGATTTCTGTTTCTCAAGAATTCTGATTATGAATGTCTAACTTACACCAAATGTTTGTGAAAATTTATAATCCAGTATGCATGAGTCAGTTTTCTGTTGCTATAACAAAATATCCCAGGCTCAGTATTAAAAAAAAAAAAAGTGTTTTATTTAGCTCATTGTTTTGAAGGCTGAAAGCCCAAGCAACATGCTGTCAGCCCTGATGAGGGCCCACTGACTGGGTCACCTCCTGGTGGTTGGCATCATGGTAGAAGTGGGTATTGGGAGGGATCACACAGAGACACAGAAGCCACAGAGGAGAGAGGCCAGTCCTGCCCTTTTATAACAACTCAGAGTCCACAGAGAGCACTAACTCAGGGTTCATAAAAATTACCTTAATCCTTCCAAGGATGGCGCCTTCTCTAGCCTCCACCCCCTGGGGGGTACCTCTCAAAGACTCCACCATCTCCATCCCCAGGCGGGGACCAAGCTTCCAACATGAAACTCTGGGGCAAGCACCACTGCCAACCACAGCACCGTAAACACGGTGACCTCACGGAGCCCGAGAGGCAGATGCAGATCTGCTGGAGAAACACCTGCGCCAGCTTCCAAGTCAGCAATTACCCAAAGACCTTCAGAGCAGCGCCCAGCGGGCGGGCGGCGGGCGGGCGGCATGCAGGGGAGCAGGACTCCTCGTTAGACTAGAGTCACTCCAGTTCATTCCATTCCTTTTCAGTTTCAGGTTTTCTCGGGATTTTACAGGGTGAGGTGATACACGTCACTATGCTGCTTCTGTGAGCCAAAGAATGTCACTGTTAAGTGATGCCAGTTTAATGTGTGTGTTATCAGATGCTTCAAAAAGAAAAGCCAATTAAGTGAATTGAATAATGACTTAATTTTTATTCAAGTCACTAAATAAAAGCAAGGCTTTGAACGTGCGTTCTACAAAGAAGGTGTCATTTGTTGTTTGTGAGAATGCAAGATGTAAGAATTCAGTGGGACGTCCAACATTGCTGGTAGGATTATTTGTCTTTTTAGTTATGATACAAAGGTGAGTGTCACTGAGTATAATGGTAGCAGATATGCTACTATTAAATTAAGAAAGCATGGGACAGAAATATAGTTGGAACGGTTGGTGGTGAACAAATAATTTGTAAGTTGCAAATTAAGCTGCAACATTCCTCTAATTGAAATAAAAGTTGCAAATATTAAAATTCACAGGTATTTTTTTGCTTGGTATGATGGTGCATGCCTATAATCCCAACAAATTAGGAGGCTGAGGCAGGAGGATCACAAGTTCAGGGCCAGTCTGGGCAACCTAAGAAGACCCTGTCTCAGAAGATAAGAAGGGTTGGGGATGTGGCTCAGAGGTAGAGAGCTCCTGGGTTCAATCCTCAGTACTGGAGGGGAAAGAAAAACAGACGTGTCCCTTTGTTTAATATTCTGAACTCTTAAAACTTCTGTGACAGTGCTCATAGGGATTCTAGGACTGTACAGCCTTGGAGACAGCAGTTTGTAAATCCACTAAATGGCTCACATTGGCACTGTGTGTGTGTGTGTGTGTGTGTGTGCGTGTGCATCCATGACCAGGTCTTCTAGATTAGGGTTGCATTGTATTCCAAAACAGTTGGAAATCTTTAATCAAACTACTCAATAAACAGTTAACCAAAACCTCTCCTTTTGAAATTTTTGGCAAATTACGGCAATAATTGAAAACGATAATATACACAGAAAGACTACTTAAATCCATCACCACGGAACAAAGTTGGAAGGTGAATAACTCATATGGCGTCTGCCCCGTCGAGTATGAGAATAACTGGAGTTCTGAAATTGTTCCCTGGAATATCTCGGAATATAATTTAAGGGATAAACTTGATGAGGCTCATTCTTTAATTGCACATGTGTATATTATGTTTTAGGATGGAATAAAATGGAAGACACCTATGATTTCCAGAACATGAATTTGAGAAAACATTCAAAAACTCACACGTGAAAAAAGATCTGCTTGACATTCTGCTCTATGAAATTATTTATGGAAGAAATAGTCTCTGAATAGAAGCCAGAACACAAACCGTGAAAATCCCTGGTGAAATACCAGCACTTTCACCCCCTGGGCCTTGGGCAGAGGTGGCTCCCTGGGAGGCACCTGCAGAAGAGTTTGCTCCTCCGAGAAGCCTGGGTCTAGAAGATTCCATGAACTCCCCAGCAAACTCAAATCTGTTAGCCACTACATGTCTTCTAGAAGATGATTCCAGGCAATTTTTGAAGCTATTAAAGTGCAAGGGGAATCAGAAGACAAGGTGTCATTCTGAAAAATGCCACCCATGTGGCATTAGGCTCTAATAAGCTTGAAAACTAATCAAACAATGTGAATGTGTAGCGAGAATATTCGGCTTATGATTACTTCTTAATATCCAGATAATCAATTCAAAGAGGGTATCTGCATTTTGCTTTAATGCAAACAAATGCCATTTACTTCTTTAGAGTGTCTCATTCATTTTCTGTCAATATGCTTTTCACTTAGTCAGAGATGACAACCATATGCCACCAGGATATCTCTCCTGGTCCTGGTTTGCCAAGGTATTTTTAGTGAAAGTCAGTTTCTCCCAGCTTCCCCGAGTTATCACCTGTACCCAGTGATGTCCACCCACTGTGACTCACAGCCAATGAACCTGGGTCTGGGTCATGGCCACGTGACCACAACAATCCAGAAACAGGACATGTCCCTCACCACAAAGCCCCTGGGTGCCCAAGCCCTGTCCCAGCTGACCACTGATCCCTTCACAGCGTTTTGTTTAAAAATCAGCCTCAAACAACTCTCCTGATACAATTGCCACACGGCACGGGATTTGCAAGTGTTTTCTCGCGGCGGGGCCAGTCTTCTCCTCCGCCTCTCAGTGTCACAGAGAAGGTCTTTGTTTGGACGGAGTCCTGCTTATCAGTATTTTTATTTATTTTTTATTTTTTTATTTTTATTGATTTACCACTAAAAAGTCATCGCCTAACTCAAAAGCACCAGTCCTTCTCAGCCTCTCCCAGCTTTCCATTTTTATTTTGTGCGTTGGGTGCTGGGGATGGAAGCGGGTCTCCTGTGCACAGGCCTACACCCCGCCCTGAGCTCCACCCCAGCCCTGAACATGTTAGTTTGGGGTTTACATTTAGGCACATGATCCACTTTGAGTTAATGCCGTCTGTCATTCGAGGAGAGCCATAAAAGTGTGGCCTCATCTCTGGATTCTCCATCCTGTGCCCTGAGTCTGAGGTGACCTTGGAGGGACCCACCGTCGTTCCTGAGCCCGCTGATCATCTCCACATTGGGAAAACAGGACAAGGAGGCATTTGAAGCCTTCAGTGGGACGCCGACACCATCTCCTGTGAAGGGTCACCAAGTACGCACACCTGAGCCCAGCCCTGCTCACAGGACAGAGGAAGTGACCCACGGGGAGGAGGACCGGCGGCTCTGGAACAGGGAGCTTCCTTGGGACACGCAGCCTGGCTTCTCCAAGTCAAAGCCCTGCTTTTCAGAGATGGGGGAGACGGTGTGCAGGAGGAGAACTCCCAGCCAGATGGGAGCAGCTTGTCTCACTCGGATCCCGCAGAGCCAACAAGCTGGGGAATGTTTTTCAGACAACTGGGGAAATTTGAATAGTATGAGCTCGTTTTTAGAGGACACCAAACAGTGTAGAAGTGGGGCACAGCTGTGAGAGAAACTGGATGGCTGTCAGCCTCTCTGTGTACCCCGATCATGTCGGGGAGGGACGTCTGAGATGTGCCTTAAATACTGCAGTAACTGAAGGGACTCAAAGGTGGCCAAAGCAGATGACATGGAATCCTGGTGATTGTTGAATCTGGAGGACACCGCGCACGTTAATCGTACTCTTTCCTCTACGTTTAAGTAGATTTGAAATGTTTTTTTTTTTTTAAATCAAAATAAACCTACAGAGGCGTAGACAGGTAATCTATTCTGAGCAAGAAGACACAAGGAGCTATCTGCTGGGGACTTCTAGGAGAATATGACCTCGCTCAAAAAGGAACACAGAGAAGATTTGCTCCTCTACTCTGAACAGTGTTGCTGCATCTAATGCCAGGAGCAGTGGCAGCCTTCTTGGCACTGGGAGAGAATCCTGAAAGGACAAGCCAGGGATGGTGGAGCCCAGATGGGGAGAGCCAGGTCCTCGTGGACCTTGCTGAACCACTGAAGTAAGACTGAGCCATGTAAGAGGGCAAGATCGCTCTCCCTTGTGGTTAAGACCTTCTGGCAGGGTTTTCCTTATGGACAGATGCGTTACCTTCTTTGGGATCTGATAAATCTACTGTACCTGTGGTCTCTGGGAGTCTTCTCCATCCCTCTGCTTTGTTA
Organism: Marmota flaviventris; assembly: GCF_047511675.1. Lineage (NCBI taxonomy): Eukaryota > Metazoa > Chordata > Mammalia > Rodentia > Sciuridae > Marmota > Marmota flaviventris. The sequence goes on along the minus strand of NC_092505.1, from coordinate 3,698,621 downwards.
ATAACCACAGGGCCTCTGTCTGTCATCTTCCAACTCCTCTGAGATGCTAAAGGTCTGTTTGTCTATCCAGCATCTATTTAAAATTATTTTTTCAAATCCACATCCAGCGCACTAAGGAAGACTACAAGACGCACAAGGACTGTCCAGCACCACTGGCCCTCTGCAAGCGCACCCTCCAGGAGGGGGAGGAGGTGGAGCATGAACACAGGTGGACAAGGACTCGGCAGCTACCTGTCCCCCAAGGAAGTCGAGCGCCGTGGATTCCACAGAGGTAAGTCATGGGCCTGCCGCGGAACAGGGCGACCATGGAGGGGTGGTACCTCAGTGGGTAGAGAGGAGGGAGGAGGCAGGCCTCCAAACCCCCAGGGAACCAGAAAGAGCAAAGGCTCAAGTCAGGAGAGCTTCAGGCACTTTGGCCCCAGGGAAGTCACGGAGGAGTGAAGCCCCGAGACACAGGATGCTGAGTAACATGGGGAAATAACCAGGGTCAGGGTCAGGTCCTTCATTTTAGGAGTAATGCAGGTGCCCAGGCAACCAGTGTGCCAGGGTGACACTCCCAGCTCCCACCTCCCTGCACAGTGCTGGGACTCATCAGCCCGGGGCCACATGCCACGTCCGGGGAAGGAGGTGACCCTTCAGAACCTAGTGCCTGCAAGTCTGGGGAGCTGGCTCTCTCCAGGGGTTGGATCCCCGGTCACTATCACTTGGATGGTGATGATCTGGACTTCCGGTGGCAGAACAGCCCAGCAAATGCGAGGCTGGAGCTGCAACCCTGCGGAGCCACCGAGGCCCTGTGCTCAGACACCCAGGCCACATCTCAGCAGGTCTCAGCTCTGCTCTCAAGGTCTGCTTCAGAGATGTGACTGGGCCAACTCTGGCAGCAAGGGAGGCTGGGACTGAGAGTGTGCCGCTTCCCATCCTCAGGGCGGAGGCAGGGGAGAGAGCAGTGTCGGGTGGGCACTGGAATGGCCGCCCAGCGGCTGAGTGCCCTGGGAGCCATCTGGGCTCTCGGTCTGCATGCTCTGGGGCCACCTGGAAGGCTGGGACGCAGCTCCCTCCGCGGGGCCTGCTGCCTGCCACCGGTCTGCTCTTGTTGGCCAGCCTGGCTATAAGCCCTGGATCTTGGCTTCGTCCGGGCACCTTTGCCAGTCTGCGTTATTTATGTGCCTAGTATACATCGCCCTGTCAAGGTCACCCACGGGAACAGACCCCACCCTGCCCTGGGATCTTGGCAGTCCTGTGCCTCGTGACAGCCTCTAGAATGCCACGCAGGTGACATGGTGCCCCTCGGAGCCCAGCAGCTCCTGCTGGTGGGAATGGAGGGGCAGGGCCCAGAGGACTATGTGACAGCCGGGGTGGCCAGTGGGCTTGGCCTGCAGGACTACCCGTGGCCCAAGGCCACCCTTAATCTTCCCACACAGGAGCGTCCCCTGAAGGACAGGGAGAGATAATACCAATTGCACAGGGGACACCTGGCCAGGGGATGCCCTGTCCCACAGGTGTCCTGGAGGTGCACAGGGGACACCTGGCCAGGGGATGCCCTGTCTCTCAGGTGTCCTGGAGGTGCACAGGGGACACCTGGCCAGGGGATGCCCTGTCCCACAAGTGTCCTGGAGGTGCACAGGGGACACCTGGCCAGGGGATGCCCTGTCCCACAAGTGTCCTGGAGGTGCTAGGTGAACCAGAGAGGCTCCTTCAGGTGTGGCCCGTCCCAGTTTGCCAGAAGAGCCAGAACTTAAGGAGCCCCCAGGAGGAAAGGGTGAGGGGAACATAAGGAGGGGGAAGGTGTGGGGGACAGACTTGGCCCCCGCTCCCCACTGGGTGGCCCCGTGTGGCTGGGGCTGGGCTTGTTTCCTGGTAATATTCTTGCTCCATGCCTTTCCCAAAAGGCATGGGGGTTTTTGGCCCCCACAACTGGTGTCCACACTTTGTCTTAGGTCCCCTGTCGCCTGACTAAGTGTAAAGGAGGGGTGCTGATCCCCACCCCATCGCAGAGAGAAGTCCCTCTCTGTCAGGAGGCCAGGCCCTGTTTCCAGCCCGGGCCTTGAGCACCAGAGAGTTGAGGTTGGTTCCCAAAGTCATCCAGTGGCCAAGGCTAAAGCACAGACACAGGTCTGAACGCCACGGCTGCTGGTCTTCTCTTAGTTGGCTCTCCCTGTGTGGCCCCAGCTAACCCTGAACTCCTGGGCTAAGCCACCCTCCTGCCTCAGCCTCCCAAGTAACTGGGTCAACAGACATGGTTCCCATTTAGCCTTTAAAAAAAAAAATACAAAACAGTAATGGGCTAAACATAAATGGGAGTTTCCGCAGGCTTCTCAGGTAGCTTGAGATCCAAACTGGAATCCCAGCAACTGGCCCGTGGATTTTGCCTCCTTTGACCATAGGCTGCTCAAGATGCACCTTGCACACTTGTTGGAGCTCTCCTGGCCTGGACTCAGCACCTGCCTGGATTTCTGAGCTGTGGGGTTCCTGCTGTCCCTCTGGTGCCCAAGGAAGCACAACCCAGAGACAAGAGACGCTGTTGCTCCACGTCCAGGGCTACTCACCGTAGGCTTGAGGGAGACACCTGACATATCTTGGTTTTTATCTGGTGGCCAGTGACTATCAGTATCCTGTGGGATGGCTAATTCAGGACGTAGGTGCCCAGCAAAGGTGGATATCAACTGAAGAAGCCCCTGGGCCTATGTCAGAATCCCCAGGAGGGCTCCTTAAAACACCGAGGGCAGAGCACGTCTGATCTGGCAGGTCAAGTGGGGCCCTAGGATTGGCACTCCCCTCAAGTTCCCGGTGAGCCTGGTGCTGCTGGTCTGGAACCCCACTTGGAGAAACACCAGTTTAGCCGACAGAAGCCTGTCTCCAGGGCCAGTTGGCCTGACCTCACTGGGCATGGGTCACTGTACAAGCTACTCAGCCTCTCTCTGTCTCTGCTTCCTGTCTATAAAACAGAAAATTGGAGCCCCCCCACCGCATGGTAAAGGCCACGTGATATCTAACCTTAAGGACATGCACGGGAAAGAGCTGATGGCAATGGTTCCCAAAGCCCCTCTGTCCCTTCCTTTCCCTAGCCACCTCCTGCTGAGTTGAGTGAGGGATGGTCACTCTCTACTGCAAGCCTGGACCCTGTTCTAGGACCTCCCTGTGGGTCCCAGCCCTGACTCCCCAGGGGCTCCAGTGCCTGATTTACATAACCAGAGGAGCCAGCTCCCGAGCACAGAGAGGAAGGGGAGGAATCAGCCCCTGCAGGAAGAACGCCCAAGACAGGGGCTGTTTCCAGGACCCCCACCTGTACTTCCCCGGTCCCAGGCTCCTGTGGGTCCTTCCCAGAACCTGTGTTCTGAGGCTGAGGATTCAGGACAGCTTGGGCACTCGGTCGAGCCCAGGGACCAGGGACGGAGGACATTCTCTCTTCACTGTCTTTCTCCACCAGAGCAGCTGGACAGCTCTCTGGACCTGGGTCAGACCCCATGGCCACCCGTGCATTGCTGGACCAGGGTCCCTCCTCATCCCACACCACTGTGCCCCACCCGCTGCTGCTGGGGCCATCAGACATAGGGTGGCCACGCCTCCAAGCCTGTGCCTTGCTGTCCCCCTGCCAGGCAAAGCCCTCGGCACCTGCTCCCCCATGAGCCCCAGCCCCAGCCTCCTGCCAAGCTCTGCTGTGGCTCAGGGTCCTAGTCCAGTCAGGGCGAGCTGGGCAGCCACATAACCACGCCCTCATCGGAGCTTCCCTCACCAGGCCCCAAGCTCCTGAGGCAGGGCTAGGGGCTCCACAGCTGGCCTTGAACTCGGGCTTGGAGACTCCAGCCAGCGGTGACTTGGGCAGCCAGTTCGCCCACCCGACTCCTGACCTGGGCCCATGCTCCACTGTCAGCCAGGAGCTGAGCCAGCCAGTCGCCCTCCCTGCCTCTGACTCCGACCTGCAGAATGGGTACAACCTCTGACTCAGGGTGAGAAGAGCCAAGGGCAGGCCTTGTGCTGTGCCAGGCACAGGCACACCCGCAGACACTGAGGCACAAACCAGAAAATCCGCTTCTCCAGGGGAGAAACAAAGGCCAGGCATCCGGGAAGGTGACGCACACTGTTTTGCCTGTAGACGGGCGGCTGTCAGGAAGAAGTGGACTCCGTGAGCAGGGAGGGGGCAGCGAGGGCGGCGGGGCCTGACAGGAGCAGAGGCCCCGCCCCCTGCTGGAGAAGCCTGCAGCCCACCTTAGGCCTCTCATGGGAGGCAGGCAGACGCTGCCGTGTGGACAGGCCAACACCTGGGTCTGCGCCCCCGGCCTCCCCGCAGCCCCGAGGCCAGCCTCCCATCTGCGCCAGGGGCCTGCCTCTGCCCAGTCATAGCGGGTTTTGTGGTTTGACCTAAGGCAATCTTATCATCCTTTTTCACTCTTAGTGGCCAGGGATGGGGTGGGGAGGTCCCCTCATTGTCACCTGCTTGCCTGTGCACTGCCTCCAGAAGGCACCCAACATTTGTGGTGCATTAAACAAACACCAGGCTCACTAGAGACTCCACCTACAGTGCACCTCTGGTTAAGACCAGAGACTGTCCCCACTGGCCGCACACCTGAGCTACCTGACAACAGCCCGCGTCCCTCTGCCTGGGAATTACACTGGGGGCTGAGAACAGCCCTGAAAACGCACATCCAACACACAGAGATGAACACACTCATACCCATGTACAAAAATGCACACCCACACGTGCAAACACATACACATATGCATATGCACACGGTGTGTCTACCTGCACATGCTTGCATGTGTGCTCGAGCACACGTGCACATGCACACTCATGCTCACCACAAACATGCATACACACGTGCACGTGCACACATACCCACGTGCTGCAGGCTCAAATACCAGCACGCCAGGCTCTGATCGTTTTTGCCTCAGGACTGCACCCTTGGTGACTGCCTCAGGCTGATAAGAGCAGGAGTAAAGGCAACTGGGCTTCACAGGTATGCAGAGGAGCACAGGTGCTGTGTGCACAGCCCCGCCCAGAACCCACAGGAGATCATGGCAGAGGACATATACACCCCACCTCTGCCAGTGTGGCAAGAGACAACATGGCCAGCTGCTAAAGTGGGCACTGCGGCCTGGCATGCATGGCCCTGGCCTTCCATCTCCAGGACATGAGGCGGCACAGGGCCCTGAACACACTATCAGGCTCACAAGGTCACAAGAGCCAACAGCAGGAACTTGCTGGGCTTTGTGCTCCTCCCACAGGGCGTGAGGACACAGGTGCAGGAAGCTCCATCCTGGGGGCTGGGAACAGCCCCCCACCGCCATGTGCCAGGCTGGCTGCAAGTCTGTGGTAACATTGTCCACCTGGCTGAGTGGACCCTGAGGTCAGACCTGCCCTGGAGACCCTGGCGGGCTGCTGCTGGCCATATCAATGTGGGCCGGGCTCCAATCGCTCCCACGGCTCTTTTCTCTTCCTGGGACCTGGGGTAATGCCAGGCACTTGCTGTCATGGACGTGAAGACAGAAATTATTTTACAGAGTCCCCCACGGCACGCTGTGAAGTCAGTGTGCATGAGGGGTTGCTTTCCCAGAGAGCAGGGGGTGAAAACCCAGAGGACTGGGGCAGGGCACTGTGCAGAGTCCAGGGCCACCTACAGTGCACCTCTGGGAAGAGCCACCTGAGTCTGTCAGTAGGTTATTTTTCTCCTGCCACGGGAGAGGGGATGGGAGAAAAGGGTGTGGAGGGGGAGGGGCTAGGGCCCGTGGGCGGAGCCAGAACGGGTGGCAGATTCCCCCAGGGTGAGTGAGGCCGGTGCAGATACACCTGCACCAGGTGGTGGGCGAGAGAGTTTGGTTTTAGAGGAGCACAGTCCAGGAAAACAGTCTTCCCCGCGGATAACTCCTGGTGGTGTTTTACAAAATATAGACGTTTATTAAAAGCAATCCAAGGAGTGCAGGAAGGCACAGAGTGAAGAGAAAGCCCCCCTGCCCCTGCAGTGTTGGGAGAGGACGGTGGCTGGGCAGCCTTCCTGCCCTCTCCCCTGACTATCCTGGGGCCCTACCAGGGTCCTGCCGCCGCTGTAACAGTCCTCTTTGCTTCTAGAGGCCGGAAGTTCAAAATGAGTCTCAAAGTGAGAGTCAAGGGGCGCAGGGCTGGCTTCCCGGAGGCGCAGGGGTCCTTCCTGGCCTTGCCCAGTTTCCAGTGGCTCCCATGGTCACATAGCTGCCTCTTCTTCTATGGTCAGGTGTCCCCAGCCTCCTGTAGAAGGACACTTGATGGAGTTTAGGGCCATGGGGAGAATTGAGGGTGGTCTCCTTTCTCCAGGCCCTTGACGGAGCCACGCCACCCTCACAGGCACAGGGACTCACATGAGGCTCACGTTGGGGCCATTCTTGAGGTGACTGCAGGGACCAAGCCTGAGTCAGGCAGGGAGGGGCTGGCTGGGGCCTTACAGGGATGGCCCCAGGGCTCGGCGTCCACCTGGTCTACTTTATTTTGCTACATGGTCCCACCCCCTATTGCCCCCATTGTCCCCAGCAACTGACACCCTGATGGGAACCCTGCTCCCCAAGACCGTGGGACACCTGGGGCCTTCCTAGGGGCTGGAGCCTGCCCCCGTGCACCCCCAGCTCCTCCTGCCCTCTCTGGGCCAGGTCTCTGCTCTGCTCAGCTGCCAGAACGACCCAGCACCCCCCTGGCCCTCCCTGCCAATCACGCTTCTCCTGCCCAGGAACACAGCCCTGACTGTCACATCCACGGAGAGACCAGGAGGGGAGGCCGTGACGGAGTCAGAGGGCACTCAAGGGAGGCTCAGGCCAGGAGGACGGAAGGGGCGCTGAGCAGTGTCCCTGCCCACCCTCCACACTGCCCTCTTATCAGTGGGGCACCAGTCTCTCCCCAATGGGCCGCCATCGCTGTGACCATGGCCATGAGCAGGTACGCTGCCCTCCGAGCCTGGGGCTGCCTGCCAGCTCTGTCTTCCCTGGTCTGTGATTAGCAGCTGTCAGGTGGGCGGCTGGGCATGGACTGGAAATGCTTTCACCAGTGCCGAGCTACTTTCCCTGGAACCAAATGCCTCGCTCGGCTGGCACCCACGACTGTTCCCGAAGGGGAGGGAAAGGTGGATTTGACGCCATCAGTAGCCCCGTGGACTGTGGGCCCGTGGGCCCTTCTGTGGCAGGTGATCTCAAGGGCCTCCTCTTGGACCATTCTTAGGACAACAGAGGGGCGTTCCACTTGTGACACTGTCAGTAGCCTGACAAATGCCTCCCACGGGTGAGGAGTCTGTGTCCTGGGAGGGCAGGGACTCCTGGGTCAGGGAGCTGGCTTTTCCTCCAGTTCCCTAGAGCCTCCCACGCCTGGTACGTGGTCAAAGAAGGGAAGGAAGGAGGGAGGCAGGGTGCGGGTGGAAGGTTGGTGCCCCCAATTCTTACACTGGAACCTGACCCCCAGTGTCTGGTGTTAGGGGGTGGAGCCTTGGGCGACTAGTTCTTGAGGGTGCTGCCCTTGGGATGGGACTAGTGCCCTTGTTAGGAGCAGAAGAGACCCAAGCCGTCCCTCCACCACTTGTCCATAAGGAAGCTCTCACGGACACCGGCCTCCAGCACCTGACGGCAGGCTCCCGGCCTCCAGACCACAGAGTTCTCTTGTTTTAATGCCTCCCTGTTAGCCGTGTCTTGTTAGCAACCAGAACACACTAAGACACCGTCAGCCCATTACACGGTTTTAAAATGGAAGCACTCAGAAGGGCGTAAGATTGCGCACGTCCCTAACTCGTCCTCCTGGTTCCTGGACCCTCTCCTCACTTGGTGCTGCCCTGAGTGGGGGTCCGCCCTCGGGGCTCATCTCCCAGTAGCTCCTCCATGCTGACCTGGGGCAGGACTGCCTGAGAAGTGGGTCTGACCTTTAGAACCAGAGTCGCCAGAGACAGAACCGTTCCCCGGGGCAGATGGTGATGGAGCGGGGGCAGCAGAAATGACTGAGGACTGGGCTTCCTGCGTGGGCAGCCGATGGACGGCTCAGAAGCCACGCAGCAAGGAGGACTCCCCAGATCTTTCAAGAGGACCGTGAGGGGGGCCCGAGGGGAGCCCAAGCTCAAATCCCACCCTCACCATCCTCCAGCCCCCCAACGCCCCACCCCAAGTTCCCCCAACAGGAGCCGGCAAGGCGGGATTCCACCTTCTCTCAACCCTCTCCAGGAGAGGCCTGGAGGAGGAGGTGGCAGGAAGACGTGGGAGGCACAGGAGCCTGAGATCCCCTCTTCCTGATAAGGCAGGGCACTGGGGCAGAGGGAGGCCATTAGGCTCAGCGCAGGGAGAGTTTGTTCTAGGTCCACAAAGCCAACACCTGCGGGGAGGGGCGGTGGGCCTCGGAGCTTCTCCTGGGAGGAGACCCAAGTCCACCTGCTTAGGAGTTTTCTGTCCTCAAGGACATGGAGGGGTGTCAGGCCTCTGTCCACACATCACGACCTGAGACAGACGAGGAAACTGAGGCTGGACCTCCCTTCTCCACGGGTCCCTGAGGAGGGGCTCTCTGTGGCACCTCTCTCTGCCCTGGACACTAGCATTGCCCTGGCCACCAGAGACAGTTCTGCTCTGCAGCCTGGATCCTCTCAGTCTGGAGTGGAAAATACCTTTCACCTGCTGCGCCGACCTGAACCAGCAGATGGTACCTGTCAGGACACCGGGCCTGGGAAGCCATGAATGCAGGCTATTTTCAGAAGCATGAATGCAAAGGAATGTGGAGAGGCAGGTTGGACCAGAGAGCTGGCCTGGAGTAGGGAGGGAGGACGCCACCCGTCCAGCCAGGGGACGGCCAGGCCGGTGGAAAGGAGCCTGTTTGGGGCTCCTTTTGTGGGTCTTGTTTGTTTGTTGTGGTTCAAGGAATAGAACCCAGGGCCTCGTGCCTACTATGCAGGCAGTGTCCTACCATTGAGCTGCAGCCCAGCCCACCAAGACCCTGTTTTTAACACTTCAGAGGCAGATCTGCCAAGGAGATCCAAGGGAGTCTTCAGACCACCTCGGCTAATTCACTTGTAATAGCAACCAGGAAGGAGGATTCGGTAACAGCGAGAATATGTAGCAGGGGCCACTGTATGTTTTGAATATAGCCCTTGCTGCTCTACCTCGGAGACTTATTTTTAAAATGAACTGTTTCCTTCTCTTCCTCTCTCCCTGCTCCTCCCTAATCTCCCCCTCCCTAATCTCAGGGAAAACGGGGTCACCTTTCCTCCCCATCCTAGGCAGGGTTATCTTTCCCTGAGCCCACACCCTCCATAGGAACAAAGTAATCCAGACTTTGGGGATGGCACAGACGATCTCAGAAATGACTATCTCCAAATCAACAAGTGAATTACACCTCCAAGGGAGAGCACAAGGAATGTAGCCTTTGAGTCACCTCTTTAACAGCCCCCTGGTAACCAAAAGCTTGGTCCCTGTCCCCAGTGCCAATCAAATTTAATAATGAGGACACAGTTTTGAGAAAAAGGAAAATGAAGTTTTATTAGCAAAGCAATAACACAGGGCACTCCTGTCCCAAAGGCTGTAAAGCTCCTGTTGTGGGGGTGTAAAGGAATTTTTTAAGAGTTACTTTCCTGCATGGGGGCCCAGGGTGCCCTGATAGTGTTAGGATTCACTGGTTAATTTGGGAGACATCCACTTACTTCCCAGATTTTCAGCAGACTTCTCCTTCCTGTAGTGGGTGTGTTCAAGGGCAGTTAACTGGGAAGAAAAGATAACACCGTCTCCCTAATCTTGTTAGGGAGCAGGAGAGGGGAGAGAGAAAAAAAAAACAACTTTCTTTTTTAAATAAACCTTAGATCAGTGAGGGCTACATCCAGAAGGTGAAGGGACCACTGTCACCCCCTGAGGATAGGCAGAATCCCAGCCTCTGGGACAGGCGTCCCCTGTGTTTCTCCTTTGTAGCAAAACAAATCAACCCTCTTTCCTTTTTCTCAAAACTCTTCCTCCTTATGGGGTTGGCATCAGGGATAGGGACCGAGCTTTTGGCAACAAGGGACCCCCTGTACACAGAAGGTCCAAAGTGTGTGTCCCTGGAGAGCCAGGAAAGGCAAGGAGGCCCCTGTCCCCTGCCGGCTGATGTCATTCAGTGCTCAGGGAGGGGCAGGGGGACATCACGAGGCCATGCACCCTGAACTTGCTGTTGTGAAGCTGCCAGTGCACGAGGCTGGGATGGCCAGTTCTCCTGCTGGACTCTGGCTGAGCGCCCCGTCCTGAGCCTCCCGTTTGCACACTGCCCTGCTCAGGATGTTCTGCCCGATCCACAGAAGTCCCTCCCCTGCTGCATCTCAGTGTCGGCTTGCTGGATCGAGGATCCCCTCCCAGTGTCTGCACCACGCTTGGGACTCGTCTCAGGTGACTTAGCCGAGCCTCTGGGATTCAGGATTCCATCAGGATTCGATGGTGAGACCATGAAGCACCTTTTCCAGGTGGCCGGAGCTCCTGGGAACCTTTAGGTTAGGTAGTGGCTGCCCTGGCAGGAACTTGGGAGGTAACGGGTGGCGAGTCCTGCTCCCCACAGGTTGGAGTACTCCATCGGAGAAGCACCGAGGCAAGCAGGTAAAGCAGGGTTTATTTAAAAAGGGGTCACATATTCTCCCGGGAGCGAGAAGGGGGCCACAGCTGGTGTCCTGGTACCCCAAAGTGAGAGCGTCTGCCTTTTGTTCTAGGTCCTGGGCTTCCTTTGTCCTCCTCTGCCCCCACCCCCCTCTCCCTCCTTCCTGCGCAGGTGACCAGGCCCAGGGGACGCTCAGTGGGATGGCCAAAAGGTGAGGAGCAGATGGCTGGAGGGGCCAAGGCGGAGTGATCAGGGCAGGAAGGGGGTTAACAACTCCTGTCGGGAGGGACAGAGCCTGGGACAGGTGACCTTTGCCACAGGTTGGAGCAGGGCAGGTTACCTGATAAGGGTGGAGGGAGAGCATTTCAATCCTCCGTTCTCGGGATTCCCCCCAAGCCTATCTGCCTGCCTGATTCTGGCTTCAGTGGCTGCCCCAGCAGGAACTAGGAAGAGTCTAGAGTGTCCAACGTCCAAAGCCACCCTGGCTGTTGGTTAAGAGCATGGCCCTGGATCGTGGCTCCCACTCTGGCTGTGCCCCAGGTTCTCAACGCTGCCTTCCTCCTTTCCCCGGGGTGGGGTGGTGGGAGTCGCTCCCTGGGCCCAGTGAGGGCCAGCTGGCTCACATTGGCACTGAGGCCAGCAGGCCGCCTTGGCTGTGCTGTATGCCATGAGCCCTCCCTCGGCCCCCCTCGTGCCCCTCTCCTGGCACTTAGGGGCAGCCGTGTTCAGAAGTTTTGGGTCTCGGGAGGGTTCAAGGCACACATACCGAGTAGCACCCCGACCCAGGTCCGGCTCGGTACCCGAGGTTTCTGCGAGAGGCCAGAATGTGACGACATGGGGTCAAAGCATCTTTACAGTTAGCTCAGGTCAGAAACAGCCCCAGAGGAGTCGTGCAGAAAGCCACATTTGGCCACCAGATGAGTTACAGAAAAAGCTCTTCTATTGATTTTGGATTTCAAACTGGAGGACAAAGGCCCTCATCTTGCCTTGAAAGTTTAAGTGGAATCAGGGCCCAGGTGATGGAGTCCATGAGTGCGGTGGCCCCAGGGGCCGGTGGGGCTGGGAGGCCACATGGAAAGGGCACAGCAGTGTCTAGTTCCCGCAGTCAGACACTTGGGCAAGAGCACCCAGGACGTCAGGCTTCTGAGAAATTCCTGATTTGAAAATGTTGTTGATGAATAGGATTTAATAGGGGATCTGGCAAGGGAAGGCGACAGGCTGTTCGTCAGGCTCACAGGAGCTCCAACTAGGGAAAGCCAACATGGCACCCAAGTGCCCTCCTGGCCCTTGGGGACCGTCCCTGACCTTTCCTGGCTCTTCCCCAACCAGCTCCTGTCTCAAGGTCCTGATGGAGACTCTGAAGTGGGTGTCTCCTCCCCACTCTCCACTTCTATGCCCCCTTTTCCTCTTCTTCTTCTTCCCCTTCTCCCCCTCCCTCTCCTCCCCCTCCCCCTTCCCCTCCCCCTCCTCCTTCTCCTATTTGAAGTGAACTCTATCTGGTGTTAGGAAAACACACCAACCTCCTAACTGTCAGCCTGGCATGGGCTGCCACGCCCACGTAGCAGGAGAGCTATGGGGACTATCAGGTCATTCAGCCCAAGTCCCACTTACTGGCTTCTTTCCTCTGCGGTCTGGTGCTACTTCATGCTGCGCCTGATGGTAGAATGCACGGGGTGGGGTGGTGGGTGGGGTGGGGGTCAGAGCTCTGCTGTTTCCTGACCGGGGTGTGCACCAGCCTGCACTGGGATGGGCTGCCCCTCCCTCCCCAGACAGTGAGCGGTAACAGCAAGGGTGTCCTCGTACTGCAAAAACGCACCCAGTGTTGAGTGAGATCCCATGGCAGCACCCTCTCTGTCCACAGAATGTCACACGGCTCATCAAGTCTGAGGCAGCTGCCCTGCGTCTCATGACTCTCCCCGGAGAGAGAACCTACCAGGGACAATGCCAGGCAGCCCAGCCAAGGCGCTCCTAAGGCCGCGGGTATCTGGAAAGACCCCAAACAAATGGGCTAAGCAGGAGACCCCAAATCCTGCATCCAAATCCTACAGAACATCGAGAGGCCAAGGGCTGAAGGCCAGCACCTCAAGCCCTGCAGGTGCCCCCACTGTGTGCCCTGGTCCCCACTTGGCCCTCCACGTCCGCCACTGGGAAACACAGGGAGAGGAGGCCCCATCGCTGCCCGGGAGGCTCATTTGTGTTAGGGTTTGGTCCTGGGAAGAGCTGCCCTCTGCATCCAGGCCTGGTGCCATCTTCACCTTGTGGAGGGCTAAAGGAAGCTGACGGGTTACTTGACAGAATTTTTGTGGTGAGAACACTTAAAACGCTCTCTTCTAGCCATTTGCAAGAGTGCATCTTGCCAGGCATGGTGGCCTCTTTGCTCCTCAGGAGGAAGGGCCCAGGGCTTTCTGCTGTGGGCCTGGGGGGCTCTCCCAGGCTCCGTCCCTCCTGCATTCCCCTTGCAAAGAGCAGAACTCTGGGGAGAGGTAGCTGCTTGGCACCAGCCCGGGGCCTCCGCCCACCCCTGGATGGCAGGCCTGCCCCACAGCCTCCGAACAGCAGCGCCCGACGCCACCTCACAGGGAGGGTCCCCAGGCCTGGGGTCAGCTACCTGACCACGGCCAACAGGTAAATGCACAACATCCCTAATAATCCAGAAAGTGCAAAATAAAACAGGACGAGATATCACTCACAGCCACCACAACAGCTATTATCACAAAGGGGAACTGTGATCTATGCTGGCCAGGATGTGAAGAGCAGGACCCTGCACACGGACCGTGGGAATGCAGATTGGCACAGCAGGGTGTTAACCTGATTTCATCATAACAAAACACCATGTATCAGAACATTACATTGTACCCCATAGATACGCACAATCGTGTGTCAATCAAAAATAAAATCTAGGCCAGGCCTGGTGACGCACACCTGTAATCCCAGCAGCTCAGAAGGCTGAGGCAGGAGGATCACAAGTTCAATGCCAGCCTCAGCATCTTTGTGAGGCCCTTAGCAACTCAGCGAGACCCTGTCTCTAAATAAAATATTTTAAAAAGGGCTGCGGATGTGGCTCAGTGGTTAAGTGCCCCTGGGTTCAATCCTCAGTACCAAAAAAAAAAAACTAATAATAATAATACAAATAAAATAAAATCTAAAATGACACCCGTCAGCTGAAAAGCAGAGCTTCCCCCTCATGGGTTTTTTGTTTTGTTTTCTGGGTTTTTTCCCGTTGGCACGTCTTTCCTCGTCCTGGTGCCTGGTGCCTAGTAAGGCTGAGCTTCAGCACCCTGCTGAGGTCATGGGCCTTGAAGGGAGGGGCAGAGCCCCGGCTCTCTAGCAAGCTGGGGGCACTTCCTGGGCCCGGGCCTCTTCAGCAGGCGGCCACTCCTGGCAAAGCGAGGACCCTGGCGTGCACCTCGGAGGCTGAGCCTCCCGAGTGCCCAGTGAGCACTGACTGGCTGGCCGTCCAGGGGCCGCTGGCCGTGCGCTCTGAGACCTGTGGTGTTCGCCGGGTCTGGGGTTTCTTCTGCAGGTCAGCCCCTGGCTTGCCGTGTGTGTGCGCGCCAAGGTGTCCCCCAGCGGGCCTCTCGTTTTCACCTCCCGTAGACTCCTGTGCTCATGTCCTCGTTGGGATCCCTTCCACCCCTCCGATGCCAACAATTCCTGCCCAGAACCCAGATCCGTTAGATGTCTTCCTCCTGGATGCTTCTCACCCCCACCTCTGAAATTCTCCGGCTTACGGCTCCAGGTAAGTTGGCAGGGGCATCTGCCCTGACCCTTCTCCAGCAGGGATTGAGAAGCGGAACGAGACAGGATTGGTGTTTTTAGGTAGCTTGCTGGCCCAGCCCAGCGTGGAAAGCAGCAGCGATGGCAGGTACCAAGAGCCAGCATGTGTGCTGCGTGGCGGGGCCCTGCTCGACACCCTGCACAGGTACGAGGGCACTCGGCCTTGCGCCCACCCGGGATGCAATGCAGGCATCACTGGGGCCGGAGTGAGGTGTGGCTGAGCCAGGGAGGGAGGCAGGTAGGGGCCTGGAGAGACGATGGAGCAACTGGAGACCAGGAGATGAAGCTACTCAGGGTGTCGGTCCACAGGAGAGGTGGTGGCACCCACGAGGCAGAGCGGGAAAGGATGCGGGGACAGGTGGTGCCATGCTCCAGGGAGGCACGGGGGTCTGCCATCAACCATGTGTGGTGTTGGGCTCCTGTAGGGACAGCAGAAGAGCCACCTCACATGCAGCAGGTCAGCCCCCGAAGGAGACTCGGGCTCCTGTGAGACGCCACCTTCCTCTGCTTCCTGGTCCCGGTGCCTGGGGCTGTGCAGAGGGGAGCCCAGCAGCTCGGCCTCCCCAGGCGCACAGCACAGGGCACTGCGGTGACCCAGGAAGCCGGCCCCTCCTCTTCTCTCCCAGTGCTGCCTGCTTCTGAGGAGCCCACCTCTGGCTGAGCCACACCTGGGGGTCCCGGTCACTTCCCAGTTAGTGTGTTCTCTAAGCCACAGAGGGCACGGGTCAGGCTTCCTCCCAGGCATCATCAGGGGGACCCAGCCCTGTGAAAGGTGGGCACAGCCAGGTCAGTCAGCAACAGGTGAGACGTGCAGCACCAGTGCCCGCTCTGCACCCCTCAGAGCCACAGGTCCCCTGTCTGAGACTCAGGCCTGGATAGCGAGGGCGGGGGGCAGATCTCCCCAACCCCGCAGCAGTGACCCCGGTCACAGCGTAACCTCCTGGAGCCACAGAAGCCAGGGCTCAGAATCCAAAGCCAGCTAGAAGTTGCCCACATCTGGACTCTCCCTTTAGCGCACACAGCTGGCCTGGGGTCAGCACGCCCTTCCCACCTCACCTTACCGCAGCCATCTGTAGGATTGGACAGGTTTCTTCTCTCTCCTCTGCTTCCTCTTGGCTAAATTGGGGCCACTGAAATTCCCAGCGACAGGATTCTGGAAGATGAGTGGAGGATTCTGGAAGATAAGGCCCCCACAGGAGTGAGTCACACCCAGGCCCATCATTCGTGCAGGACAGACGCTCTGTTTTGTGTGTGTGGTGCTGGGTTTGGACCCTCCCACCGCCTCCCGCCTGCCGGGCGAGCCCTGTACCACTGAGCCGCGCCACGAATCCCAACACTGGCTTTTCACAAATGAAATCTCTCTCTTTTCTCCCCAGATCCATCCCCCGTCGGCAAGGGCTTGTTGCATCCGCCATGGGTCAGCCCCAGGAGGCGGCTTTGAGGGTGGGCACTGCACCCTGGCAGGAGGGCCACCCCTGCCTGTCCTCCCTCTCCCCCCCTACTGTGTGAGCGGCCCAGTTGGTGCCACTGTGAGGGCAGCCCCGGGCGTGAGCAGGCACAGACCAGGTGTGGCCTGGTGGTGGGGCGACTGCTCTGAGCTCAGGCATTCCGATATCCCTTCCCTCTGCACCCTTCTCTGGGGCGGCAGGGACTGGAGGAATGACAGTCCCCATCCAGCAAGAACAGGAGGCACACGGGGTCTGGACAGGACAGAACCGAGGGGCGGGGAGGACACCACGGGGACAGAGCGCCCCAGGCCACTCGCCATCCACACCAGCGCTTGGTTCCACCAGGGGCAAGATGAGAAGCCCGGGGACGACAGCTCGGGGATGCACACCCACACAGGTGGCCGGACCCCTCTCCCCCCCGGGCTAGCAGCCCGAGTCCGGCACCTTGGCCCCTCTTGACGGGTGGCTGATTGCGTCTCTAGAATTCATGTGTACCAAGGGTCAAAGCTGCCAGGGCAGGGTCGCAGAGGTCAGCGGGCTCAGCAGCCACTACACCAGCCCCCGCACACAGCAGGGGGAGACTCGGTGCCACTGGAGGTCCACACCAGCGGGTTTGGATTTCTAAGACGAGGCAGGCGGAGGAGTGCCGCTGGGCCTTGACGACTGCCTCCTGAGAAGACGGGTGTGACTTTGCCAGGTGATTGTTCCTTCCTTTTTAAATGTGATTCTATAACATTATTTAGAAAGTCCAAGTGTTGCAAGGCTTGTCACAATAAACACCGGCGGTGAGCACGCCCTCCCCACCTCCAATTCCCCTCCTATGAGTCACCTGCTTTCAAGTCTCTTCCCCGGCCGTTTCTTTTGATCTTGACCTCCACACTGCTCAGGAACATGATTACACTCTTGCTTCTTGGTTTTCCAGTTTTAACTCACTCACACAAGCACCCTCCACCCATGCCCACTGCATTCCACCCTACACCACCTTCACGATTCACTTACGCAGGTCACAAGCTTTGGCCAGGTCAGTACATCCATCTGACTATTCCTGTGACCCCCTACATGTCGCAACTAAAACACGGAGGACACTGGGAAGGTCGTCTCCTTTTCTTTGCAGCTTTTTGTTTCTCCTGGAGTTAACGATTGCCTCATTTTTCCCCCATATACATAATTTCTTATAATACTTCTCCCCAATTATTCCCTCGAGTTTCCTGATGGAGCTGTGAAACTCCTCTCAAGAAAGTTAGATACATGGGACCATCCTCCACTTTTCTTTTGTTTTGCTTCATGTTGTTTTTACCTGGGAGACTTCCCTGTGCCCTTTGCCCCGCATCTTTTTCACATCCTTGCTCAAGTGGAGCGCATATTCCAGTAACTTTCTGAGAAAGGGTGTGCAGGAGGGACAGTATCTATATCTTGCCTATCTTCAAACATCTTTGTTTGATTGTCACATCTGACTGATGGTTGTATGGATGAAGAATCTCAGGGGAAGGAACGTTTTTTAAGAATTCCGAAGCCGGGGCTCTGTTACCATCACTTTCCCGGGTCACCGTTGAGAAACGCTGATCTTCGCGGTTTTTCTTTTGCACCCCATGACTTCTCTCCTATGAACATTCACAATCTTTCCCAAAGCCCCAGCGTTCTGAAGTTCAGGGGATGTGCCTGGGGTTTGGGCAGGTGGCTCGCCCTTGCAGAGCCCTGGGGAGTGCTCCGGTGTGTTCTGCTCAGGAACATGATCACACTCTTGCCTCTTGGTTTTCCAGATTTAACTGGAAACTGGTCTTGCTGACTCTCTTCCCACTCCGCGGGGTTTTCGGAGTCCGTGTCCGCCTGGTCCATTTCTCTGCAGCGGTACAGCCTGAGTTCCCTTTGGTGGGGCGGGGCTGCAGCTGCCTGCTCGGGGGACAGGAGGGGGTCAGGACTCCGTGTTTCTTTTCACCTTTGTCGGCCATTTCTGCCGTGTCCAGCCTGCCCCTCCTGTGCCCACAGCCCCTCAGCGCTTCTGCGGCTGCAGAAGTTCACGACCATTTAGGAACGAGTTTGCTTGCTTCCACTGTCACTGGAGAGCGGCATCAGGATGTCACCTGTGGAGTGTCATTGGCTGCAGAGACCAGAGCCATTCAAGCGGCTACCAACCAGTGCTGCCCTTCTGCTGGCTGAGCGAGCAGCCCAGGTGGATGATGCCAGCGCTGGCCAGCCCAGCTGCTCCGTGGCTCTGCGTAGTCATGGGGCTTCTTCTTCACGGTAACCTCATATCACCAGATAGCCACTGAACCTCCAGCCTCACACCCACATCCCAGGTGGATGGAAGAAGAGAAGAGACGGCGGGAGGAAGGAGCGTCCCAGGTCAGGGGAGGCACCTTCCCAGGCTCTCCAGCAGGATGTCATCGCATGAGCAGGGACAGGGGGCTGGGAAACAAGTGAGTCAGGAACCCGGCCCCTGCCACAGCTGGGGTTCTGCCAGCCGGGACAGAGTGAGGTTGGATCCGGGGCGCTGACTGCCCGTCAGCCAGCAGGCGGCCCGTGGAGGTCCCCGTGGACGCCCTTGCCTGCCGGCCCTTCTCCCTGCTCTGTCTTGTTTGCTTCTTACTTTCCCAGGCTGGTGCTGACAGGGTGTCTTGTTTGTGTGTTTGTTGTTTTTCTGAGCCAATCCCCGGCCCTTTCCTGTATTTTACTGAGAGACAGGGCCTCACTGAGCTGCTTAGGGCCTTGCTAATTTGCTGAGGCTGGCTTTGAACTTGTGATCCTCCTGCCTCAGCCTCCAGAGCCTCTGGGATTGCAGGCGTGCACCACCGCACCCAGCTGAGAGGGTTTCTCAAAGGAGAAGTGACTCCATGTGTGTCCAGTGTACCATGTTCAACTTGAGGTCCCTCCAGAAGCCCCCACAAAAGATCAAGGGCCATTGAGCCAGCTTCTTTCCTTTTGAACGGGACACTCCATAGTTGGAGCTGAGAAGAAAGATGGCTCTTGCCCAGTCACCTTGGGTTTTATTTTTCCTCCCTGTACCTTTCTGTACAAAGAGACAGTCACTCAGCAGAGCAAAGCGGAAGCCCTTCTTCCCACCGTGCTGTTGGCTGTGTAGCCTCGGGTAAGTCACACAGCCTCTCTGGTTCTGACATTCCTATTCACCTTGCCAATGGAGAAACTGGATCCATAAAGCCCTTCCCATGGAGTACTCTGTCAAAAGCCAAAAAGGAAGGCGGTCAGCAGTACGGGGGCTCTTTCCTTCGCACATCACGGAGACGAATCTCAAGGCTCCGCCCTGCCCGGCCCCACACCCAGGCTCCCCCAGGCCTCCTGCCCAGGGCCACCTGGGCACGCACCACGCCTCTGCCCAGGAGATCCCCAGGTGACAAGAGCAAGACAGATGGAGGTCGGTATGGATAAAAACAAGTCCGTGACTGTGACCACGGAGGTGTCCCCACTTTAGTGAGACAAGTCCTGAAGGCAGGTCCTTGGAGTCCCGAGAACCCGACAGGCGGCTGGGCGGGAGGGGGGACCTCGCCACGCACTGGCCCCCTTACCCCCACGTGGGCGACCAGCCAGCGTGTCTCTCACGGATGCAGAAACAGGGTCAGAATCCTGGCCAGAGCACGTCTGGAGCTCTGTCCACTCGGGCAGCCGGGGGACGGCGAGGTCCCGCCCATGGCCTACTGGACACTCGGCCGCGTTGGAAGCCATGGCATCTGAGCCCGTCCTCCCCAGAGGGTGCTCCGCCACGCCATGACCTCCCTCCTGCTGCATTTGTCTCTGAGGGTCTGTCCCCATTCCAGTCACCCCAGCGCCGTCACCTCCCCTGGCCCCTGGGAGGACCAGGGCCTTCTCGCCTCCTCAGGCCCCTGCTTCCTCCTGGAACCGGCCCCTTGGGCTGGCCACACGCGGCTGCCCCAGGCTGAGGGCCCAGCAGGGCCTGGAAGGAGGGCCTGCGGGAGGGGTGGTAGGAGGTGACCCAGGGAGCCGAGTTGGGGTACAGAGGGGGGACAGGGAGGGGACGCTGACTGGAGGCTGTGGTGGAGGGGTCGCCTGCCCCGGGAACGGTCAGGTGGGGTGGACGAGGCACAGTCTTGCAGGTTGAGGGCTGGTCCCCACCTTCCCAATGGTGCCTGAGCACCCACTCGTGGGCTCCTGCAGAGAAGCCCTGGTAGAGGTGCCCAGCGGCTGTGGCACGGTGAGCGGGAGCTACAGCCAGAGGGTGGGAGGCACTCGACTACCCAGGATGGGATGTCCTTCCCAGGCAAGTGGCTCTCGGACACAGCCCCTAACAGCCCCCCGGGGACAGAGGGGCCACGGTGGGAATGAGCCGCCCGCTGCCATGATGGGGCCCCAGGAGCTGAAGGTGGCACCCTGGGGAGGGTGGCTGAGCAGGCCGCGAGGCCGAGAGGGGAAGGGAAGCTGAGGTTGGCAGGGAGCGTCGTGGAGGCCCTGCGAGCTCCTCTGGTCCCTGACGGATGTGCCAGGGCCGAATCCCAGCAGCTGCCCAACGTGCGTACTTGGGGGCCGCCATTGCCAAGCCTGCAGGCCCACGCGTCCTCTGCCCCCCCCCGTGCCTGCCCTCCCTGCCTGCCCTGCCCGCCCTCCCTGGGCCTCGGCGTGTCCTGAGCCTTGGGCCCCACAGCACTGTCCCTATTCTCAACACCAGCACAGGACCTGGCCCGTCACCTGGGGAGGAAGCCTCCTGTCCCCCTGTCCAGAGCCCTCCAGGTGTCCCCCTACTCCCCTGCACCCCAAAATGCCCTTCTCTCCACCCAGAAGGACTCCAGCCAGTGATGCAGCCCCTGGACTGTCCTGTGGAACACCGCGCCATGCTGCCCAAAGCCTGTGGTCCCAGCCACGTGCCCAGGACCCCTGGGGTTCCCCCAGCCAAGCCCCTGTTGGCCACCTCCAGAGGAAGACTCCGGGGCTCAGAGGGGTGAGGTGACGTCCCCAAGCCCACGCCGCACCAGTCCTGCCCTGGCCCTCCCAGGGTGTCCCTGCCTCAGTGGGGAAGTGCAGAGGGAGAGACCGGGGAAGCCCCTGACTGGCGGGGCTTATCCCTGCTCGGCGGCCCACCCCTCTTGTCCTGTTCACGCTCTTCTGGGTTGAAGGGTACAAAGGGCAGCTCCGCCTGCAGCCGGTCCTGGGTGCTGCATTCTGGATCCAAGTGCCAGGGGCCACCTGTGCACGCCCCACGCCTCTGCCCAGGAGATCCCCAGGTGACAAGCTCCCGGCTCTGTCCCTGAACTCTGCTCAGGGTGACACCCCTGCTGGAGGCTGCCCACTTCCGTCCAGGCATCCTGCTGCCGTGGAGGCACCCACGTGGTGTAGGTGAACGGCACCACTCACCCGACACATTTTCTAACTTTTTTCAACCAATATGAGTTTCACGGAAAACAGTTTAATGATTGAAGCAGACAGTGGTTCCTCCCCGGCCCCCATGTCCACGAGGCCACTCTGGAGGTCTGGGAGCACCAGGAGGGCACTTGTTGCCTGTGGGTTCCAGGCTCATGAGAACGATTAGCCCTCATCTAGGGAGCCCAGGCGTGGGTCTGCCCAGGCGCCCAGGAGGAGGGCAGCAGGGCCTGCAGGGGTCAGGGTGCTGGGGCTTGTGCCTGGTCTGGGAAATGGTCCCCTTGTGGGAGGGTCCTGACCTGGCCCCTGCACTGTGTGAGTAAAGAGGCGCCCGGGCGTCTGCACACGAGCAGGGCCCCCTCATTTCCATGGTAGGAACTGAGCCCTGGCTGCTCCATGGTCCCCTCCAGGGCATCCCCAGGAGAGGGGGGCCACCAGCCTCAGCAGGAGGCTCCACCCCCGCCCCACATGGCCGGGGACGAGAGCCTGGCTAGGCACCCTGGCTTCCCAGAGGACGTCTTGACCACCCTGCCACCAGGTGGTGCGTCAGCATGCCCACCAGCAGCTCACCACCTCCAGAGTGGCACACAGACCCAGGCCCGCCTAAGGGGTCAGCAAGAGGGACTGCAGGCTGTGTCCATCCTCCCGCTGTGCCACTGGTGAGGGACAGCCCAGGTCTGCACTGGGGCCAGCCTTGGGCCTGGGCTCCCTTCAGGAGCTGCCCACAGGCGTCTTGGCTCCTAATGGCCCCAGGTGGGAAGCCAAACAAATGCACTTTCCCCAGAGCCCTGCAGAGGGGAGGTTGCTAAAAGCATCTGGACCAGGCAGGATTCTGCTGATTAAACAGAAGCTGCTTGGCCACCTTTTCCTCCTTCCTTCCTGGGAGGACGTGATGCCTGGAGCCTCTGCAGCCATCTTGCCATGGTAGGGAAAGCCAAGAAGATCTTATCAAGTCCAGGGCTCCCTCTAAACTTGGTGAGGCGTTGCTTCTGCCTCTGAGTCTTAGAAATTCTGAGAGTCATGCTCAATGCTTCCCCACCCTGCTTTCTATAACCAGAGCCATCTGCTCACAGGCGAAGGGCCAGGAGGCCTGCTCTCTGCCCTCAGGTAGATTTGGCTCCAAGATCTGGCCTGCACCTTCCCACCAAGGTGCCATAAAGGAGAACCTTGCTCCCTGATCTTTCCTCGTCCCCCCTCCCCCTGGAGCCTTGATCTTCTGTTTGTGAAGTGATTTCCAGTTGTCATGGAGACCGACACCTGCAGTGGAGGGGGGGACAAAGGTGGGGTCCAAGGCTCAGTCCCCAGGGTCAGGGAGTGGGAGTGACTGACACCAGAGTCCAGTGACGGTTCTTTCCCGGGACTCTAGAGGCAAAGCCCATAGGAACCCGCCCACTCCCTGTGGAGGGGGCAGGCAGGGTGCCGACCAGCACCGTCTCCCACCTCCCACCACATCCCCGCTGCCCACCCAGCCCGCTGCCCTGCAGGAAGGCAGACAGCAGAGCGGCTTTCCTCCCCTCTCATCAGGACAGCGGGCCCAGTCTGGCTTCGTCCTGATTCAGAGAGAAGGACTAAGGAGTGTAGAGAGGAGAAAAGGAAAGAACAGGAGGGCTTAACTGTCATCCTGAGTCCCCCCGGTCTCCCTCCCCTGCGCTCCCAGGTGGCCGAGGGCCTCGGAGTCACCGTAGATCCACTCGTGGATGGGCCCTGCCTCGTGTGATGAACGCTCAGGAGCCGTTGGCTAGGCAGGGCGTCCTCAGACTGGGGTGAGTGAGGCAAAGGCAGGTGAGTTCAGAAACCTGATTCAGCGCCCACCCGACTCATCCATTGGTCAAAGAAGCCGCGTCAACCTAGGCCCTGAGGACGTCCAGGCCGCCGTCAGCCATCCTGGGACACCCTTCCCAGCTCATTCCGCACAAACACTCCTCTAAAAGAAAAGCCTGGGCCCCGGGGTTCTGGCTCTGGAGCGGGCGCTGGGCGCACCTCGCCCTGGGCTTTCCGGACGGCCTTTGCAGGGGCCTTGAGACCCTTGCCTGCGGAGCGTCGAGGCCTGGAAGCTCCGGGCAGGCGGAGGCCGCCCTGCTCTGGAGCCCTCCTGTGCGGGGCTGTGGTGGCCTCTCACAGGGGTGTTGCTTGTTGGGAGACTCACACCAGACGCCGGCTTCAGCTGCCTACTCCCTGGGTTGCGGCTGGACACGACGCCGCTGGGTGGCCTCTGACACCTTTCCCAGGTCGACGTCCTCCTCGTCCTGTGATGGGTGGACCCAGATGCAAAGGCTGCCGTGACTCGGGCAGCCCCGTGATCTCCTTGTCTGCAGGTCAAGGGATTTGGGACTGGAGCACACTACAGAAACCCTCAGGACAGCGCTCCGGCTGGCCTTTGTTTGAATAGCTGGCTGAAGGTGTGTGCAGTCAGTGCCACAAGTCCTGGGCCACCTCGTCACCCTGCCTATCACAGCTTTGTCACCCTGCTATCACAGCTTCAGCCACCATGGTCCAACAGATCACTGCAGAGTGTGCAAGAGGGAGGACCGGGCACTGCCACACCCATTCCTCCTGCCCAGACCTCCAGTCC
This sequence comes from Marmota flaviventris, assembly GCF_047511675.1. NCBI lineage: Eukaryota > Metazoa > Chordata > Mammalia > Rodentia > Sciuridae > Marmota > Marmota flaviventris. The sequence continues at coordinate 3,674,962 of NC_092505.1, read as the reverse complement.
ACCATCGGGGTGAAAAAGACTCCAAACCAGGCCATTTGCTCTTGGCATTGGGGAGGGTTAGGGTTTCAGGAAGTGACCGCATGCATGTGCACCCTCTCTTCTCAGTTTGTAAGCAAACACAAAGGATCTGCTTCTTGCTAAGTGCCAAGTCAGTGAGCGTGTCCAGAAGATAGGGAGGGAGAAAGATCTGTCACCCAGGCAGTGGGTGATGAACCAGAGTTAACGGGTGCTCTCCCTGGACAGAGGGAAAGCGCAGTGACATCCTGGGAGCCAGCACACCCACCTTAGGGGCACGCACTCTGCCAAGCACACCGTTCAGGATCACAAAGGGGGCCGACCAACACTTCTGGTCACTTCAGTTCAATATTATAACCAGCCAAGTTTTCTGTAGGATCCTACAATAAAGCCCACAGTGGCTCCATGAAAGATTTAGTTGAAACAAAAGGACACTTTCAAGGTGTGTGAATGTAGGAGTCTGCCTAGAGGTGCCGTCCAGCTTGGTAGCTAATGGTTTCAGTAAATGTGAAAGTGGACCCAAATGCCTGTCCAAACCATCTGGGTGGATCCCTGGCTCTAGGCACCTGTCCTAACACCTGCCCAGGTCCACCTCAGCCCCACCCTGTTCCCTTCCCCTCTCCCCCGACACCCCCAGTGCCGCCACCACCTATTATACCCTCCTGCCTGAACCGGCCAGAGAGAAGGGGCTGCAGGCACCACCCCGTGGTGCAGCAGCCTGGGAGTCCCAGGGGGATGGGTCACAGCTGGGACCTGGCCCACGGGCTTCCTGGAGAAGGTGGAAGTGACTGGTGGGGCCCCAGGAGGAGGGGGTGAGCATGCAGGCCAGCCACGGGGGCGGGGCTGTCCCCAAGGGAAAAACGGACCAAGCAAGGGCCTGCAGAGTGGGAGAGCCACTGAGTCCACAGGGCAGTGCAGGGAGGGCTGAGAGGGGCCCAGGGAGGGAGCTCCTCCCCAGAGAGGGGTGCAGGGTGAGGGGTGCAAGGTGAGGGGTGCTGGGTGAGGGTGCTGGGTGAGGGTGCAGGGAGGGGTGCAGGGTGAGGGGTGCTGGGTAAGGGGTGCTGGGTGAGGGGTGCAGGGTGAGGGGTGCTGGGTGAGGGTGAAGGGTGAGGGTGCAGGGTGAGGGTGCAGGGTGAGGGGTGCAAGGTGAGGGGTGCTGGGTGAGGGTGCTGGGTGAGGGGTGCAGGGTGAGGGTGCTGGGTGAGGGGTGCAGGGTGAGGGTGCTGGGTGAGGGGTGCTGGGTGAGGGGTGCTGGGTGAGGGGTGAAGTGTGAAGGGTGCAGGGTGAGGGTGCTGGATGAGGGTGCAAGGTGAGGGTGCAGGGTGAGGGTGCTGGGTGAGGGGTGAAGTGTGAAGGGTGCAGGGTGAGGGTGCTGGGTGAGGGGTGCTGGGTGAGGGGTGAAGTGTGAAGGGTGCAGGGTGAGGGGTGCTGGGTGAGGGTGCAGAGTGAGGGTGCTGGGTGAGGGGTGCAGGGTGAGGGTGCTGGGTGAGGGTGCTGGGTGAGGGGTGCAGGGTGAGGGTGCAGGGTGAGGGTGCAGGGTGAGGGTGCTGGGTGAGGGGTGCAGGGTGAGGGTGCTGGGTGAGGGTGCTGGGTGAGGGGTGCAGGGTGAGGGTGCAGGGTGAGGGTGCTGGGTGAGGGTGCAGGGTGAGGGTGCAGGGTGAGGGTGCTGGGTGAGGGTGCAGGGTGAGGGTGCTGGGTGAGGGTGCAGGGTGAGGGTGCTGGGTGAGGGTGCTGGGTGAGGGTACAGGGTGAGGGTGCTGGGTGAGGGGTGCAGGGTGAGGGGTGTAGGGTGAGGGGTGCTGGGTGAGGGGTGAAGTGTGAAGGGTGCAGGGTGAGGGGTGCTGGGTGAGGGTGCAGAGTGAGGGTGCTGGGTGAGGGGTGCAGGGTGAGGGTGCTGGGTGAGGGTGCTGGGTGAGGGTGCTGGGTGAGGGGTGCAGGGTGAGGGTGCTGGGTGAGGGTGCTGGGTGAGGGGTGCTGGGTGAGGGTGCTGGGTGAGGGGTGTAGGGTGAGGGGTGCAGGGTGAGGGGTGCAGGGTGAGGGGTGCTGGATGAGGGGTGTAGGGTGAGGGGTGTAGGGTGAGGGGTGCAGGGTGAGGGTGCTGGGTGAGGGTGCTGGGTGAGGGGTGCAGGGTGAGGGTGCTGGGTGAGGGTGCTGGGTGAGGGTGCAGGGTGAGGGTGCTGGGTGAGGGTGCTGGGTGAGGGTGTTGGGTGAGGGTGTAGGGTGAGGGTGTTGGGTGAGGGTGCTGGGTGAGGGGTGCAGGGTGAGGGTGTTGGGTGAGGGTGTAGGGTGAGGGTGCAGGGTGAGGGTGCAGGGTGAGGGGGACTTGGTTGGAGGTGGAGAGGGTAAAGGAAAGGAAGGCTGCCCAGGCGTAGGGGCTTGGGAACTTCCAGGGCCTGGGGATCAGAGTCCTCAATCTGCCTGCTGCTCAGGGTCTCCCGAGGCCTCCAGGGAGCAGATGTGGTGGACAGATGTCCACACTCTGGATTCAGCCTTTTCTGAGGAGGGGGTCACTGCACGGCAGGAATGCAATGAGTGCCTGCTGACATTGTTTCAACAAGAGGACCAGCCCCACCTCCTGTGAGAGGGCGGCCCACCAAGTCCACAGGCAGGATCTGAGATTCGGAGCTCCTGGGCCGGGCTGTGACATCCAGGCAGGATCCTGGTCTCTGCCAGAGCCCTCTAGCTTGAGCCTCTCTGTGGGAACGCGGGAATGCAACCTCCTACACCCTGGACTTGCCTTGAAGGGTAGGGTAACAGCACAGGTAGGATCCCGAAGACCAGGCGGCAGAAGGCAGGTGCTGCCCAACCTCCCTGAAATCCGAGCTTGCGAATGGCAGGCTTCAAACCCCGTCCAGCCTCAGTACCCTGCTCCCTCACCCAAGTGTGCTGGGGGCGGGACTGGGAACCCAGGGGAAGGTCGGGCTCCCTTCTGGGCACCCCCTTCAATGTTTCCTCCACCATCAGCGGAAAACCCCTGAGCTTACCGCGCCCCATGGGCCTGGCTGCCACTGACCTCACCAGTTAATCCAGACTAATAGGAAGAGGCGCAAGTTCCCGCAAGGCAGGAGCCGCCCGTGACCAGTGGCTAACAGGGGAGGACCGGGCCTGCGTGCAGATGCTTGGCTTCGCTGCCCACCCCAAGATTCACACACGCCTGCAGACACACTTGTGTGGTCAGCACTGCCCTGGCACCCGCCCTGTGGGAGCAAGGCCAGCCTGGGAGGGGTCTGGCCGCCTGCCCGGGCGCCCGGCCAACAGCCCTGGGTGGGGCGGGCTTCACCCAGCTAATTGGCTCACTGTCCATCTGGGCCAGGTCCCCCCAAGGCCTTGACCAGTGGTGGCCAAGGCGATTCACCACGTGGGGAGAGTCCCTGCGGCCCTCACTCAGGCCTTGCTTTGCAAGCGCAGGTCAGGACCTCTGTGCAAGCGTAGCTGTGACATCGTGGGGTACAGTCACACCCAGGCAATAAACGTAGGTGAGGAGCGCCAAATTCTGGGCCATTTAAAAATAATTTTCAAGTGACCACCCATTTCTAGGAAGACACATGAATGAGCAGCATCACCAGGTAGAATTCAAGGCACCCTGCTAACTTGGAATTTCAAGTAACACAAGAAATCTTAATGTACATTTTCATAATGCTCATAAGTTATTCATAAACTTTTCAGTGTAAGGAGGTCTCTTTCAGTGTTTGGAACTTACATTAGCATAAGTATGTCCCTTGCCAGAATTGGGATAAACTCACGGTGAAAAATTATGAATATTAAATTAAAATTCAAAGTATAATTTTATTGAAAATTTTAAAAAGGGTTTATTTTAGCTTAAAAGTTTAATGAACTCCTTGATGTTTGGGACATGCACTAAAAAATTATTCATTGTTGACCTGAAATTCAAATATACCTTGGGTTTTTATTTGTTCTGTACTTTTTTTGAGTGAAAGATCGAATCATCCTTGATCAGAATACAACCCACCTCTCCTTCTGCAGCCTGGTCTCATCTCTGATGTAAGAACGGGACCCCTTCCCACCAGACCCCGGGTTTCCAGACTCCCCTGCAGAGGAGATTGGCTCTCCTGGGGACCCCTGTGGTGCCCATGAAGGGACACCAGGGGACCCAAGGCTGTCCCCGGAGCTCTCGGTCAGGTGAGAAGCCCTGTGGAGGCCCTCTGCCTCACGTCTGGGCCCCTCTGACGTCGGGTGTTCTCAGGGCCGCCCTGCACGTGGCTAACTCAGCCGAGGGCCACCGTCCGGCTGGCGGGTGGGCTTCTGTACTTGGACTTGCTGAGTCTGGCCAGCAGCTTTCACAGCCCCACGACGCTGGTGAGTGGTTGCCCTGTGTGTGAGGGCCAGTTCTGGCCTGCCGTCCCCTGCTCACAGTTGCACGCAGAGCACACAGGACAGGACAGGACAGGCCCGGACACAGCCAGAGAGTGATGGTGGCAGCGGCCCTCACCAAGAGCCCCAGGCCGAGCTCTGCACAGCCAGCTATTGCCGATGGCCTCAGTCTGCCCCCCGGGTTGGTCCTAGTTCCTCTGCCACAGGGCAGCAGGAGCAGCATGCTCCCCTCGGTGGGTGGGGACAAGATGGACGCCAGGCCAGCAGGCACTCAGGGCTCTGCTGGCCCAGATGCATATTGTCCCTTGGTGTGCACACACAGCTCTGGGGACCGGCTCACAGCCAGTCTGGTCTGTTTTCTGACCAGGCGCCCTCTGCTCTCTTTTGAGGGGTCCCCGGAGCTTAGCACCACTTTTCTCTGTTCCTTAAGAGCTCATGGCCAAGTCACGGGCATCTTGTGGACAGTCTGCAGGTCAGTGCTACCAATGGCAACCAGGGTTTGCCCCCACCTCGCATCTCCATAACATGAGCGGGCAGCCACTGAGCAGCAGGCCAGCCTGGTCTCCCCCTGGCCTTAGCCTGGTCCCCCCAGCCTTCAGCCTGGTCCCCCACCCTGGCCTTAGCCTGGTCTCCCCCGGCCTTAGCCTGGTCCCCCCCGGCCTTAGCCTGGTCTCCCCCAGCCTTAGCCTGGTCCCCTCCGGCCTTAGCCTGGTCCCCCCAGCCTTCAGCCTGGTCCCCCACCCTGGCCTTAGCCTGGTCTCCCCCGGCCTTGCCCCAGCACCTTCTCAACAGAGGCAGAGGCAGCAGGCCCCCTGTCCCAGAGGCCCAGGACAAATGCCCTGGAGCAGAGATGCCCAGCCCTCTGTGGAGGCCGCAGAGACACATACAGGGAGTCTGTGCAATGCTGGCACGGTCCCCACGGGCATTCCGGGGTCTGCCCACCACCCGCCCTTCACGTCCACCTCCTGCCCCGTCTTTGCTTTTCTTCTTTGTTGTCAATGTGACCACACAACAGAGTGAAGTCCCCACCCTAGGGAAGCCCTCGAAAAATGCTACTAGACCAAGAGAGAGGGGACCATGTCCTCCCGAGTGGAGGGCCAGGCCGTGGCTCGCAGGGGAGAGGGCAGGGGGCCCAGAGAATAGGTGGTGCTTGTTTTGTTTATGGCCAAGAGGAAGCAGAGGGGCCCAAGAGGGAATCTCAAGGGCAAGGGTGGGGGGCAGGAAGGACGACAGACCCCCAGAACCAGGTGTGCAGGGACAGCGCAGCCTGCCCCTCCATGGGGCCAGGGCAGGGCCAGAAAGACCAGCTGGGCCTTGACAGCAGCTGGAGGACAGAGCCGCAGGAAGGTAACCGTGGGCCCCAGGACACGCTCTGGCAGAGGTGGACGGCAGGCCGGGGCTGTGGGATGGCTGGGGGCAGCAAGGCCACCCTGGGCCCAGGGGGAGCCCAGGGGCTGTTACCAGAGCCACCAGGAGCAGCAGGAAGCCCAGGCCGGTGTGGGGGTGGGGCAGGTCTCAACACGCACAGTGGACACTGAAGAGGGTCCCGAGCGCCAGGCGCTGCAGACTCAAGCTCGCCCCTCGCCCCACACACAGCCAGGACCTGGGCCTCAGGTACAAGAGCGGGAAGAGGCCGACCTGGGGCCCCTTGGCCGCTCAGGCCCGCCTGCCATGGCCGCCCCAGTCCCCTCAGCTCACGCGGGCCCTTGGCAGTGAAGACAGGGTGCTGGACTCGGCCTTCTCAGGACGGAACTAGTCTGTCCCCCGGGGAGTTCTAACAGATGAGGCCAGGCGGACGTCCCCCCTCGCCCCGCACTTCAGACTCCAGCCTGCGGTCCCCCCACCAGCCCTGGGACAGCACGGGCCCTGCCCACGCTCTCAGGGAGGACAATGGAGAAGGCTGCCCGCAAGGCCCCCACCCAGGAAGACCAAGCTCGGGCAGCCACGTGACGGCTTCCGGTGGCAGGTCACAACAGGCGGCAGCTGGCTCTGAGAAAGGAGGGGAAAATGTGCCCAGAGAAGTCGAAGCGGTTTCTGGTGACTTGGCAGCTTCCAGGGCCTCACCGCATCTGTGTTAACCCCTTCCCTCCTGAAGGGCGGCCCAGCCTCCACGCGGGGCCTCCAGGCCTCCCTGCCTCCCAGGAACCCTGTCCCATCCGTCCCCTTGAGTCCCCTCATGCTGAGAGGTGGTGACCCCATTACAGGAGCCCGTGCCAGCACTGAGGATGAGAAGGGGCATGGCTGTCCCACCCTCCTCAGCCACAGGCAGAGGCCAAATCTCAGACCCGACTCCCCTGGAGGGGTGTCACCTTCCTGCCTCTCTGACCTCCAGCTGGTCTTTCCAGCCCTGCCCCGGCCCCATGGAGGGGCAGGCCGGGTGGTCCCTGCACACCTGGTTCTGGCACCGATTTCCCCATTCTGTGGGCTCTCTCTTCACGTTATTCTTTGCTGAGAAGAAGCTTTTTAGTTTGGTTCCATCCCACTTATTGATTCCTGGTTTTACTTCCTGCATCTGAGGAGTCTTGTGAAGGAAGTAGGTCCTAAGCTGACATGGTGACGGTCTGGGCCTACTTTTTCTTCCAGTAGGCACACGATCTCTGTTTTAGTGCCCAAGTCTTTGACCCACTTTGAGTTTCGTGCAGGGTGAGAGACAGGATTTTAGCCTATTTTGTTACATGTGGATTCTAATTTTCCCCGCACCGTTTGTCGAAGAGGCTATCTTTTCTCCAGTGAATGTTTTTGGCACCTTGGTCTAGTATGAGATACCTGTATTCACGTGGGTTTGTCTCTGTGTCCTCTACTCTGTACCATTGGTCTACAAGTCTATTTTGGTGCCAATGCCATGCCGTTTTTGTACTATTGCTCTGTAGTGTAGTTTAAGGTCTGGTATTGTGATATATCCTGCTTCACTCTTCTCACTAAGGATTGCTTTGGCTATTCTGGGTCTCTTATTTTTCCAAAGGAATTTCATGATTACTTTTTCTAGTTCTATGAAGAATGTTGTTGGGAATTTACTGGAATTGCATTAAATCTATACAACTCTTTGCAGTGTGGTCATTTTGACAACATTAATTCTGCCTATCCAAGATCTTTCCATCTTCTAATGTCTAATTCAATCTATTTTTAATTGCATCTGTTCTGTAAATTACTCCCTAAGCCACACGGCATGACAGCTGTTGGCCTGGCGTTCACCTGGTGCTCGGTGTTGTCATCTAGAGGTGCTTTCAAGTCGACGGAGGACAATGCAAAACAGCACCTGTCACCAAAGGGTCCTGAGCATCTGCACAGGTCTTGGAACTGACACCTGACATGTCCAGGGACGGCTGATTCCATCACGACTGTAGAAATGTCCCCCAGGTGGCATGGCATTCAGGACACAGTTCCCACAAGCCAAGACTCTGTCACGTGGGGAGCTCAAGGGGGTCTTGCCAGGGGGATGGATCCTGAAGGAGGACAGTCTGGGGGACCTTTGACAAGAAATGCAGGTGATGGGGAGTGACGTCGGAACCAGGGTGCTGCTGTAAAGCCTGAGGCCATGGTTCCCACCAGAGCCTCCCTGGGGACATGTCTCCATAGCCCCAGGGTCTGTCCCTCTAGGGACACCCACACAGAGGCCCCCCATCTTTCTCAGCAGCTGCCTGGACAGACACTGTGGCCATAGGGACATTCTGCAGAGGCCGCCCTGGTGATGGAGACGAGGCATATCCCAGTGGCCTCCGCAGGTTGGGCCACACCCACCAGGTAGGGCAGTGCTATCAAGGCAGGGCCCAGTCGCTGCCTTCCAGTGGCCACCAGTTGTGAGAGTGCCAGAGTGGGCAGCTAGAGGGAAGCTGGTCAGGGCCCCAGGGCCAGGTGAGGGTTCCGGCCCCGGGCGTCTGCTCCCTTCCCAGGCTGATTCAAGGCTGGGAGGAGGACAGCAGAAGGGCCCAGCTCCACCCAGGTCCTCAGCAGCAGGGAGGAAACCCCAGGCTCTCCCACTCAGCGGGAGGAATGGGAAGGAAAGTTCCCTGCACGCACTCCCGAGGACAGAGTGGCCTTCCAGGCTTTGCTGTTCTTGTTTTACGCGCGTGACTGGCAAAGTCAGCGATTCATCCTGACCCTGCGGAGTCGATCAGCAGCAGCCCTGAGCTTCACTGTCCGCTGGACGTCACTGTCCACTGGACATCACCTACTGGCTTCCTTCTGCTCTTCCTCACAGGGGCCACATGGGCCTGGCCAGAGGCACTTGGTGATGCTGAAGACTCGGAGGTGGCGGGAAGTGGCGTTGGAATCAAGGCTGCAGCCGTAAAGCCAGAGCAGGCCTCGGCCCAGGCCTCCGACCCGGGAGGCCCCCAGCACGCCCTTCTCACTCCTCCCTGAGCCCCCCACGGCAAGTGCCAGTCTCTCCCGAGTTGCTGTTTCTCCCCAACCACAGGAGAAAGTGGAAGATCCTTGAGAAAAGAGCCACAGCCCCCGGTCCAGCCGTCCCCCAGCAGGGTGCCAGGCTACTGCCTGGAGGACTTTCTTGTCACATCTGTTCCTTGCTCCTGTTGTTGAGGATCCTAGAGTTAATCCTGACCTGGAAAAAGAAGGTTTAGCTCTTTCACAACAGCCCCACCCACATGGACGGGTCGTGTCGCCATCAAACCCAAATTTGCTGCTGATACATGGTGAGCAGGTCCATGTCACTGGACCCACCCCTGGCCGGCTAGTAGGGCAGAATGATGAGTCGTAGCTTGAGGAGGCTTTCTTTTTTGGCAATTGCCTAGACTAGACATGAAAGTGTTCCCACTACATGGTTAGAATGTTAGATCAAATCTGAAAATCCTTTTAATACCTAGCTCAACATACAGGGAGGAAAGGGGATGATATCTCCAGAGACCAAAAGAGAAGCAAAGAATGGTGGGCTACAGCTAGCCCTCATCTGCTGTGGGGCTGCACAGTCTCGTGAACAGCCCAGAGGGGGAGTAAGATGGGACCCTGTGAAGCACGTAAATCCTTGAAGGAGAACCCCTCCCCACAGCAAAGGAGATGGCCCAAAAGCATATCTGTCCCACCCTATGCTGGGGACAAAGAGAAAAATCTTAGCCTGTCTTCTTCAGGTCTGGAATTTGAATGTATGCTACCTACACAGCCCAGGGCCCACAAAAAAAGCATTAAAATGATCGGGTTGGCAATATGACTGAGAGTCTTACAAGCACAAAATCTCGCAGCAAAGACATTCTCAGCCCAAGCACAAAAGATTCCCAGATAGACCACTACCACAAAAATGAACTCACAACCCAAACTATATGACACTCAAGGAAACAATCCACCAACGGACCCAATAAACAGAGGAATTAGATCCCTAAGAACCTTAGGTAACAGGATTACCAGGTGACTGTTTTAAGCAGGTATATTTAGGGTGATCATAAACAAAAAAAATGAGCACAAGACACTACAAAAAATGGGGGCGGGGAGTCAAATTTGGAAAGAATGGGGAACTTTTAGAAATGAGAAATACAGTGAGTGAAATAAAGGCCTCAATGGATAGGTTAACTTAGAGAGTAGACACAACCTCATTATCAAGGTCAGGGCCACTCAGTAATTGGAAGGGACAGTTGTTATTTGAGGTAAACTGTGCAGAGCACAGGAGACCAAAAGGTGAGCTACGAACAGGAAGCTGCGATTTGGAGAGAATTAAGGAGTTCTGGACTGAAGACACATTCCTTAGAGTGTTGAACCTATTGTTCTCTGGCTTCTCTTTTTGTTGTCTGGGAGTCTGGTTTGGCACCCCAGCCCTTCCTGAAAGCCCGAGGGCTACCTCTCCACCCCCAGAGCTGTGCTTGGAAGAGCTGCCTCCCAGCCACGGCGCTGCATGCTCCTGCTCTGTCCAGAGACCCCTCCTTAGTTAGGTGACACCTCTTCTTTCTCTTGCTGTGGCTCCTGGGCTGAGTCTCTAACTTTGTCTGCTTGTTGTTCTGGGAACCCTTCTCATTCTTAACTCCCAGGCTCTAGTTTCTTCTTTTGAGAGTTTTGATTCTCTCGTCGCATGTAGCATTTTTTCAGCTTTTCTCTAAATGATCACACACAGCTACCCTCCTGTGCTTGTTTTCCTTTACCTAAGATACGAGTGTACAGCTGTGAAAGTTCTCTCCTGATCATACTTTGCCTGTTTTCTCTGATTTTAAGACCTGCTTGTTGGCTTGGTTGGGGTGCTGTGCATCTTTTGTCTTCCACGACAGGAGCACTCTGTGTCCGGTGGCTCCTGTTCACTCTCCAGGTGTGAGTGAGGAGTAGATAACTGGAAGCTCTGTGGGCCCAGGGGGGCTTATCAGTGGGAGAGTGCCAATGCAGGGTGACGGGCTCTAAATGGCAGATCTGTGGTTCATCTTCAGTGGGGCAGTGCTGAGAGAAGGGAGGGGACCAGAGGGGTGGGGTGGGGCAGCTTACACCAACGTGGATGGCCTAACTTTCTTCCACCTACTGAGTTCCTTCCCCAAACACCACTCCAGGTACGCCTGGGAGTCCTGGGGTCCTGGGTCCAAGCACACTGCATCCAAACTTGTCCTGCCTGCTGTTGGGGGCGTGGGGGGGCAGCAGAGCTCTGGTGTGAGCTGGTGGAGACTCCCCTGAGTCTTCCCTTCTGTCCCTCTCATTGTCTCCCTGAGTCTGGGAGGCTCCATAACTAGTGTTGGATTCAACAGCCGTAAGGTGACTCTAATTGCTACACATTTCTAGATGCTTGTTCTCAGCTGGGGCATATCCCCTGCTGAGAACCAAGAATAAACAGTTTGCAGAGCCTCACGGCTGCCTGCACCCCGTGGTCCCCGTCAGGCCCATGGCGGTCCCCGGGGGGGACTACCAAGCCAGACCCTGTCAGACATCTCCTCAGAGGGGCATGAGCCTGCCAGCTCACACCTCTGCCCCATCACCAGAAGGGAGACTGCAGCTCACCTCCTTCTGCCATCGCGGGGGAGGGCGCTTTCCAGGGGCGCTGTGCCCACCTCTGCTGGCCCTCCCCCTCCCTCCCCTGACTCTCCTTCACTTCTCCATCCGCCTTCCTTCCATTCTGAAGAGACCCCTCAGCAGACCCTCCCGCAGGCCCGTCTGGCTCCTCCGAGCTCTCAGAGACAGTGTGGGTGGCATGCAGCCAGCGCGTGGCCACCTGTCCTCGACAGCTCTGGATCTCCCTCCCTTTTCCACTTCAGCTGCTCTCTGAAGGCCAAGGCGGGTGTCCTGCTGAGTCCTTCCCATGGCCACCCAGAGAGACGGAAAGAAATGAGGAAAGGTTCGGGTGGGAGTTCTCAGCAGCCGCCACTGCGTCCCTTCTCCTGAGTGAGGGCCACCTCCCCGCCATCCCCACCCTGCCTCCACCAGCTGCCACCTCACCTGGGTCTCGTTTTTCCAGTAGCACAGCTGGTGCAGGCAGCAACGGGAGGGGACAGAGGCGGCACGAGAGGCCTGTACTTCTTGGTTGCCTCAGAGGACGTGGCTTACTGTAACCTCCAGGCCCCGTTCCAGGTGCCCACATCTGGCCCCGATGTGGTGACGTACGAGGGGGTCCTCCCAGCACCCGAGTCCCGCTCTGGAGTAGCCCACTCGCTCTGGGGGTGGCTGCTGACCAGTCATGCTCGGCTGTGGATTTCTACCTAACTGGGTGTGAGTCCTTTGGTGAGGGTGAGCAGAGGGTGCGTCCCCATGTCCTGCCTGCCCACGCCCCCCTCCCCACCCAGCATCTAAAAGCACACCACTGAAGATGGGACCCAGCTCTTCCCCTCAGATGGCCCCAGGGTCTCACTCTGACCCACCACTACAGCTTCACCACCTCTGTCCAGTCTCCACGGCAGACGGATGGTCGTCCTCCTGGAACCTTCCAGAATCTCCTGGGATTCCAAGGTGGGGCCCTACAACCCGTTTTCCTAAGAACATGCACAGACACACTCCATGCACGACTTTTGGGTGTTCAAGGCTGTTTGTGGGCTCTCTATAGAGGGTCCCTAAGACGGAACCCCTTGGAGGACCCCTGTGACTATGACTGTAGTTGGTAGGCCACCTTTCCAGTAAAGGTGTCCCTGACTGTCCTTGGGACACTGGGGGTGGTGTCTGCCAGCCTGATTCAACCTGACCAGTTAGAGCCTCCTCCCTGGCCTCCACGGCTGACTTTGGTTGGGCCCTGCACTGCCAGGCAGAGGGGCCAGGACACCTCATCAGCTCTGAGAGGCCATGGGTCCCTCCATGTGCCTTGATCATAATCCCCTCTAAAGGGGGGAGATGCTGCCCACCTAAAGGTGGGAGGCCGCCAGCTCTCCAAACTGCCCAACTGTGGGAAGTGTGTCTGAGGACCTATGAGCTGTGTATGGCTGGGGTCTTGGGGGTGGACCATGGAGAGGAAGGAGCTGTCCTTCTACCGGGGTCCTCAAGCAGAGATGTAAGTTCGGAGAGCATCGAGAGAGATGATTTTCTCCCCGTCAGTGATGCCAGCTTGGAGAAAGGGCAGTGCTGGGAGCCCGGACCCAGCCACCGACTCCGGCTGGTACAGGACATAAGGCTTTCTCATCGACGGGGCCTAAACAGTGGCCAGCAGCACACGAGGGGGGTGGGCTGCCCACCCCAGCGCTTCCGGCCTCTGTAGCAAACACCATCTCCCTGTCCCGAATATGAACCCTGTGGATGGACAGATGGAAGGAAGCCTGCGGCCCTCACCAGCTGAGGATGGCAAGGGGGCGGGGCCATGCGAGTGCTAAACTCCTGACCACACGTGACGGGAGGGAGGGAGGTTTGTCCGGTTTAACACAAACTTGCCCAGTCACTAGGCTAGATTTCAAGCCCTTGGCCACCAACGTGTGAGCTCAGGACAGGGATTCTCTGAGCGTCAGCTCCTTCCCCCCCTCCTCCCCCTCCTCCTCCCCCTCCCCCTCCTTCCCCCCCTTCTCCTCCTCCTCCTCCCCCTCCCCCCTCCTCCCCCTCCTCCTCCTTCCCCCCCTCCTCCCCCTCCTCCTCCGCTCTGCAGCACCAACAGGAGGCCCCACCACAACCACGTTTTAGAAGTAAAGAGCCAGTGTCTGGAGCTGACAGTGCCTCTGGAAGGACTGTGGGCCCTGCAGCTGGACAGTGGAGCTGGCAGTCCCTAAGGCAGCAGGTGCTGGGTGCGTGTCACTGTCACTGCCAGCTGACACACTCCACCCGGCCTCACCCCAGAAGGACCCCACGCAGGAGCTGCACCCTCCTAACACCTTCAGCACAGTCCTGCCTGGCACCTGGAACCACAAGGGACAGCTGACATGGGTCAGTGTTTCTCCTCCGCCCTCGAGGGCACTGCTTCAGGCCTCTGGTTAGGGTGCTGAGGACGCAGTCTCCGTGCACCTGACCCATGGCCCCTGGTAGGCTGGCCCAGGAGAAAGAGTGTCCCCAGCCCTCCCAGGGCCCAGCAGCATGACTGGAGGGCCTGGGTCGGGGGCTGGGCAGGGCCTCTGCTGGGTGGTCCCCAAGCCGACGTCCTGCTGGGTAACAAGGAAAGGCCTGGCCCCCAGGAGGGCTCCTGTCCTGCTCCAGCCAGGGACAGCCTGTTGAGAACCTGCCATGCCCGTGACGTGGGCTGCAGAGGGTGGGCGGGCACCCCTCTCTGGCTGCTTGGGGTGGGGGTCCTGGAAGGCTGGCTGGGGTTTCTGCCCCTCTGCCTCCCAGGAGGGGGGCGCTGTTCTCCTCAGGGGCCAGTGAAGGGGTCTTGAATCTTCAGCCCTGGGAGCTGAGCTGAGCTGAGCCTGGGTGGGTCACAGGGTGAAGTGAGGAAATGTCCCTCCTTCCCTGAGGAGGGACGTGTCAGTTCCAAGACAGGGGGGGAGCACTGACCTACCTGCCAGGGGACACGGTTCCAAGACGGGGGGGAGCACTGACCTACCTGCCAGGGGACACGGTTCTAAGATGAGGGGGGACACTGACCTACCTGCCAGGGGACACGGTTCCAAGACGGGGGGGGGAGGGGGGACACTGACCTACCTGCCAGGGCAAAGGGGCTGGAGCGCTGGCCAAAGGCGAGGCGTGAGCAAGGGGATGCAGGCTGGGGTCCTGCACAGGTGATGCTTAAGAGTTGTCCCTGCGCAGGACCAGGAAGCTGGCCAGGCAGCTGGGCCCGCAGGTGAGGGGTACCTGGCAGTTGGCCACACACCGTTTTTGAGCTGAGGGGCTTGAATGGAGGGTGAGGGAGGCCGAGATATCAATATGGATAAGTATGACCAACACTCAGGGTGCTGGGTGTTGGCCCGTCCACAAGGCCTGGTGTGGCCAGGCAGAGCGTGTCCATACATGTGAGTGACCACACGCCTCCCCTCCACCTCTGCTGAGAGGCGAGAAGCCGGGATATCTCAGTTACCACGAGCTCCCCTGCAGCAACCTACTTCCCAGCACCACCCTCCACCTGTCTCCTGGCAGCAGGGGCTGCTGCTGAGGCTGGGGAGCCTCACCGACTCCAGCAAAGAGGCTCACAGGGTCACAGGGGGACGGGGTGTGCGGAGGCCCTCAGCCTGAGCCACCCGCCTAGGCGAAGCAGGAACCCCGTCTGTGCACTGACAGTCATCACACCAGTGCTCCTGCGGCCGGCCATGCTCAGCCCGACCCTAGCCTCATGGAGGGCCAGACAACCCGGGCCAAGCCACTTCCCCAAAGAGGCCCGTCACGAGGGCAGGACGGGGGACGTGCGAGCTGGACCAAGGTCCTGGACCAGAGGGAGAGGAAGAGCTGCCTCTTGCCGTCAGCATGATTCCTTTTTTGTCCCTATAAAGGACATTTTTGAGACAATCAGTAGAATTTGGAAAGGATTTACAGATTGGGTGGTGGTTTATTTCCTGATTTTTGATGGGTAGACTGCGGATATCAGAAAAGGGTTTTTTTTTTGCAGCTGGGGACCCCACCTAGGACCCTGTGCCTGCTAGGCAAGCCTCTACCACTGAGCTACAACTCTCCCCTCAGTCCTAAGTCCTTGTTTTTAGGAAGATTTAAGGATGGCGCACACGGTCTGCAGCCTCGTCTCAAGACAGGTGGGTGGAGCTGGGCGAGGCAGATGGTGGGTGGCTGGTGGACAGGTGAGTAGGTGGACAGGTGGGTGACGGATGGATGGACAGACAGGTGGAACCTTTAGATGACAGGTGGATCGGAAGAGGACTGGGTATATGGATGAGAAAAGAATGATCAGGATGAGATCAAATGTAGAAAGTAGGAAATTGGGAAAGGTATAAACAATTCTCTTAACTCTTCTATATTTGAAGTTATTTCAAAATACAAAACAAATTAAAATGAGTAGCACTTAAAACAGAATACAAACTAAGGTGCTGGGAGCTTCTTTTAACAACATGGACTTCTCTCCTGCTGCATACCATGTGTGGGACTGGGCTCAGGGGGAGGGACGCCCAAGCCCTTCTGCTCCCTTCGACCCCGGTCACAGGTGAATTCAGTGTGTGATGTACCTTGTCTCCAGACCGCGTACAACCGCCCTGGGCTCTGTTTTCAGGAACCAGGTAATTAAAGCTTACTTATAAGTAAAAGTAGCCACTCGACCTCCAAGGAGTAGGAGATTACTTCGCTTTATTGATGTCAACAGACCTCACACAGTCCACGTGTTCTACACAAAGGTAGCCCCGCAGCGCAAGCACATCGAGGCGTCTTACAGCACAGCCCACGTCACAGGTGGGCACTCCTGCCGCAGAGTCCGCATCCTGCCCACAGGTCACATCGACATACACGGTACATTAACATCAATCTCCGTCCGTATCACCGCCCCAGCCACAGCACATTTGTCACGATCTGCAATAAACTAATTCTAATAACAGTGTTTGGAGGGCAACCGCAGGATTCGTGTGACAATGTTGCAGTGATACTATCAGTGACCAAATCCTTTACGTGTCTGAGTACAACCAACTCCTGCAACCAACTGCCAAGGCCTAGTACCCAGGGTGCCACTGCAGAGAGGTCAGAAAACCCCAGACACCCCAAGCGCCCCCTCGGTGCCAACGGCCACCAAAACAAGACCTGGAAAGCAGCCAGACAAGCAGCTTCTCCACGCGGTAACACTCCTCAGTCCAGAGCGAAGCGGGAGGATTTTCCAAGGACTCTACACACGTGGCTCTGGAGACCAGAAAACATTTTATGCAACGAGAAATGATGGGCGGCCAGGGTCAGTGCAGGGGGCTGGGCAGGATGCCCTCACTGCTCGCGGGACAAACGAGCAGGACACCAAGGTGGGTATAACTGACGGCTTTTAAAGCCCATGCTGTGATGTCATGGCCAGTCCTTAGACCAGACAGTCCCACCTCGGCTTCGCTCCTAACACCATCTGCCAAGGTGCTTCCCACACAAAACGCGCTGCACTTGGTCGGGCAGGCACCTCTGCCACCGCGGGTGTGAGGACAGAGGACACGTCCTCCTGTGACTCACCTGTAACGGACATGCTCGAGCAGTGACAGGGGCTCGCTGTGGGACAAAGCAGCCGTCCTTGCCCAGGCCTTGTCACCAAAGGACCTGTTAGGAGTACAACGAAATGATCCCGACCCTTTGTCCCTTATGACGCCAGGTGCCCAGGCTGCTGGTGGGTCAGCTGCCGAGTCTTTCCAGCCAAGCCCATTTGGAGGGCAGCACACACTAGCAGCATCCCCCACGGGGCATGGCCTCATCCTTTGGCCTCTGCCGGGTCAGTTTTGGCAGCCACAGCAGGGTGAGTGGAGTGTCCCGGCAGAGCATTCTCCTGTCCCACATGGACACAGATGGACACGAGGCCCAGAGACCTCTGGTTCTGAGGCAGGAGGCTAGGTCTTACTTCGCCGGAGGAGCGTGGCCGCGGGGCCCTGGCCACCCTGGAACTTGAGGCTCTGTAGGTTGATGTGGGCCCCATGCTTGAGCAGCGTCTCCACGGTCTGCGCATGCCTGCCCTGGGCAGCCAGGTGCAGCGCACTGAGCCCCTGCTCGTCGGACAGATCAATGAGATCTGCGCTGACCAGTTCCTCCACCACTTCCGAGTGCCCATGGGCAGCGGCCAGGTGCAGTGCAGTTTGGTTCAGGGGCCCCCGGGCCAGCACATCCGCCTTCTCCTCCACCAGCAGCTTGACAGTGGCCAGGTGTCCATTCCGAGCCGCCAGGTGCAGGGCAGTGCAGCCCTCTGCGGTCACAGCCTCCCTGCCGGCACCACGATACAGGAGCAGCCTGGCGGTGCTCGTGTGCCCCGTCTCCGCGGCCACATGCAGGGGTGTCTGGGCCAGCAGGCTGCGGACGTTGACATCGGAGCACAGGTCAATGAGGATGCGGGCCACTCGGTAGTGCCCGCGCTGAGCGGCCAGGTGCAGGGGCGTCCTGCCGTCCAGTGTCTGGGCGTTCACGCTCACCCCTGGCTGCTTGGCCAGCAGCTTGACGATGGGCAGGTGGCCCTGCCAGGCAGCATAGTGCAGGGGCAGCCAGGCATCCTTCCCCTGCAGGCCCACGTCCACGCCGCGGCGCAGCAGGATGCGCACGATATTCTCCTGCCCGTGCTGGCAGGCCACGTGCATGGGCGTCCGGCCCTCGAAGTCCACCTCGTTGATGGAGGCATTCTTCTCCAGCAGCAGCCGCGTGCTGGCCTCGTCCCCGTTCTGGGCCGCGAAGTGCAGGGCCGTCCACTGGTCCTCGTCCTTGGCGTTGACGCTGATCTTCCGGGCCAGCAGCAGCTCCACGATGCCCCGCGCCCTGCGCTCCACGGCCAGGTGCAGCGGCGTGGAGCCCTTGCTGTTGGTCAGGCTGGGGTCCGCGTTGTTGAGCAGCAGCCACTTGACGCACTCCTCCTGCCCGGCCTCCACGGCCAGGTGCAGCAGGCTGGCGCTGCCGTCCAGCACCAGGTTCACGTCCTGGGGCTGCAGGATCTTCATCAGCTTGCTGGTGTCCCCCGACACAATGGCGTCCACCAGCTTCCTCTTCTGGACGTCTGTGGTGCCCAGGTCTGCAGGGAGAGGAGAGGCGAGTTCAGCCGGGACGCCGGCTCCTCAAGGCCTGGCTGGGGGTCGGGGAACCTACACCTGGACTCTGGGCCAGCACCTCAGGATGTGCACAGCCTCCAGGTCACACTTCACCCGCAGGGACTGAGCGAGCATCCCACTGTGAGATCTAGCCAGAAGCCACGTCCGAGGTCCTCCTTTGTCAATTTGCAAATTAAAATCACTCTAGTGATTCCACTGCCTTGCGTTGGTTTAAAGGGAGTAAAACTCGGAGGAGCCCCGGTGCTCAGGAATGGCAAGACGGCTCATTTCCCTCATTCAGAAAGGGATGTAAGAGGCAGAAGGAAAACCCCGGGCAGGAGCTCAGAAACTTGGCCAGCCTCTCGGGACACCCTCCAGCTCCCAGCCTGACCTCTGAATGGCACCTCCTGCACAGGGGACATCACAGGATGTTTTCGGGCCTCATATTTCAGGACTCTTGGCCCAGTGTTAGGATAAAAGCCTGCTATTTAACACAAAAATTCAACTCCAAGGTTTGAAATCCAGATTCACATGAAATTAAGACTCTTCTGATTCACATGAAATAAGATTCTCCAGGGGATGTAGGAAGAGAGGTGGGGTGTGGGGCAGTACTACAAGAACGGGACCTGCCCAGATGGACTTGGGTTTTGACACACGTTCTGAGGAGCCAGGAGGAAACCCTCTCAGGCACCAGGGCGAGGCGTCAGCAGTGCCAGATCTGAACCAAGGCCCGGGAGCACCTTTCTCCATGGGAGGTTCTGATGTTTCTTTCTGGCAACTTTGAACCTGGCCCTGACCGCCCTTTTCAGCTCTACTGACCACCGCTTGCTTCTAGTCACTGGGTCCACCCCATCTGTCTTCCAGGTGTGTCCAAACCTGCAAAGCCTTTTTTCTCCCCCAACGTTCTACCCAGGGGGCTGGTAAGACCCAGAATCCTCTCCTCCAGGGAGATATCCCCAGTCTACCACGAAACACCGTCCCACCCCCAAAAAGGATGAGAGCACCTTGGGCAGGAACAGGGAAAAACCATCTTGTAAAAACAAGGCCCATTAAAATTAACAGAGCCAGGCCTGGTGGAGGCTGGGTTAGGAGGATCCCAAGTTTGAGGCCAGCCTCAGCAACTTTGTAAGACCCCTTCTCTAAATAAAAAGTACTGGGGGTGTAGCTCAGTGGCAGAGCACATGCCTTGCATGTGTGACGTGTGGGGTTTGATCCCCAGCAGCACACATAGCTCAACACACACAGCAGGTGGCTAAGGAGGACTCCTCCTAACAGGCAGTCTACAAAACACCAGAGCGGTCAGCAGCAGGCCCAAGTATTGGAAAGGGGGACAGGTCTGCAGCACTGAGACACAGTACAGGGCCGGCACCCATGGAAAGGGGAGCGGGTGGCTGCTAGGATCACTGGATGGAATTCAAGTTTCCGACCTGCAGGCCTGAAGTCAGCCTCTGCCCCAGGGCTGGCCAGGCAAGACCTCACTGCACGGGCAGGTGGTGTGGCCTGGTCCCCTCATGCCCTAAGTGACGCCCTACGGGGCTGCTCTGCCGGTGTGTGCGACTCCGGATCTGTGCTCAATGCACAGCTATGCTGACACCCCAAGCTGCCTAGTTACCCAAGAGAGGACACAGGACCATCATCAGGGCCAGGAAGTGGACACCTGGTTTTGCAGTTGTCCACTGAGCCCCGTCATCAGGCTCGTCCTTTCTCAGGACAGAGCCGCTGCTCACCGCCTGTGGAAGGTTCCCGCTCAAAAGACAGCGACAGGGACCCTCTGGATGAGAAGGCGGAGTCCACGGAGGACACTCCCGAGAGCCTCTTGCCACTGCTGGACGACGGGAGCTTGCACTCGGAGGAGCTGCGGCTGAGCTCCTCGGGGCCTTCGATGGTCTGAGAAATCCCAGAGTCCAACTGCGACAGCAGCTCGGAGAGGCTGCAGTCATTATCGAAGGCTGGGGCAGAGGCGCGCTTGAGACGCGAGGACCCGGGCACAGCCTGCAACGAGGAGGGAGGAGGTGAGGGCCCTGGTCCTCCACCAAGGCAAGGAGGGAACGCCATCGGGTACCAGGAAGTGACGTGGGTGACGTGACCACGGCACGGCACGAGGGAACCCAGAGACTCGGGGCTGCACCGACCCCCTGGTGCCCAGCACGGACACTGTGAGAAAACTGTCAAATCCAGCACGGCATGCTCCAGAGGCCCGGGCTGAGGGGAGGTGTGGACAGCGCCTCAGACAGAGGCACAGCGGGAACGCGGAGGGGAGAGCGGGGCTGGCCCTGCGCGTCCAGCAGGTCTGCACTAATGAGAAACGGGAACGAGCCGCAGGCCAGCCTGCCCTTGGGCTAAGTCAGGCTTTGGAAATGTATGTGGGTAGGCCAGGGTGGGTCCAGCTCAGGGACAACACAGTGATCCAATCCAGCGCACATCAAGAGGCCCTTTAAAGGGTCTTTCTGCATGAGATGGGAGATTCCTGGCGGGACTCACAATTCCCCCCGACCATGACCGTTTGTTCCAAACCCCCTCCCCCGCCCGCTGACCCTTGGATTCACTCTGACTTGGTCTCCTGGGAGACTGAGCCACATCCACCTGCTGGCTGCCTCTCTTGCCTTATCGGGGACCCAGCCCACCTCTTTTCCAAGCCTCCCGGTGCCTTTGCCCCAGGCGCTCTCGTGCCCACAGCCCTTTTCTATTCCGTGTGCCTATCTCCCTGGGGAGACTGCCCTGCACTGATGACGTGCCACAGGCTGCGTACCAGGCTTCACTCTGCAAGGTGCTTCCTTCTTACTGCCCTCCAGGCACTTGGAACTTCCTGTCACCTCTGAGATAACCTGTCACACTCACAGAACAAACCAGCTCTGCGCAGTGAGGAAGCAGGGGGCACAGGACCCAGAGCAGCCACCTCCCGCCTGCCCTGCCTAGCAGAGGCTGGGCCTTCTGAGCCCGGTGGTTCAGGTGTCCAGTGAGACCCAGCAGTTCAAGTGGGCGCCCACACTGTTCACACAACCCCTGGCAGGACACAGGGAAGAAAGGGCAGCAGGAGGGCAGATGAGCCCGGGGATGCCCAGGGACCTACACTGCCACAGAGCTGGGCACAAGGCGGGCACAGGGCCGGCTCAGGGAGGCGGCGGCTGGCCAGGGTCTGCAGAGGCAGGGGTGGGCTGGAAGGCCCCTCACCTCGCTCTTGGGCCCCGGCGGGCTCTTCCCTGCTGGGTCTGGAGCTGGCTCTCTCACCTCCTCGTCAGGTTTTTCACAGAGGACCTCGGTTTCAGAAGTAATTTCTTTGAGGGGGAAAAGACAAAAAGGAGCATGTCATTTGGCTAACAGTTTCTACACAATTCCAAAGGGACAGAGACACCCTAAAGTCTCCAAGCAGCAGGTTGAGCCAGATGCCATCAGCACTGAGATCAGTCAGCAGAACCCAGGACCCCCAGACCCCCACAGGGCAACCCGCCCACCAGGCCTGGCCTGCCTCGTGCCACCAGCTGGAGGGCTCACCAGACACAGGGCAAGGCCGCCTCAATGCCCTGCCAGCAGCACTAGCGGTGAGCCCTGCCCTTGTTGTCCCCAGGTTGTCCCCCTGCATGCTGTGAGAGCAGGGACTGCCTTGGATCCACCAGGGCTGACTACCCACGGCCCACCTCTCTATTCCAGGAGGGCAGGACCCCAGGAGAACGGTGCCAAGAGGCCCAGTCGGGCGGTCTCCTGAAGACACCCTGCTGTGTCTGAACTGAAATCGTGGGCTCCCCTGGGCAGCAAGCCCCGTCCTGGCCAGGAGCAGGGGTGGGGGCGGTGAAGGCAGCCACTGGGTCCAGCAGCCCCACCTTGGCCTTGACTGCTGGAGGTCTGAGGCAGGGCCAGGTGACCTGCCCCTGCAGGACTCGTCTGGGCCCCGAGTCCCTGTGCACCTTGTTCCCACCAGGAGGCTGGTCATCACCTCTGTGGCAATAGCAAAGCCATCCAGAGCCTGGCCCCAGGGAGACCTAACACTCACCCTGGAAGGTGGGCCGTTCCCGTGGGTCCTCGCGCCAGCACCTCTGCATGAGGCGCAGCAGGTTCCCGCAGGCACGCGGCCGGGGCCTACAGACGGGGGGCAGCTCCGGGCGGTGGCCCTTCACCACCTTCACCATGATGTGCAGGATGTTCTTCTCATCTAGGGGACAAGTGCAGCCGTCAGGGCACCAGAAGCCACCGGAAGCCACCACGCTCCACCGGCCATTCTCCTCCGCCCTGAGGGGAGGGCCCGAGGCAGCCCTAGGGCCGGGTTCTTCTCAGGCTGGCCTCCCGGCTTCTGGTTCCCCACAGTGTTCCTGCCCCCGTGATTCCAGCAAGCCCTCCACAAAGGCAGGTGCCATCAGCAGGGGTGGAGAGCTGGCCCACATTGACAACTGCCAGGACTCCACACGGTCTGTCCCACACAGTCACTGTCTTAGTGTCTGCGGGTATTTCCATGACAATGCAGACCTCAAACCCTCTAATGAAATGAAAGTCAAGTACACCTCGGGGAGACTTCCTACTGCCAAACAGGACAGAAAACGCCCTGGCACCTCACGCGGCCTGCACCTGGCTCGCCCGCCTAGGAGGCTATGAAGCAGCAAGAGCGCAATCCTCACACTGGCCCCGCACACCTGGCTCCAGGTGTCAACCCGCCAGACAATTTCATGTCCAACCGGCAGGCTGCGCGTGAGGTGCATTCAGCATGGGCCTCGGGAAGGGCAGCCGGGAACAAAGTGCAGTGGTAGCCAGAGGACAGGTAGGACCTCGAGAGGGGTCTGGGACGTCCACAAGGCTCCGGGATGACTCAGTCCTTTTCCACACACTGGCCGAGTCTGCCTCCACGGACTCCCAGGCCTGAGGGTCGTCCAGAGACCCTTTCTCTTTCCCAGACCTGAGCCTGGCACAGGCTAGCAAGATGTGTATTTTTTTTTTTTTTTTTTTTGGCATCTTTGGTCATACCACACAATATCATGAGTAATGCAGAGAAAAAGGCTCTCCTCTCCGATGCAGGTAAAAGCTACCCAGACTTTACAGTAATTAAACCCAGGTACTGAAATTCTGAGGAAAGAAGTCACAATAGGGACTGCCTAGTTGGGGAGGTGGGGGAGCATTTTCTGGTCTAGGAGGCTGTTCCAGCGTGTGGACACCCTAACTACTACTGGACCACATGTTCACAGGCAGTGTGGAGAGCAAATCTGTCATGTGTATTCACAATTCTTTCTTTTTTTCCTTTGAAAAAAGGCGAATCCACCGACAGAAAGCAGATCAGTGGTTGCCAGAGGCTGGAAGGGGATGGTGGGCGGGGATGAGCTGGAGTGACCGCAGATGGGCAGGGGCTCCTGCTGGGGTGGCAAGGGTGTCTGGAACCAGACCGTGATGCTGTCTGTGTAACTGTGAACGTCCCCGATGTCACAGAATCACACATTTTAAATGGTGAAAATGACATATTTTGTTATGTATTCCACACAAAAAAATTAAATGGCCCCTAAGAATGGACTCCTCCGAATCTCTTTCCCTGTATGTGTCCTATGTGTAATTTCCTGCCTGCAAACAACTCTGCCAAAGCACTTTGTCAGTGTATAGAAAAGCCAATAGTGGGGTGGCCTTGCTGGGTCACAGGCACCACCCCAGGGCTGAGAAGATGCCCCACAGTACCAGGAGACGTTGCTTGGCACCTCGTGGGCAGCGCCACTCACCTGCGAAGGGCTTCTTCTGTGTGAGCACGCCCCAGATCACGATGGCAAAGCTGGAAAAGAAGCCAGGTGCGTTAGCGTGGCTCAGGACCCTCAGCTCAGGTCTGGGGCGCGGTCACCCTGCAACCAGCTGGAGAAGCCCCTCCAAGGCTCCCAAGGAGGCCCCGGGACATTTCTCCTGCATTTCTAAAAGGGGAAGCCATCTTGGATAACACCCCCACCTGGGCTCAGGTGGGAACAGAAGACCTCGTGGCTGAGCCGCAGTCTTCAGGCAGCAGGCAGGACCCTGGAGGGCTCTCGGGGAGAGCAGACGGTACCACCTTCTTCCCACTGGGCACAGAGCAGGTAACCAGGCGTTTGCTGGTGTCCTCATGGCCCCCTGCTGCTCTCTAGGGTTCTGACTCTAAGGACAGTCGTGGAGCACTGGGCAAATACTCCCATTGGCTCTCTGAGATCTCAGAGGATTGCTAAGGAAAGGGCAGGGAGAACATCTGAGGTGGCCTCACTGTGCCAAAGCCCTTTGCTGGCCACTCGGGACGCATACTCACATATAAATTATTCTAGATACACCAAGAAAGGGGCCCAATCCAGTGCATTTAAAAAATTAAAATTAAAAAAAGGAGTCCAAAGACTCACCCCACGAAGCACAAAGAACTCACACTAACTGAAAACTCAGCTCTAAACAGAGCACCCTACCTACTCTCCCCGACTCTGCAAGCCATGATGGTCCCCGAAGGCCAGGAGCCGCAGCTCCAGGTAGGGCAAGCTCACGTACCAGGGCAACTGCCAAACCAGTCAGCCAGGACCCCGGTGGCGGTGGCACGAGGGCAGAGCCCGAGCAGCTCCTGGTGCATGGCTGCACCCTCCCTGCCTCCGTTTTCTCTGTGAGACTAACTCTCACAACTTGAAAATGAAAGGAATCTGGTAACCTGGCAACCAGGTTCACAGGTCCTGCCCATGCTCCTCCATCGCAGCCAGGTGACCCCACAAGTGTAAGCAGTTCCCTCCTCAAAGTTCAGAGAAAAATGAACTGTGAAGAGCCCAAACCCACGGGCACATGGGCACGGCGACCACTTAAAGCAACAGGGTTTTCTGACAATAAAATGCATGTTTCATAAAATTGCCACAGGAGACCCAGCACAGCACCGCTGCCTGCTCCACAGGGAGCCAGGCCGGTCCTCACCCTGCCGCCAGGAGTGGCTCATCTACAGGCAGCAGCACCCACTGGGAAGAGGGGTCTCTTGTACGCGGGGGAACCTGCCCCCAGGCTAACATCCCCGCCCAAAAGACACACACCCCTTTCACCTGGACTGAACCCACTGCTGATGCACACCCAGAGTGATCTGAAAGCCCCTGTTCAGGACAGGAAGACACGGGCTCAGGGTCCCCAGAGGGGCCCACAGGGATGGGGCTGGGCATCACGCACCTGTACACATCGTGCTTGGTGTCAAAGAGCCGGCTCTTCTCCCGGATGCGCTCTGGAGGGAGGTAGGCGATGGTGCCGAACAGGCCATCCATGCTCAGGTCGTGAGAGTGGGACAGCCCGCTGCACTTGGCCAGCCCAAAATCGGAAATCTGAAACAGAGCAGGGGGGAGCAGGTCAGCCCTCCACGGGGCCAGGGGCCGGCCGTGAGCTGGCAGCGCCCCCGAGCCAGAGGCCGTGCCCCCAGCGCTCTGCTCACTCCTGCAGGTAGCCCAGCCCGGGCAGGCGGGAGGCAAGGCAGCTCAGACAGAGCGTCTGCAGGCTAAAGAGCCACCACCTGGATGGACGGGAAGAGATCAGGGTTTAAGGAGAGATTCCCTGGGCAAGGAACTCGAGAACCACAGCCCCACATCGCAAGGCAGCAGGTCTGCCCTGTGGCTGACACTCCCTGGTGGCACCAAGGGAAGAGCAGCGCCCAGGGTTTCCAGGTGAAGGAACACACGTGACAGGCTGGGCCAGATGGTTGTGCAACCCTCCAGCTGGGCTGACAAGTGGCAGCAAATCCTTCAAAGGGCAACACACCTCCAGAGGCCCTTTAAATTAGCAAGCACAACACGCACCTCGCCTCGACCCCACGGGGCATGCCGTTTCTGCCAGAACGTCTGTTATCAGCAGACGCTCAGGGGTGAGCCCCCAGCCCCCGACACTCAGGGACCCCCACCCCTGACTCCCTTGGCAGAGACACTCTTATGGCTCGCTTACACCCACTGAGGACCACACAGGCCGCCGGGAGTGGCCCCTCTCCTCCAGGCCCCGTGAAACGCTGCTGGAACCAAGCCACAACTCTCACTGGACACCCAATCCTCAGGGAGAAGTTCCCTGTCTCCTCTTCTTCAAGTGGAGCGTTTTTAAGCCTTTTAAATTAACCCCTGGGCTCCTCCTAAGACACACCCATGCAGCCAGGCTGACCATGACCACAGGGAGCCAGGCCGGCCCTCACCCTGCACAGCAGGAAGACACTGGTGGGGCCAGGTCAGTCCTCGCCCCTGTAGCCCAGCTGAGCAGCGCCCAGGCTGGAGCTCGCCAGGCCCAAGCGCCCATTCTGGGTCCCCCAGGTTCTGTGGGCTCAACCAGCCTCAGGCCTCAAGAGAAATCCTGAGAAGTCCGGGAAGAAACTGCCACTTCCCCAGACAAAACCATCACCCTGTCCCGCAGCTCCGTCCCGAGAAGCCCAGCGCTGGGAGGCAGGGAAAAGCACTTCACCTCTCAGAACAGGTTCAGCGACAGAGAAAACGTCTGTTAGAAGACCACTGGTGGCCTGCCAGGCCTTAAATTCAGAAATGAAGACAGGCTGGGATTTGGGGAGCCCGGTGCTCCATGCTTCTCTCTGAACACAGGCATTTCTCCTCCTCTCTGTCACTGACCCAAACAGACCAGCCACTTTGAGATACACTTGGTGACAGAGAGCAGCACACATTCTCTGCCCAAAGCCTGGCATCAGACGCAGTCTGGGAATGCGGAACTCCCAGGGGCACCTCCGCCTGGCCGGGCCCTGGGCTGCCCCTCACCCCGGCTCTCGCCACAGACCATGAGCAGCAAAGGCCTCCTGGCCCACGAACACTCTCGCATCGGCATCTGACTCAGTGTCCCGAGAGCTCAGGGCTCACAGGGGCCCCCAAGAATGTGGCCCTTCAACCTCAGACCCAGCTGGACCAGAGTAACGAAGTGGCCCGTGGCTGTTGAACAGGAAGGGCACTTCAAACACAGCGGATCCTGCCCCCATGCCATGGCGCTCCGAATAGCCTGGCCTGGGCGGAGGGGTGAGCGCGCAGCCTGCGACCCCACCATATTACCCAGCATCATCTCAACATGGAGAGCTGTTGTACCCAACACAGAGTAATGTGAGGCGACAACTTAAAACATACTATATTTCACATACTTGGCAGAACAGATGGCTGCCCTGGGGTTCTGGCTCTAACCCCCCTGGGTACAGAGAGGCAGCACGCGTCTGAGCCACAGGAAGTGGTGGACGGCAACCTGCGGCTCATCCTGGTCCACAGTAGAGATGTGTTACCTCGAATGTCCACCCACCAAAACCGCCTGGAAACCCGGGGCCAACGCACCCGAGCCTCAGAGCCTGAGAGCCCGTCTCAGGCCCCGGGGCAGCACTCCCGACGTGGAGCAGCACTCCCGACGTGGGGCAGCACTCCCGACGTGGGGCAGCACTCCCGACGTGGGGCAGCACTCCCGACCCGACCCGACCCAGAGCGCGGCTGCCTCCTCACACCTGCTGTTGTTGCTTTGTTTTTTCCTCCCGTTTCGGTGCTGGGGATCAAATCCAGAGCCTGGTGCGTGCTAGGCCAGTGCTCCACCACGGAGCCGCACCCCAGGCCCCAGGCAGCTGTTTCTAAGACTCTGTTTGGGGCTTCTCAGAGGTGGCCAAACCTTTCCTGGGGCCCTTCAGGGTGCACTCAGGCAAGGAGGACAGCTGTCCTGGGCCAGCAGAGAAGCATGGAGTCATGTCCTCTCGGAGGACCTGCCCACCATTCTAGCAGCTTCTTCAAAAAATCTGCATTAGGAATGAACACTCCATCAGGTCCAGCCCTTCAAAACCAAGGTCTCTAAGAAAGGGAAGGGGAGGCACAAACCAAAGGCCCTCGAGTCCACGGAGTCCACACCAAAATGGCCTGCAGGGAAGGCAAGCCCAGTGTGTCCAGGGACACAAGGACGAGACCAGCACTCTTCGCTCACTGAGCAAGTGCTGGGTCTCTGCGGAGCGACTACAGCTGGGGAAGATGCCTGAGTGAGCATCCGTGCCTGACCTGAGGTGATGGATGACCTGCTGGTGACAAGCCACCAGCCAGCAGCTAACCTGCTAAGCACTCTGGGTGGGCATCATGCTGAGCACTCACCAGTCACTGACCCCTGATGACAACCTAGAGAAGGAATGATCTTGCTGCTCCACTCCCCACCCAGCTGACAGGACCGGGGGCTGCACCCCAGGCCCACACCCAGAAGAAGGACGTCACTGTGTCCTCCAAGGAATGCCTACACCCCCCACCCCGTGTGCATTCCACACACCTGTTAGAGAGGCAGGAGAGTGTGGAAAGGAGCGAGGGGCACAGGTGCCCAGCCAGGCCACGGGCAGCCCAGGGGCTTGCAAAAACCCACCCAGCAGTCCTTAAAGACAAGGTCACCTTCAGGCACCCTCTATGTTAACCCAAGGATGCCTGCGGCTTTCCCTGCCCACACGCCATCAAGCCAGAACCTCCCTGAGGTTGCTTGGGCTGTTTCCTCCACACCCAGGGTCTTCTCCCCACCTCTGACAGCAGTTCAGCCTGCCCCCGACGAAGGCCTGGCCGGCCCCTGCACACCCTGCCCTCTGCCTCACTCCATCCTGAGGGATTGCCTTGTACCACTCACTGCATCTTCCTGGTCTTGCCAGACGGCAGCGGGACAGGCAGGAAATCAAGGCTCTGCAGCCCCGCAGAACGGGTTCCAGCTCATGCTCCACACCTGCGGTGGTCATCCTGGCCACTCATCTAACCCCTGTGGGGCCCAGCTTAGCAAGTGGCCACCGTCCACACTGTACCTCTACTGTGGAGCCGTCAGTCCTGCATAAGCCCTGCCCTGGAGCAGGGGCCTGTCGTGCTTCTCTTTCTGGTGCAGAAGGCATGTTTGAGAGCAAAGAACTTCACACTCACTGGGCCCTCAGGACCTGCACTCCCCGGGAAGAAACCGAACAGCCCTGCCAACCACAGGGGACAGGAGCTGGGACGGCAGCTGCTGGAGCCTACAGAGCTCATTCCCTCACTCCTGGTCCTGTGCCTGCGTCTTCACCGCCCCGACTCCCTGCTTCACGTCACGGCAGGTGCATTTTTAGTTAAAACCTACGGTGCAGTGAGGCCCACCCAAGAAATAGCTTATATTCACTGTCCAGAATGAAAATCCGCTTCTCCACCTGACTGAGCCCCTGCAGGAGGGGCTCCGTGAGTGCCACATGGGCCATCGCACACCAGGCCCACCCCAGAGCCCGGGGGCAGGGCGGGCCCTGGGTTCAGGTGTCTCCTAAAGGCCGGGTCAACAGGAAGGGCCAGCAGCGCTGTGCAGACAGGAACAACAAAGAGACCGAGCCACGGCCGTGCCCCTGCTGTGCGCTGCACCTCAGGACCACTCCGGCCCTGGCTCTCGGCTCCTTCTCTCCCTCAGGGATCTGTTTTCCTGCACGGAAGAGGACAGAGGGGCCCACGTGTGACTCAGGCCTCCTGAGAGTGACACCACCACCACAGGGCAAGAGCCCAGGACAGTTGCCGCAGTCTGGCTGGGCACAATCAGGAGCCACTTGTCAAAAGAAACTAACTTTATTTTTAGAACCACACACGCCAAACAAAACAGCCTCTCAGGAAAAACCCTCAGAGCCTCAACTGCCACCACCGGCTTTCCACAAGCCTCTCTCTCCCACACAAGCTTCTTTCCACCTCCCACAATCCTCCTGCTCTTGAGGCCCATTGGCTGGGTCACGTGGGCGGAGCCAAAAAAGTCCCCCAATGAGCAGCTCCGTGGTCTGAAAGGGCAGGGAAACAGTCCAATGAGCATCACCGCAGAGGAGCCAATCAGCTAGATGTTGCTGGGGCCGAGGAGCCAATCAGCTAGATGTTGCTGGGGCCGCTGTGAGCCAATCATCAGCTGGCAGCTGGAAGTTTGCTGGGGCCCCTTCGGCTGTGGCTCTCAACAGACAGTGCCACCCAGGGCCAGTGGTGACACAGCCTGGACTCAAAGGCCATCCAAAGGAACAACATTCAAGACGTACAGCCTGACACAAACTGGCCATGCTGAGAACCAAGTCCAGGCCGCCGCACGAGGCCGGTCAGACGGCTCTCACGCCTTCCGGGTTTTATAAACTTATAAAGGGGAAAAAAAGTAAAAACGGGCCTCCCAGGGCACCACTGTCCCTTCCACACCTCCCCAGATGGGACATCAGGTGGAAAGTCCCCCTCAGAGCCTCATGTGACCCTTGTCTGGTCTCTAATCTGATTTCACAAAACACTCAGTGAGTCTAGAACCTGAAATTCATAACCTGCTTCCAGGGCGCCCAGAATTCTCCCGCGTGCCAGGATTGGGGGAGGCCCCAGCACTCAGAGGGCCTCTCTCCCAATACAGACTCTGCAGTGTTGCTGGCCACCACAAGCTGGGGGCCCGGAGTTTTTATGCTGGGAGAGGCCCTGGCTTCAAGTTCTTTCCCACAGAATACCTCCTTCCCCAACCTCGCCATAGCCTACAGCTGCACCCCAATTCCCTGGCCACAGACCAGCCGCCCACTTCCCAGGGCACGGTGCTGCCCACCTTGACGTGGTAGTGGGCGTCCAGCAGGATGTTTGCGGGCTTCAAGTCCAAGTGCAGGAGTGGCGGGGTCATGCAGTGCAGGAAGTTCATGCCCACGGCTGTCTCATGAACAATCCGAAAGCGCAGGTCCCAGGGCAGCGGCTCGGAGGCCAGCAGCTTCTCCAGAGAGCCCGTCTCCATGTACTCCATGACCAGGCCCACGGGCTCGCGGCAGATGCCGTACACAGGCAGGACGTAGCGGAACTTGGCCATCTCCATCTTCTTGGCTTCCTCCAGAAGCTCCAGACGCTCCCTGCAAAAGTTCAAAGGAGTGAGCGGGGCGGCAGGCCCCCGCCCAGCCAGCCACGGTCAGGGCACTCACGGAGCCCACCAGTGCCACAGCCCTAACACTGGAGCCCCAGGGTGCTCGGAGTACACAGGAGAGGAGCTCCAGCAGTTATCTGGATACCCGCAGGCCACCTGGGCACCCCGGGCTGGAGCCTGGCAGTGGACACTGCCTTCTCTTGGGGGAGGGAAGACAGTGTGGGCTGAAAGTTGAGACTGACCATCTACCCGAGGAGCCCACTTGCCCTGTGAAAGCCCAAACCCACTCGCACACTAGGGAGCACAGCGCGCGCCCTCCTAACTGTTCCAAACCCCCGGCCAGCGGCACCACACACTTCCTAAAGCTGCATGACCATCACTGCCACCTACGCCCAGAACTTATCTCCCCAACAAAATCTGCACCTGTTAGACAGTAAAGCCTCCCCAGCCCCCACCCTATTCTCAGTCCCTACGACTGTGCATCCAGGCACCTCACGTGAGTGGAATCACAAAGTATTTGTTCTTCAGTGTTTGGTTATTTCACTAAGTATGTTTTCAAGGCCTAATTTGTTACACCACTTATCAAAATGTCCCTCATTTTCATGGTTGAATACTACGCCATGGTAGGAACACCCTACACTGTGTACAACCCAGACGGTTCCCACCTCTTGGCTTTTGTGAATGATGCCAACCTCTGAACACAGCTGGGGTACCAATGAGCCTGAGACCCACTCTCATTCCCTGGGAGCTGTGCTGGCTGTGTGTCCCACCTGTGGAGAAGCCACCAAGTGGCTGTCCTGCCTGCCACCTGCTTCTGCAGTGGACTTTCACCAGCTCCAACCTGTGTACACACGGGCTGTGAGATGAGCACTTGCAACAGACCCACAGCCGGCGAAGCCAGGAACCTCCGTTCTCCATCCCCGACGGAGGCGCTTGCCAGCCCCTGGCCGAAGGTCACTCGGAGGAGGGTGCAAAGCAGCGGGCCGTGCCAGGGTCAGGGGTCAAAAGTCTTGGCGCACGCACATTGAGGGGAAAAGGCCAGATCCAGGAGGACATGACCTGGCCATGCAGGATCTGGCCAGTGCTCTACAACATGGACCCCAGGAGGCACCCTGGAGGCTGGGGGATCCAGGCGCCCAGGCCTCGCCCCTTGAGAACAGGTGAGGGCTGGGACAGCCACTTTCCAGTCACAACAAGCTCCCCACAGGGAAAGTCCAGAACACGCCTGGAGCGCCCCCAAATACCGAGCTGGGAACAGGGCCATTCGGTGTCCACACACATCCCGTGCAGACTGGGGCAGCCTTGAGGTAACTCTCGGGACTGCAGGGTCCAGCACAAGCTCCTGCCCATAACTCAAGACCCATCACCATAGCTCCACCCTGGGGCTCTCCTGGGGCTTGGCACAGCCTGCTCCTCCTGATCCAACCCCAGAGCAGCTGTGGGGACACTCCTCTGTGCCTGCTCCCACTGGAGCCTGCTGGAGAATTCCGAACTGTGCCAACAAGACAGAGCCATTCCTTGACTATCTGACCTTCTTGTTGAGACAGCAGCCATCTCCCAGGCTTCCTGACAGCTGTAAAGACGCCGCATGTGGGAAGGATGGCAGGTGGGCAAGAGGAACCCCTGGATTCTTACCAGCATTGAGCTCTCTCGTACATACCCACAGGCAGCTCCCATAAAGCACCAGAGGGGCTCAGAGGGGCGAGCCAGCCGTGTCGGGAGCTGGAGAAGATGTGAAACATACTGAACGTGCATGGCCAAGTGACCACAAAGCAAGGAGCTCAGCGCAGCTGGCTTTCCTAGCACTCTGGCTAAGTGACTAACAGCAGCGAGAGGTGGCAGGCCCCTTGTGCTGTGAGCCCCTGCCCACACCAGGGTCCTCACAGCCCCAGGGCCTGGCCAGGCTCAGGGACCCAACAGGGGCAGATCCCTAAGCACCATGGGCTGAACCTGACTTGGAGACCAACAGTCCAGACCTGGCCAGTGGCACTTCCGACCTTAATCCCAGACTCCACAGGCACTGAGGGGGGAGAATGTGTCCCCTCTGCTGGGTCCCTTTCTCTCCCGGGAAGTACCACTCACTGAAGCAGGCCCCAGCATGAGGACCACCTTCACCAGTCACCAACTCCACGGGTCCTGGTGTCACCAGGTCCCAAGGATCACCAACTGGGACCTGCAACCTGCTCTGCTTCAGTTTTGCATCTTGTTGAGAATCAGAATTATTAGGCTGGGGCTGGGGCTCAGTGGTAAAGCACTTGCCTCGCAAGAATCAAAATTATTACCATATGTCTTTTTCCTACTGCTCTTATTTTCTCTTAAAAAGTGGCCCATTCATACGCCTCCCTATTGTCCCATGGTGCCAGGTGGCTTTGGCACAAGTCCTTCTGCAGAACTTCCAGGGTAAATTGAGCAAGGAACTGTCCTGAGGTCTTGAATGGACAGTTCAGGTATTTACAGGCTGGTCAGCCACTTTTCCACCTGCCACATACATCCCAAGCGGGGCCCCTAGACGCCAACCCGGTGATAACGAAACAGAGAACCAAGCTGGTTCAGTTGAGACTAACCTAAAAAACGGAAGCTCCGAGCCCCTCTGCAAACTTTTGATCTGTTTGCCCATCAAGCTTAACACAGGCAGCCCGGGCAGACCACGCCTCCCACCCACCCACCTCCTCTATGTAGAACAGAGACAGACCCCACCTAAAAACAGCACCCAAGGAAGGTTTACACCAGAAAGCTGATCCTGGGCTGGGTCCCCAGGGGAGCCAGCACCAGCTTGGGCACTTGGCCTGAGGGAGCCCGTCCGCACTGCCTCTCCTCTCAGGAGCCGAGGTTCAGGGCATTTCAGGGAGGAGATCAGCTACCCTGCAAAACAAGCCACCATCTCCGGTGACAAAACCACCCTCAGGTGCAGACAGGGCTGAGCAAGCACAAGGTGGCAGAGGCCCTGGCTCTGCTCACAAGGGTCGGCAATTCACTGTAACTTTTTATACCATTTCTTATCTACTGGCCCCTGAGGCAAAGTCCCAAGGTCCCCACCCAGCAGCCTCTCTTCAGAGCCCCA
This sequence comes from Marmota flaviventris, assembly GCF_047511675.1. Classification (NCBI taxonomy): domain Eukaryota; kingdom Metazoa; phylum Chordata; class Mammalia; order Rodentia; family Sciuridae; genus Marmota; species Marmota flaviventris. Next base: position 3,640,870 of record NC_092505.1, on the reverse strand, counting down.
GGATGCACACCACAGCCCACAGGCTCAGCGGCTCCTGCCCTCCTTGGGTGCATTTGCAGCTCTGGAAGCCTGGCAGGGCCTGCTGGAGGCCGGGAGGGCACTCCCCAGGAGAGCTGAAGTCCTGAGGGACCCACCATTGTTTTTTGTCCATAGCAATTATTATTATTTAAAATACATTTTCCCCCTAAGCAGTGTTTCCAGTGTCTGGCGACCACACAAAAGGAAGCATAGGTTTATGATTATTACTAATACTTTAAATACTGGAGGGATTTCAGACCAGTCCCCAGAGCTCAACCTCAGTGCTGGGGCAGGGGTAGAGCCCAGACGTCCAGGTGCCCAGTTCAGGGGACCACGGTTCACAGCAAAGTGGACATTTCTGGACCGCAGAACCCGCTGACAGCAGTTTAATTAAAACAGGGCCTTAAAGCTGTGAGGAGCAGGAAGGCGGGTCCTCGTCCTGCCTCCGGCTTCCCTGCTGGGGAAAGGCTGCTGATTCTGGGCTTCCCAGCAGAAAATACCCCACCCCAGCCCGACACCCTATGGCTCCAGATGGAAAAATCTCAGCATTGACAGGACCAAGTTGCTTTTAAAGACTTTTAAAGACACTTTAAAAGAACCTCAGAATGGTGTCGGGCCAGTCATTTCTCCAGCAGGCCCCTGCCAGCCCTCCAGAGCTGGCTGACACACGTGTAGAAAAGCCACGGGGTTCCTGCAGCTCAGTCAGAAACTCCAAAGACAAAAAGACCAGCTGGAGGGGAGGGAGGCCAAGGTCACAGTAGAGCTGGAGAAGGGGGAGGGGGCAGAGCTGGAGAAGGGGGAGGGGGCAGAGCTGGAGAAGGGGGAGGGGGCAGAGCTGGAGAAGGGGGAGGGGACAGAGCTGGAGAAGGGGGAGAGAGCCTGGGAACCCCCTGGGCAGAGTGCAGCCTGGCCCCATCCTGTGAGTTGTGAGCAGCCTCTCTGCCAGGGCTGCTGCAGGGCAGTCCAATTACCTTCCCAGGGAGCCTCCGAGGGGTTCCCACACTGCTATTTTTAAAACTGACAGGAATTGGGCTTGTCCGACTGTGGGCTCTGTAGTTACAAACCCCGGGTTTGCTCAGGCTCGCCCGACCAGCCAGGCCCAGCTCACAGCCGCTGCCTGTGCTCCCTTACTGTGAGCCTCCCAGAGCTGGGGGCGGGGCAGGGAGGAATGGGGTCCTTGGAGTCACTTGCTCTCTCTGAACAGGCCCTGCACTCCACCCTACATGTACCCAGGACCCCCCATTTAGAGTCGGGTGAGGAGGCCGGGCACATACCCAGAGCTGACAGGCGTGATTTCCCAAAGCACCAAGCCAGGTAAAGAGAAGCTCAGGAACAGGGACCCCTTGGCAAAAATATCCTGGCTCCCAGGAAGCCTTGAAATGGGTACGGGGTGCATCTAACAAGCACTGACCCTCTCTGCATAGACATGCCTGGGCACAAGGCCTGGGGCGGCCTGCAGGTGTGACCGTCAGGGCTGGCCAAGGCCAAGGGTAGATAAAGATTGGGGCCAGGGCAGCATGTGCCTTGAGGGGTAAGCAGCCCTGTCCAATGAAAATCAGCCTGGCCCACACCTGTACCTGTGGTGGGACCCTAAGCAACAGTGGAGTTGGCCATACAGTCCAGTCACCCTGGGAAGAGGCCCAGACCACTGGCAGGGGTAAGAGGTGCCATCCTCAAGCAGACAAGACAAGATGGGAGGTGAGGGGATGGATGGGGCCTGCACATAGAGACCCCAGGAAATCCCATTCCTCCAGGTCACACCTTGCAAATGCAGTGCAGGGTGGGCACCAAAAGAGCGAGCACGGGGGGGGGGGGGGGGGGGGACACCGCCGGACAGACAGCTCAACAACTATTTCAAGATTTAGAAGCAACTGGCAACCTGAGGCTGAGGCAGGAGGATCACAGGTTCAAAGCCAGCCTTAGCAATATAATGAGGCTGTAAGCAAGCTAGGAGACCCTGTCTCAAAATAAAAAGGGCTGGGACGCAGCTTAGTGGCTAAGTACCCCCGGGTTTAATTCCTGGTACAAAAAAAATAAGAAGCAGCAACTGGCAAGACTGCACCACAATCAGCCCCCCGCACCACAGCAGGAGGGCTATACATCCCCATCACCCAAGCTGGTGACAACCCTAAGGACTGAGCTGACACCCTGCAGGGCCTGCCCACCTCCTCTCTAGTAGAGAGGCCCCGTGGCAGATGCACAACTGCAGCCTGCACCACCCCAGGCCAAGGGCAGCAGGTGAAATGCCTCCCCATGGAGCCTCTGACCTCCACCTAGCAGCCAACATGCCACCACCTGCCTGCTTTGGGCAGGGCAGGAAAGGCTTCCAGTTAAAGGACAAAACACTTTTCAACTACAGGATCCTAAGTGACCCACCTCAAGGGGAGAAACCCAGCTTCATCTTCAAGCCACCCTAGGGACAAGGGGTTGCTCCCAGGACGCGGGCTGGGACATCACCTGGACCTGTGCTTGTTCACTTTGCCCTCCCAAAACAGAAACTGGTATTCAATCTTGGCTGGTGAATAAAGCCCATTTTGGCTTGAAAACTCCGTCAAACTAACATGCCCAAGGGTATAAAGTGTCCCCATGAAGAGGCATATTCCAGAACTACCTGCTGGATGGTATTCAGAGTGGTTTAATTTCCTCAAAATAACCACAGCGCCCCTCCCAGCCTGAGAGGTTCCCAAGGTGGGAGAGTGGAGGCCTGAGCTCTGCACAGCCTCAGCAAGCCATCTCCCTTGAACCGTGGTGACTTATGAAATTTGCTCTCGGTGGGTTTCCCTGGCCAAGGATGAGGGTGCACAGGGAGGGGACGGGACCTCTCACCAGCCAGCCATAGCTACTGGAGGCTGGGACAGCACACACCACCACCTACAGGAAAGCCGAGAGGTGAGCCCATCACAACGATCCAGCAGGGGAACCCAGGTCTGAGGCAGCCAGGTGGAGTCTAGAAAAAGCTGCCTGCCCGATCTGTCCAAGGAGGCTCCGTGGAAACACGGGGAAAGGCTTCCACATGGAACACTTGAAAAACACGTTACCGTGAAGCTTATGAACTCAACTGCACAGGATGAATGAGGGGGTTCGTTTTCAAGTATCTTCCCCCCATCGACCACAGTCCGACCCACTGGATCCTCCGGAGTGGTGGGGTTCTCTGTCCTTTCCATTCGCCCTCATTCCTTTGAGCAGTCCTGCCAGGGAGTGGCGGGCATTTTACACAGGGACACGGGTGCCCGAGGCCCGTGGCAAGGACGCAGAGCCAGTTAATGCAAGGCCCTCCCGCAAAGGCTCGCCTTCGAAGTGAAGTCCCCGAAAACTAAAGCGTGCGGCCAGGAAGTGCTGGGCAGAACAAGGCCCCGGCCCCGACGACTCTGGCCAAGCCCGGACCCTTGGGGCACGACGCCAAGTGCCCAAGTGCGGGGAGCTGAGGACGCTTCGCCCGAGCCAAATCCGTGCTTCCGACCGAAATAATTACCGTCTTACACCAATTTGTGCTCCTATGTAAATTACTGAGTAAGTCGAACGGAGCCTACCTACACTCACAAAGCCCAGATGCCCACACGGCAATTTTTCTAAGCCCGGAGCAGACCGCAGCGCCCAGACAGATCCCAGGACGGGGGGGGGGGGGGGGGTACGCGTCCCGGGGGCGCTGATCTAAGGCGCAAGGCGAACTCGGGACCCCCAAATTACGGGGCCGCTCGGGCCAGGAACCGGGATGGGTCAAGCAGAGCAAATAGGCACTGTACTTCTCCGGCAAACGCGGCCCCCGAGGTCCCCCGCGGGGCCGCAGCCCGGCACCTGGACGAGCGCAGCCAGACCCGGAGCTCCACAAAGCACCCCCGCGTCCTCCCGTCCCACGCCTCTGGGCCTCGCCCGCGTTCGGGTTCCCCCCGAGGCTGCTCCGGAGGTAGATAGACTGGAGAGCCCCCCGAGTTCCAGTCCCTCGGCCCTGGCCGTCGCCGTGCGCCACCGAACGGCGCGGTCCGCCGCCTGCCCCAGCGCCCCGCCCGGCCGCTGACCTGTCGTCGACGTGCAGGCTCGGGGAGCACTTGATGGCGAGCCACGTCTTCCAGTGGACGTGGCGCACCTTGTACACCTGCCCGAAACCGCCCGAGCCGACCTTCTCCCAGCCGGCGAACTCGCCCGCGTCGAAGGTGCGCAGCAGCCCCAGGGCCCACGGGCCAGCGCCGTCGCCCTCCATCGCGCGTCTCGCCGCCGCCCGGCGCCGCCGCGGCCGCCCAGGTGCCCAGGTGCGCGCCCCGCCCCGAAGACGTCATTTCCGCAGCACGCCCCGCCCCGCCGGCTTCGCGGGCCCCGCCCCTGGGCAGGCCCCTGGGCAGTGCGGACAGACAGGTGGACTCATCCAGACTCTGGGCGCTCCCCAGGTGTGCGAGGCTCGAGGACAACTGGCCCGCTTTCCTTTGTATATTTTGAGTAACTGTCGAGTCACCCGAAATTATAAGAAAATAACTCACTTTACCCCGTTTCCCTCGTGCTACTTGGCAAAACTTTGCAAAGGAAAAAAGTATGATATTACAACCATGATGTTGACTTCGATACCATCGCCGATCTTATCCAAATTCCCAGGTATTGCTGGCCCGCGTTTCCGTGTGCTAACTTCAACACCGCGCTGAGGCCTGCGAAGGAGGTTCGTGTACCCCAGCACAGTCCAGAAACAGAACCTCGGTCCTGCGCCCTCCTGCAACCCACCCGTGCTTCCCTGGCATCGCCAATCCTTCCTCTATTCCTAAAATCTTATTTCACAATTGTCATGTTTACATTCAGGAGCTGTACAGCACGTCACCTTTTTGTAATTGGCTCTTTCACTCCCGGCTCATTCCCTGCAGATTACCATCTGGCTGTGTCACAGCGCTGCTCTTCCGTTAGGAAGAAGTAACTTTTGTTTTATTTTAATTACCCCAACAGCAAAGCCAAAGTCCATTTCAAGTATGACCCGGGTTCCCTCATCCTTTCCTATACAACAGTGGCTCTTTATAGGTAGAGCAGATGGCTGGAAAAAAAAAAAAAAAAGATGTGTCTTCCACCTTGGGGGTAGAGCAGGGGGATTCCCAGCCCTAGAAAGACAACTGGGTCAGAGGCCGAGTGTCATGTCAACCTCCACACCTAGGACACTCATTCAGGCCCTGTGCAGTGAGTGTAGGTTTACTCCTCACCAAAGGAGGTGAATAATGGGGCAAGATGGGGGACATGGGCAGCAAGCATCTTATTGACATTAACTGCACTGGAACCTTTTCCCCTGGGGACACCATCACCATACCCCGATGCCTGCAGAGGAGCTCCATACCCCACTGCCTTCCCCCTGCCTCTCCAGGGCTTCAGTTTGGAGTTCAGGGATCCGGGATCCTGACTTGATAGTGCTTGCTTGGGGACCAGAGCCCTGTCCTTTTTCACATAATCTTTAAATGAGAATTGTTCTCCCTGAGGCTAGGGTGACAAAGGGTAATTTTAAGCCTGTTTGCAGCAAATGTAGCTAATGTTGAAACTAACACTTTAAGAATGATTGGAGCTTTGACGATATAAATATAAGTTGAAAAGTAAACGTAGTCATTATTTTGGTAAAGAAAAAAAAATTGACTAGAAAATGAGTCATGTGCCCTGTTTCCGGGGTTCAGCCCAAGGTACCTTTCTCCCTCAAACTTCCAGTCTCGCCTGCGCCAGCCCAGCAGCTGTAGGTGACTAACAGCCCACAGCCGTCAAGTAATAAAACACTCCAATTTCATTTATTTAATCATCTGTGTGCTTCACTTGACAAATATTTATGGAGTGCGTGCTGCAGGCTCAGCATGGGGCTCCGGGGCCCTGGAACCAGAGCCTAGGAAGACCAAAACAGCAGCCGGCACAGCAAGCAGGGCAAAGATCACAGCGGATCTAGCTCCAGCCCCTGCTGCTCCACACACCTCGCTCTGCCTGGCCCTCTCTGAGAGGCACTTTGCTAATCCCTAAAAGGGATTGCGAAGGTAAATTCTGGATTCTCTAGGCACTTCCTACTTATATAAATGGGCGGTGGTCACTGGCAGATGCAGTTGATATTTCTAAGCACAAAAGTAAAGTGTCACTACGTTGAAAGTCAAAAGAAAAGTGGGCCAATTGGAGAAAAATAAGGAGTAATAGCAGTGCAAGTTTGGCATCTGGGACTTCAGATTCGTAGAATAACAGTAACTGCATGGTCACCTGCTCAGTGTGGTCAGGAAGAAGTCACTCAGCCCAGATGTGGTCCCGTGTGCAGGAGGTGAAGGTTTCAGGACAGGAGAGGCTGCTCCCTGGCCAGAGGAGCGGACACTGCCAGGGAGCAGGGAGCAGGGCTGGCAACCGCCCCCTCCCTAGGCTTCTCCTTTGCCTTTTCTTTAAGAATTCCAAAGTCAGTTTCCTCCTACAACAGACCCCCTGAGGGCACATCTGAGAAGGTGACCCACCCAGGTCTTCTGGATGCACCCTTCTCCTTGGGCCCATTTACCTCTACACCCGGATGCAGCCAGGCAGGCAAAGGACCCGCACCTGGGAAGGGCCAGGAGCATCCAGCTGCAGGGACCTCGCAGGTCGAAAGTGCAGGAGTAGAGGATTCTACAGTCGTCCTGCCTGGGATGGGGTCCTGCCTGCCAATGAGCATGCCCATCCCTGATAGCAGGATAGTGGCACTTGCTTCAGGAGGGCCGTGGCTCCAGTGAGATGGATAATGTGTGCAGTGGTACCAACTGCTGGACAAATAGTGATGGTCATTTCCTACTGGTGTCTGTCTGCTCCATGCGGTTCTAAACTGAGTTATTTTATTCTTTGTCCTCCTCAAGTTCTCTGGAGCAATCACAGGCGTTGTCGAGGACTCCAGGAGCACGCAGGTGCTGGCTACATTCTCCCAGCCACAGCAGGAAGCAGCACCCTGGGGTGCCTGCCTGGCCCTGCCCGCAGGAGGGTGGAGCCTGGAGTGGCGCCGAGCTGGCCTGGGGACCTCCGTGCCGCGGCCTCCTGTCTGCCTCCCTCCCCTTGCCTGCAATTCCTGCCACAACTTGCACGGCTGTTTTTGAGAATCCCCTGCATGTTCTGAGTGTTATTTCTAAAGAACATAACTTGTTCACTGCAGAGATTTTGCCTAATTCCAAGGAAGTGCGATTTGGGAGAGGCATCCGGACGTGGTTCCTAGGCCCCAGGCTGGGGGAGGGGGGAGAAGGGAAGCCCCCTCCCCCCACAAACTCCCAACTTCTAGCTCTTTCTCAAGCAAAAGACTTCTGTTTACATAAACACTCCCCTTCCCGAGACACCTCCCCTTTGGCCCAGCAGCTCCGGGCTGTCTTTCCCACGGTCTTCTGGAGGCCCATTCACTCATTCCATGCCCGGGAGTGAGTCGCACGCACGGAGGGGCGGCACCCAGCATGGGGGATGGTGGTGGACTGTGGAGGGCACTGAGCAGGGCTGAGAGGTTCCTGTAATTGTAGCAAGCCCACCTTCTGCGTCTCCTCTGCACCCTCCTTCCTCTGTGGTGCTCTTTAAAGCCTCAATCCAGCAAACACCACCCCCGCACCTCCCCCACCCCCGCCTTCTACCTCCCTCTTGTCCAGGCCCCACCCTAAGCTTTCATCTGTTCAACAAAGACCTCTGGGGTCTCTGGCCAGTTCAGACTTCTCGGAGCATCACCCTCCAAATCCAACCCTGCGTTCACTCTAGGATGTCTCAGAGGCACCTGGGCACATTGACATAGTCTGATTTCACCCCAACCTGGTTCCAACCAGAATCCCCATCTCTGGGAATGAGCCGCCTTTGGTCTGAAGGTCCGAACCCAGTAGCTGCCCCCTACCTCCCCCACACACTCCACCAGCCTGTGGAGGACCCACAAGATGCAGCCCACAGCTGCAGTACCTCCACCCAGACCCGAGTGGCCCCCAGCTCACATGCTAAGGCCTGTGCCCCCCATGAGAGGTCCCTCTTGCACCCTCCATCTGCACAGGGCCAGGAGTGAGTGGGCCACAGGCACCTCTCCAGAGGAAGCTCTGGTACCTGCCCAAAGTCCCTGAGCCCATTTCCTGCCTCTGCCAATAGAGGATGACCACACTGCTGGAGTGAGCCCCCACCCTTGAGCCAACGCCAAGGGGAAGCTGTTTGCAGAGGTATGTCCTGAGCATAGGTCCTAAGGATGTCCGTGCAGGGCCGGCAGCCCCCTGGGTTGGACAGAGGTAGAGGCAGAGGCGGGAAGAAAAAGGCAGCAAGAGGAGTTTGAGACCCTGGGCTCTAAGGATGTGCCCACCAGCTGTCAAGGGAGGAGGAGGGAGGTACTTCACCTGCTGCTTCCTTAGCTAGATTTGGCACTCTGCCGCCCTCGACCCACCCCCCACCCCCGGCTGTGGCACAGAGACCCCAGTTTGTACGCTCCCCAGGCCCTTAATGTCAGCAGGTCTGGTCCTTCCTGATGCCTCTGGATGGTGGTGCCTGATTCTGGGCAAGGACAGTCTCTCCCATGTGGTCATGACAGACCGTGCTGGCCTCTGCACGTGCTGGTCCATTCTTTGGACATAGGAATGTTCTCGAAGCAGACCTAACCACCTTCTGCATCTCCTCTGCACCCTCCTTCCTCTGCTTTTAGACTGGGAAGGGCTTCTTCTTCCTCAGGGGTCTCTGCTGCTCTCCGTCCTCCAGCCACCCCCCACCCCACTGCTCCCTCCCACTCCCTCCCTAGGCCCAGCAGGACATTTGCACAGGCTGTCCGGTCTGCTTCAGACCTCTCTCCCCTCTGCTCGCTCGGAGTGATGCCTGGTTTTCTCCCACTCAGCCAGTCCCTGGTGTCTCTGAACCCCAGCCTTCATCACGCTCCTGTTATCACGTCACAAGCATGTGGCTTGCTGTGTCACTGCATTTACTGGAGGATGGACTGATTAATCCCTGGGTCCTCCACCGAGGTTCCCGTGGGTGGGGGCGGCCTCTTCTCCCTACTGACAGAAGCACATGGACACTGTGCCCCTGCCTGGCCCCTGCTAGTCCCCTGGCCCTCTCTGCCCCCAGGTCCAGCCACCTGGCCTTCTTTCTGTTCTTCAATAACCTAGCGCCTTCTTCCCAGACCTTCTGCACTGTGTCCCCTCTTCCTGGGTCCCTAAGCTTTGATCTGCCTCCCCTCTGGCTTCCCCTCTTCCTGTTTCCGGGGCCACTTTATGACAGAGGCCTTCCCAGGTGACCTCATTAAACAGATGCCACTCTTCCTGGGAGCCACGCAGTGTTCAGGGTTGGTACCTCTTTGCTGCCACCCTAAAGCCCTTGGCACCTGGGCTTCTCCTCCTGGTCCCTCCAGGGCAGGCAGTCCTGCATGGGTCACCTCCAGAGCATCCCCTAGTGCCTGGAGACACTGCCGGTGCTCCAAAAACCAGAGGTCCCCACACCTGCGCTGTATGCTGCACCCCTAGTGTCCCAACATCTTGTTATAGCATTCCTCAGCCAAAAGAAGTGCCCACGGGCACATTTGCATAGGCTGGTCATCAAGTTGTTACGACCAAACAATTTTTTAAAGACTTATGAGAGGGCTGGGGTCTGTCTCAGTGGTAGAGCACTTTCCTGGCATGTCTGAGGCCCCCGGTTCCATCCCCAGCACTGCAAAAAAAAAAAAAGTGTGGGGGAAATAGTCTGCATAGTCTAGCAATTCCTCCTCAAAAAAAATCAAACATAGAATTATGGTATGATCTAGCAATTCTGCTCTTAGGTATATGACCAAAATAACAGAAAACAGCTATTCAAATAATAACCAAGTTCACAGGAGCCTCTTCCACCATAGCAGGCAGCGGGACTGCCGGGTTTCCCTGATGGATGTGTGGCCCCACAGGCCGGGGTCTGCCATCAGCCACTCCAGCAGCGGGGAGCTCTGACACGGCCAAGGGGCAGACCTGGAAAAAACTGGAAAGTCACAGAAGTCGGTGCCAGAGAGCACGCATCATGTGACCCTTTACATGAACTATCCAGAACGGTGAGTCTCGGAGACAGAGAGCCTGCTGGGGGCTGTCCAGGGGCCCGTGGGCAGGGAGTGGGGTGACTTCTTAATGGGTGTGGGGTTCCCTTTTAGGTTGAAGACAATGTTTTGGGAGTAGTGAATACACTCAGCGAATTGTACATTTTAATTTTTTTTAAAAAAACAGAATCTGATATATATATATATATTTTAGGTATAGATGGGCACAACACAATGCCTTTATTTTTATGTGGTGCTGAGGATCGAACCCAGGTCCCGCCTGTGCTAGGTAAGTGTTCTACCGCTGAGCTACAATCCCAGCCCGAATTGTACATTTTTAAATGGTTGATTTTATAGTAAGTGAACCTCCCCTCAATTAAAAAGATTCTATCTCTATAACTTAGTAGCTTTAAAAGACGGCACGCATAAGCTAAAGGAAAACTATCACACTCAAATACTTATGGGATGGTTTACATGTTTGGCACTGCACAATTTTCTCAATTGTGGGAATCACTCTGCAGCCTCTGTGCTGGCTTCCCACCCCACACTGGTGGCTCACTGACTGGGTTTTATCACAGCAATCTCCAGAAATCCAACTTTGCAAAGATATGATATCATCAAAAGGAATGTAGTGCAATCTAATGTTGAAAGTGTGAGCTCCCTCAAGCCTGCGGTTCACATGGTTTTAGACAGACTTCAAGGTTCATGCCAAAATTTAAAATATCCTGCTGTCCTCACCTGAGTTCTTGGTGCTGCACGAGTACCGAGTACCAAGTACCAAGTACCACAGCCAGGTCTGGGAGCTGTGATCACAGTTCATGCTGAGTTAATTAACTGAGTCAATACTTCATGCACTTAAAACACCCCCACGTTCTCCCTCCCTGCTCGTGGCAAAGAAGCTTGCAAATAGCAGGCCAATTAGTCCCCAAAATACCCACTGGGGGAACCATTACACCTTCTCTCAGCAGAGGAGGGCTGGACTCAGACACATGCCACCTGCCCTTGGCACCACAAGGCACTTAGCAAACCGTGACCTGCCCGTGTCTCTCTGAAGACAAAAAGGCCAAGTCCAGGCCTGGTCCTTGAAGATGTCGCGGAGCTGCTGGGCGGAAAACCCCGAGATCTTGCTGGAAACCTGAGGTTCCTGCCCGGGGCATTAGGATGCCAAGGTCTGCTGGGGGGAAGGAGACCCTGGGGAGAAGGGGAGCAGGCGAATTCTCAGCAGTGACTCCAGGAAAGGACTCTGAGTTTAGGGAGGGGGTGGAGGGGGGCAGGGAACAGAGCCTGAGGCTTGAAAAGGGCCCAGCTTCCCCCCCAGGCCTCGTCCTCCTGAGAAGCCTAGGACTTCCCCAGGCTGGGCCTCCACCCTGTGCCCCAGCCAGATGAGGCTGTCACTCTGGGTCGGAATCTCTGTGGCCACGGGGTGAGGCGCAGAGCAGGGTCCAGGAACCCATCCAAGCAGTGCCTATGGGCAGCTGGACGCCCACTCCAGGAGGTTCCCGAGGCCCTGCTGGCCACAAAGAGCAGGTCCGCAGAGCCCAACCACGCAGGGGCCAGGGAACCAGAAAGTGACCTGCAGCCCCTGGTTTATTTCCAGTAGAAGTGGAAAGGCGGCCTGACCAGGTTAAGTGCCCGCTGGGGACAGTGGTCCAGGCCCTGTCAGGGCGCGCAGCAGCTCTGAGGATGATCCAGGCACACTGAGAAGAGACAGGAACAGAGCCGCAGCTCCGGGGCCCAGAGCACAGAGTGGGCACACGGGCAGTGCTGGACGGCTCAGCCCTTGGCTCACTCCGGGGCCCATGGAGAAGGTGCTCACACAGGGCAGAGCTTGATCCCTCTGTCTCTCCCGACAGCTTGGGGGAGCATCAACATTCCGCAAGGGACTGCTTGAGGCGGCAGGGGGCCTGCGGGTCTTGGCTGGGGTTTGCAGGTTCTTGACAGTTCTGCAGGGATCAGAGGAAAGAGGACAATGACCATCTCAGTGGGCAGCCAAAAAGTGGGAGACACCTGTGTCCCCAAGTGGTTGGGGGAACTTAGGGCTGGGTGGCCAAGGGGAGCTGGCAAGACCCCGTTATGGGTCAAATGGTGTTCCCCAAAAGAGCTAAAATCCTAACCCCCAGTTCCTCAAGTCACCCTTATTGGAAACAGGTATGCGAAGGTGATGGACTTCAGATGAGGCTACACTGGAGTCCGTGGCCCCGATCCACTGCAGCTGGTGCCCTGATCAGAGGGCAGAAGATGCCCAACTCAGGGAGAGGGCATCTGAACTACCTGAGGTGTTGCTTCAAGTTGGGTCCTTGTCCCCAGTGCCAACCCAATCAAGAGGACACGGGTTTAAGGAAAAGGAAGAAGAAGGTTTATTGTTTTGCTGGCAAAGGAGAAACAAGGGAGACTCCTATCCCAGAGGCTATGAATCTGCCCCTCAGCAGGAGCAGGGGGCTGTTAAAGAGCTGACTCAAAGGCTACATTCCACGTGCTCTCCGTGCTCTCCGTTGGAGGGTGATTCACTTGTTAACTTGGAGATAGTCATTTCTGAGATCTTCTGGTCCATCCCCCAAATCTGGATTACTTTGTTCCTATGGAGGGGGTGGGCTCGGGGACAGATAACCCTGCCTAGGTGGGAAGAAGGGTGACCTGGTTAACCCTGAGATGAGGGAGGGGGAGATTGGGGAGGAGCAGGGAGAGAGGGAAAGAAACAGGTTCATTTAGAAACCAGTTGCAGTGGCAGAACAGCAAGGGCCAAGTGGGAGCATGAAGTGGACCCTGTCTCAAAACTGACTCACATGGTAACAGAGGTCGTGGAGACCCGGGAGCTGCAGGAGTCGGCACTGAGCCCTGCAGAACAAAGGCACAGGGGTCTGACCTCAGAGGATGCTGCTGTTTTAGTGTGAAGACCAGCCCTGGAGAGGCCACCTGGGGAGGAAGCTGCCGTCCACTGCCCCCTCCCCGCGTGGGAACCACTTTACTCAGTCTGGTGATCTGGGTGTTACTGTCAAAGACACACCCAGCGTTGTGCTTGACTAAGCGCCCTGTGGCCCAGCCGGGTGACACACGGGTTACCCACAGCCCCCGCAAGCTGACTGACCCGCTGCAGCGGGCAGCTCCACCCTGATCTCCTTGTCCACTCACCGCCCCTGGAGGTCGGGGTTGCCCCCTTTGCTCCTGGAATAACATTGCTGGACTTGACCAGGGTCTGGGGTGAAGGCCTTGGCTCAGGTCTTGTGTTTGGACACAGGGAAGGTCCTGGTCCCTTGGAACAGCTCTCCACCACCAACGCGCCTTCTTAACACCACAAACCTCGGCTCAACAACAGAAATGCGCTCTCCCACGGCGCTGCCCAGGAAGTCCCAAGCCCAGCGTCTGCAGGGTCCTACGCCCTCAGAGACTTGCCCTCAGAGACTTGTCGGGGATTCTCCTTGCCCCTCCCAGCTTCCAGGGCTTCCCAGAATCTCTGGCTACGCGTCCCTCTGTAACAGGGTCCACTTTAGGCTTGGACTTGGCCCTTGCTGCTCAGCCACTGCAACTGATTTTTAAAATGGACCTGTTTCTTTCTCCTCCTCTCTCCCTGCTCCTCCCTAATCTCCCCCTCCCTAATCTCAGGGGAAACAGTGTCACCTTTCCTCCCCATCCTAGGCAGGGTTAGCTGTCCCTGAGCCCACACCCTCCATAGGAACAAAGTAATCCAGACTTTGGGGATGGCACAGAAGACCTCGGAAATGATCATCTCCACGGAAATATTTAGTAAAAGGCAAGAGATTTACACGATCTGAAGAGAAACCAGAGTATTTCAGTTGGTAGAGTGCTCGCCTCGCACACACAAGGCCCTGGGTTCCATCCCCAGCAACACACACACACACACACACACACACACACACACACACGAATATCTCCCAAATTAACAAGTGAATCACACTCCAACAGAGAGGCATGGAAAGCAGCCTTTGAATCACCTCTTTAACAGCCCCCTGCTGAGGGGCAGAATCCCAGCCCTGGGTCAGGAGTCCAGGGAGGAGCTGGACAGAGGGGAGAAAGAACCAGCCCGTCTGAAAGAAGAACTTGGCAGCAAAGCAAAACACTTCTTTTCCCTGTTTCTCAAAACCATGTCCTCAGGATTGGCATCAGGAACAAGGACCGACCGAGCTTTTGGCAATGGTTTTATAAACATTAGTGACCTAGGATGGTCCCACTTAGTTTTTCTTTTTTTCTGGGGGCGGGGGTACCAGGCATTGAACTCAGGGCATCGACCACTGAGCCCCATCCCCAGCCCTATTTTGTGTTTTATTTAGAGACAGGGTCTCACTGAGTTACTTAGCACCTACCATTGCTGAGGCTGGCTTTGAACTTGGGATCCTCCTGCCTCAGCCTCCAGTGGGAAGGTAAACTGTGCACCATCTGTTGTTCCCTTCTCAGGGTTCAATCAAGTCCACAGGGTATGCAATGCTTTATTAGAAACAGGCTCTGGGTCACGTGATGGTGGCCAGCTGTAGTCACAAAAGTGTTCTGAGCGCATTGAAGGCAGGCAAGGCCAAGCCAGGTGGCGGGCAGGTCGGGGACCTGCCATGGGGGCACCCCACTGCCAGTCCAGTGTGCTTCCTGCACACACATAGACAGGGCTAGGTGCAGGCACAGGTGCTGCGTTTCTCTGAAGTCTCCCTCTTTCGCTTAGACCAATCTGGACCGGCAACACTGCCAGACTCCCAGTTTTGCAGACTGTCTTGTGTTTTTGAATTTTCTTTCATTTTTATAAAAGCCATTTCTCAGCCACAGTGATAACGCCTGCTGCTCCCGTGCAGGGTCATCAGGGAGACTGCTTGCCCGGGCAGGTCCCTGACAAAAAAGGGCAGAAAATGGCAAGATTAACGCTGCCTCTGAGGCCCAAGTGGCTGCGACACACCTGCTCCTTCCTAGGACAGGGTGCAGGCAAGGGTCGAGGCTGGCTGCCCTGGACTGCTGGAGCGTGGACGGCCAGCTCCTCCTGCTTCCTGCCTCCAGGGCTGCTCCAGGGGCGCCCAGCTCCAGAGGCCCAGGGCAGCCTCCCCCTCCCGCCGCGGTGAGTCACGCCAGGCTGACCCCAGCAGGCCCGCTGCTCTGCCAGCAGGGTCTCTCTATCGCGCTCCAGATCAGACACCGACAGCCAAGCTTTTCTCCTTCAGCCGCCGGTTTGGAAAAGAGACTCCTAGGGTTCTGCTTCTCACACACAGCCGCGCCCCTCGGCCAAGTCCTCCGGGAGCTCTTCCCCGGGTGTCACCTGCCACCTGTGGGCCACAACGGGAACTGCAGCCCAGGACTGACCCAATGAAGCACCAAGCCCAACACAGGTGCAGGGCCAGCACTGCTGAAGGCACAGGGGACAGGGGACAGGCGTCTGCCCCGCTGGGTCTTCGTCTATGCCTGGTGGAGCAGCAGGCAGGCTAGGCGCCGGGGCTGCCTGACACTCCCGTCTCCCGGCCTGTGCTCTCTGTTTCTCCCTCTGTAGGGCAAGGAAAGAGACCTCCGTGGAAGCTGGCTTCTCCAAGTCTGCGGGGCAGCGTGGCCTGCCCTGAGGGAGGCCACGGGCCTCTGGTGTGATCCTCCTTCAGGCCCTCAGAGACGCCTGGAAATGCTTCCTCAGCCACGAACCCCCCAGGGAATCGTCCCATCAGACAGTTTTTATCTCTAGAATTCTGGAGATACAGGAAGCTAAGTAGAGACGGGGAAGTTTGCCTCCCGCGTCTCTGACTTCTGGAACATACAAGATGCAATGGTGAGGGCTGGGGTTGTGGCTCAGTGGCAGAGCGCTTGCCTAGCATGTGTGAGACACTGGGTTCGATCCCCGGCACCACATAAAAATAAAATCAAATAAAGGTATCGTGTCCATCTACAACTAAAAAAAGATTTAAAAAAAAAGATGCAATGATGATAGCTTTTAAATCTCTCCCTTTGGTAGTTCTAGCCTCTTTGCCAGCTCTGGGTTAGTTTCTGCCCAGGGCCCAGGGCTGCATGGCTCCGTGCTGACTACCACCACCGCCCACAGTGTCCTCCACAGGCCGGGACTCAGCAGACAGGAGTTGTTAGGAATCTCTGAGAAATTCCTGTTTCATTTACCCTATGATCTGTTGTCTCTGTTTGTGTTCTTCTTTCCAATCAACTTTATTCTTTGTTTATTCTATCGAAATTTCTTTTTTCTGTACTATTGGGGGCTGAACTCAGGGCCACTCTATCACTGAGCTGATCCCCACTCCCTTTTGTTTTTGAGACAGGGTCTCACTGAGCTGCTGAGGCTGGCCTTGAACTTGCGATCCTCCTGCCTCAGCCTCCCAAGTCACTGGGATGACAGGTGTGTGCCACCACCTCTGGCAGTTTAGGGAATTGTTTTAAAGCCACAGCAGTTCTCAGTCTTCTGTCTGTTTTGTGATTGTTCCATCGTATAAAAGCCACATTCATACGCCCTACAACTAGCAACAGAGAATATCGTGCCGTACTGGCCTCTGTTACTTAGATTTTGCTTTTGAGAATTATCCATGAAGATACGCATGACTCAGGATGACATGGTGGGCCCTCGTGGGACACTGATTGTGCTGGAGGGTGTAGACCGTGAGGGCAAGAGCAGGCAGGTTGCTGAGAGTGGCTTTGAACTTGCAACCCTCCTGCCTCAGCGTCCAAAGTAGCTGGGATTATAGGAGTGTGCCACTGCACCCAGCCTTTGTACCAAACTTTAATGATAACTCTCTGAGCAGTTATCATTGCGATCACTGGAAATGATAATTTGTTGGAGTTCTTCTGAATTCCTTACAAGTTCCAATAAAATTACCCTACCCCCCAAAAGAATATTCATGGTTCTCAATATTCCCTTCCACTGCTACCTCACAACCCTGCACACAACACACCCACGTGGTCTACCCACCCAACACCAGGCTTCCGGGGCCCTGGGAACAGCCTGGGCATGCACTCTCCAGGGCCCTCCTGCACCAGCTGCAAACTTCAGCGCCTGTGGCCGAGAGCCCACCCCTTCTGCCTGTGCTGCTTGGGTCCTGCGAAGACCTGGAGATGGAAGCACTCTGGGAAAGGAAGACGAAGGAAAAACAAATCCAAAGAGCATCTCCGTTGGTTATCCTGTTGCACAAAGCACCTGTGAGAATGAGAACAAGTGGGCAAATGCCATGGAGTCGGGTTATAGACCCCAAGAGAAGAAAGGCACTTACATAAGGAGACCCGTTTCCGTTAATACATTATATAGTTTTTAAAAGCAAAAGATCTGAAACATCCTAAATCCCTGTCGAGGGGCATGGGTTGAATTGTCAGTGCTCATTCCCAGGGTGGGGCACCATTCAGTTGTGCCAAACAGAGGGGAACGGTGTCTGCACACAGCTCTGGAGGGACTTGGAGACCTCTCTGAACAGAGCAGGAGAAATGGCACAGAATGTGTTAGCATGTACAGAGGACAGGCAGGAAACAGAAGTCCATCTGCCTGCCTGCCTGCCTGTCTATCATCTATCGCCATCCATCCATCATCCATCTTTCATTATCTATGATCTATCTTCCATCTATCTTCTATCATCTATGTACACCATCCATCCATCATCCATCCATCATCAATCATCTGTCATCTCTCCATCTCTCTGTGTCTGCCTGTGTTTTAACAATAAGCGGGGAAGATGACACCATGGTACACTCTACAGGGTCATCTGGGGAGGCAGGGGGAAGGTCTGGGATGGAAGCACAACTTCTTTGAAGGTACCTTGATCTATAGATTCGAATTTGGAATCATGCATTTGTTATACCTTATAAAACAAAAGTAATTTCAAGAAAATAAGGTTAGGCAAAGAAACCACATGTGTACCCTGGTGGTCTGACCAGCAGAGGGGCTGTTTCAGTTGAAACCGTGGGAACGTGAAAGTCTCTCCACTGGACAAAATACCAAGGGCAAGAAGAACAGGAAACGAGAAAGAAGGCTCAGGCCTCCCTGACGGGCGGGTGGCCGTGCTGGTGCTCCTGGTGGGACTGTGTGTGCACTGAGGGAAAGGCACGTGTGGCCCCGGACACTGTTGTTACCTGGGTCACAGAAGGTGGGGACCGCATATGGGAGAAGGGCGATTCTGGAGCTCTGCTCGGATGAGCAGCACAGCCAGTGGGGAGCCCTGGTGCAGGGTGCTGAGGTAGGCCCCTGGCCCGCCTGGCCCGACACCCACGGGGTGCTCCCTGTTCCCTCTTTTGCTTCATGGAGGTGAACTTCATACAGACACAGCGAGCTGCCCGAGGAAGGAGAGGGCCGTCCTGAGAACAAAGGCAAACACCTCCTTCAGAAGGCACCACTCCCTCCCAGGCTGCTCCCTTCCCCACACTGGCCAGCCACCCATCCACGGCCATGGACAGGTTTTCGTGATTGCTGCAGCTATCACTGCTAGTCTTAGGGGCCAGCAAGACAGTGGCTTTTCTATAACAGCATGCCATTCAAAGGGGACGAAGTTGAGGCTACGTAGTGTGAGCGAGCCCGGGCTCTGAAGGCCAGCAGGGCTGCGGTGACCGGGCTACGCTGCGTGCTGGGGACTTGCTGGGAGAGCAGGTCAGGGGCACCCTCATCTCTTACACACACACCACATACAGCGCACCACACACAGTGACCACGTGAGGAGACGGTCGTGCTAATTGGATGTGTATGTGGAAACATCATATTACACACCTTAAACACAACATGACATTTTTATCTGAAAAGTAATATAAGCCCTTTGCTGATAAAAATAGAAAGGATCACAAATAGTTAAAATAACTATATTTGGAAGAAAAAAGGAACAAAAATTTAAAAAGAAATAGAAGTTAGGAGACAAAGAGTAGGTCAGAGTGCACATGCAGCCAGATCAAATAAGTCCTTCAAAATCAGGGTTCCCACAGCCCCTCCACCCACTCGTGTTCTTTTTTAATCTTTGGTACCAGGGATTGAACCCAGGGGATCTTAACCACTGAGCCACATCCCCAGTCCTTTTTATTTTTTATTCAGAGACAGGGTCTTACTGAGTTGCTTAGGGCCTCGCTAAGTTGCCCAGGCTGGCTTTGAGCTCACGATCCTCCTGCCTCAGCCTCCTGAGCCACTGGGATTACTGGTGTGCACCACTGCACCAGCCTCACATTCTGACTCAAGATAAAGGCCAGGATGCCCCCTCAGAGGGCCACCACCCTAACACTCACGTACACCACTTGACAGCAGCAGGAGCTCAGATGAAGCGGGCTCTGACTAATTAATCTTTAGATTTTGTTCAAGTACACCTCTGCTTTGTGACTGCCCATCTGTAACTTTTAAGCAAAACACAGCATTATGTAAATGCATGTATAATTTGTTGAAAGAAAAGTCAACATTCTTCATTAGAACATGGCTCAGCGTGAGACCTGCACAGTGGGTGGCAGGGAGAAAAGGTCTGGCTGTGGAGCACGGGAGGATCGTGATGTTTTAATAAGGCTTCGTCCTCAGAGGGCGGTGTGCTTGTGCATGGTCCACGTGTGCATGTGGTGTGGCGCTGGGCTCCTGTGTGTGTGCAGGCGTGTGCATGTGTATACACATACAATTCTTGCACACGTGAGGGAACCTAGGAAGCTCCACACTCTGCCACAGCAGGGGAGCCCGTAGCTACAGAACCTTCCACCCGCACCTCCCAGCTCCACTTCATCCATCTCCCAGAACACTGTGGGTGGATGCATTCTGCCTACCCACCCACCAGGAAGGAGCCCTGGGCGTTCTAAGTGCTGGTGCTCAGGGTCCCTCAGGCAGTGACAGTGAAGTCAGAGAGCCTGAGCCCTGCCCATACCCAAGAGCCTTTATGGCTTCCCAGGCCTTGAGGAAACTTCCAACAGGAGAGGCAGGGGTCAGGCCGGGGTGCAGAAGAAGGAGGGGCAGGAATCCGAGGGATCAAAACATGACAGCTAAAGCCCATTTGTATTTATTTATTTTTTGGTGGTGCTGGGGATTGAACCCAGGGCCTTGTGCATGTGAGGCAAGACCTCTACCAACTGAGCTACATCCCCAGCCCAAAGCTAAACATTTTTTAAAGCCAAGGCAATCTCCCAGAAATTTCCACAGACAGCAGAAAGATAGGAAATTGAAGAAAAAAAGTAAAGTCGATTCACAGAGGAGGTTCCCTCACCCATGTCAGCAGAAACCCCAAAGGTGGGGAGCAGAGAGAATGCAAAGGGGGATTGTCAGAGAAAGGACAGAGGGAGGTGTCTGGGACACAGATCCTTCCGCTCCTCTGTGGATGTGTCACCCTGATAAAACACACTGGTGCAGAGGCAGGGGGCAGTGTGGGCCATCGCTGGCACTCTGCCATCTCCCCTCGGTGCACCTACGAGGGGCCCAGAACCCCAGGGCAGCACCCAGCCCACTCCCCCTGCTCCAATGCCACAGCCTCAGGCTCTCCAGGGAAAGCCCTGCAGGGCCCCTGTCTGTCCTCCCCACCGTCTGGGCTCCCTGTCCCCAGCCCCGCCACCCCTGCTCCCCAGCTCCCTGTCTACCCTCCCCACAGCTGGCCCCATGCACCTCCAACTCTTCCAGCATCGTCTTCAGGGGGTGTTTTAATTTCAGAAATGAATGCCAGCAGTGAACCAGTGCTCCAAACCAAGGTGGGGACGGACAGAGCTCTTCAACCCTCTCGGGAAACGCACAGACAAGGCCTGCCGTGGACAACACCAGAAAGAGCAGCGTGGAGAGGTCTGAGCCTCCGTCAGGAAAGAGAAACTGGACAAGAGGTGCTTTGGGCCACCACCAGGGGCGGGGACCAGCAGGTCCTACAGCCTTCCACTTCAGCCCGCGGTCTGTCTGGTTGGTCTGACCATGTGCACGCAGCGCCTCCTACACAGAGTCAGAGCGTCACTCTGCGGTGGGTACAAAGCTTTCAACTTATTTAAGAACAATAAGATGCCCAGACTTTCAGCGTTTGGTGGGATTGGTCTTGACCCTTTATTCGCCTGTGTAGCCGCCCTCTAATCTAAGCTATGGATGTTCCCAGGGCCCTCCTGGCCACTTCCCACTTTCTCACCCCTGTGGTGGAGACTCTTCCTGCTGGTCCTCATGGATCATCTGGAGGGGATGCCACAGTGTGTGCCTTTCACTCCATCACTCAACCATTTCCTTATATTGCTGGGGAATATTCCATCCTCACCAATGTACACCGATATTTGTTTTGTCCACTCTCCCATTGATGGGAATCTGGGTTGTTTCCAGTTTTCTTACCATTATGAATTAAGCTGCAGCACACCCCTTTGCATAAGTCTCTGTGTGGACCTGTTTTCGTTTCTCAAGGGCAAACCCAGGAGCAGAGCTGTTCCAGGCGAAGGGAGAGATGCCGCGGGACAGTTCTCCAGGAGGGTTGAGGCATTTCCACCCCACAACGATGAGTTTACAGACATACATCAAATTGTCTTTTTTAAAAAAATATGAATAGGTTACTCTTTGAGAGCAGTTTTAGGTTTACAGAAAAATCAGGCAGGAAGTACAGTATCAATTCGCCTCTTCCCTGCCCTCCTGTATCTCATTATTCACTTCTTCTGTGAAAGTGGCACATTTGCTACCATTGATGAACCAACACTAGACAGTTATTAATTAATGGTTTAAAAGATAATGTTTAAATGAACCAAACTAACGTTAGCTTTTTGGTTTTGTTTTGTTTTGTTTTTTTTGGTAATGAGGACTGAACTCAGGGGCACTTAACCACGGAGTCACATCCCCAGCCCTTTTTTGTATTTAATTTAGAGATTTAAAGACAGGGTCTCACTGAGTTGCTTAGGGTCTCACTAAGTTGCTGAGGCTGGCTTTGAACTTGAGATCCTCCTGCCTTAGCTTCCTAAGCCCCTGGGATTCCAGGGATGAGCCACTGCTCCTGGCACATTAATATTTATATTAACTAAACGTTTTAAACATGTGGATGATTAAAACAAAAATCCTTCCTATTTTTCCACGTCTTTCGGTACATTTTTCAAATAGGCTTCTGGTGGAAGTAGCTTGCCTGCTGCCAGCCAGTTTCCACAGGCAAAGCCGCAGAAGGAAGGCGGGGCAGTGGGGTGTGCCACCTGGGGAGGAAGAGGCCCATCTGAGGCTCATGCCCTGGGAGACAGGTGCCCTGGGTCTGAGTAGGGGGAGAGGAACCAGCCCTTAAACCACACCCTCAGTATCTAGGGCTCCTGGGTGGGGGCAAGACCCAGTGCCGTCCAGAGGGAGCGCTCTCAGGTGCTCCAGCTGCCCCCGCCTCCCTGCGGTTCCAAGGACAGCACCTGAGACGGGACATTGTCCTGCATATGCTGAAGGCATTACTGTTTACAAGGCATGTTAGAAGTGAAAGAAAGATCACTAACTAAGCCTACGTGCAGCCTTGATCCAGGGAGAACTCGGCTTAGCCAACTTCAGGATGAGAATGCAGAGCCGCGTGAGCCACGGCAGGACCGGAGCCCCGGAGCCCGCAGGCTGCATTCCTCAGCTCCCTCCAGGCAGTGAAGGAGGAGCCGGGCTCCACCTAGAGACACGGCAGCCACGGAGCAGCCCTCCACGCGGCAAGCCCCGTTCATACTTAAAGTTCTTAAACATGTTCAGACTTGAGGCCACAGCCATGGGCGACTGCAATTCCAAATTCCCCTGGGAAACTGAGAAACTGATCATCCCAGAAATGAAGTTGAAAGTTGATATGGAGGGACGTTCTCAGACCATAAAACCACAGGAATACACAAGGAGGCAGCTGTCTGACGGAGTTCATGTTCAGTCCGCGTTCATAAATTGAACACACTATTGCTGAAGATTAGAAAAGTATATAGTGTCCTCCGCCTTGGCATTGTGTTCTTAAGAAGCGTGAGCGGGAACGTAAGCGGAAGGGGGGTGCCCACCTGTAATCCCAGCAGCTTGGGAGGCTGAGGCAGGAGGACTGCAAGGTCAAAGCCAGCCTCAGCCAAAGCGAGGCGCTAAGCAACTCAGTGAGATCCTCTAAATAAAATGCAAAATAGGGCTGAGGATGTGGCTCACTGGTCAGGTGCACCTAAGTTCCATCCCAGATAGCCGCCCCCCAAAAAATGAAGCATGTAAGGGCTCTATTTTTGAACTCTTTGCCATCAAGTCATGGGAAAGGGGTTCAGACATCTCAGTGATGTTCTGCAAATTTTATTGCTGAGGGTGGTCTCATTATTATTTTTTTTAAACTGGGAATTGCTCATTCCATCACTGAGCCACATCCCCAGCCCTTTTTAATTTTTTTCTTTTTAAATTGGGTCTTGCTAAGTTGTGAAGGCGGGCCTTGAACTTGTAATCCTCCTGCCTCATCCTCCAGATCGACTGGGATTACAGGTGTGGTTGGTCCACTGCACCTGGCGATTGCTGATCATGGAACAGTCAACACATTCCACAATGTCTCGGTGCACTTAATTGGTGCAAATGAGGTCAAATAATCTGGAGGGTTTTTTCCTCTCTCCACATTTTTTATTGGTGTGTTGTAGTGTACATAGTTCTGGGGTCTGTTATCACGTTCACACATACACACAATTTTATAAAATATAATTTGGCCAATATCCCTCCCCAGCACTTCCCTCCTCCCTTCTGTCTCCTGCCCCCTGGTCCCATTTCTCTGCTGATCTCCCTCTGATTTTCATGAGGTCCACCTTTCTTTTTCCTCTCCAGCTTCCACAGATGAGAGAAAACATGTGGCCCCTGACCTTCTGAGTTTGACTGATTTCACTTAACATATTGCTCTCAAGTTCCATCCAGTTTTCCTGCAAATGACATAATTTATTTTTTCTTTGTGGCTGAACAACACTCCATTGTGTATCTAGACCACATATTCTCTATCCACTTGTCCACTGATGGACACCGAGCCTGGTTCCATAGTTTGGCTGTTGTGAATTGTGTCGCTGTAAACATGTGTATGCATTTATCACCGTAGTGAGATGACTTCAATTCTTCAGAATAAATACCAAGGAGCGGTATAGCTGGGTCACATGGCGGTTCCAGGCCTAGACTTTTGAGGAACCTCCATACTGATTTCCATAATGACTGTACTAATTCACAGTCCCACCAACAGTGTAAAAGTGATCCTTTTCTCCACATCCCCTCTAGCATTTATTATTAGTTGTGTTCTTGATTTCTTGATGACTGCCATTCTGGCTGGAGTGAGGTAAAATCTCAGTGTAGTTTTGGTCTGCATTTCTCTAATTGCTAATGATGTTGGATTTTTTTAAATTGTAGTTGAACACAATACCTTTATTGTATTTATTTTTATGTGGTGGTGAGGATCGAACCCTGGGTCTTGCACATGCTAGGCGAGTGCTCTACCGCTGAGCCACATCCCAGCCCCGATGTTGGATATTTTTTCATACATTTGTTGGCCGTTTGTATTTCTTCTTTTGAGAAATGTCTGCTTAATTCATTTTCACGTTTATTAATTGGGTTATTTGTTTTTTAGCATAAGGTTTTTTGAGCTCTTTTTATATTCTAGATATTTATCCTCTGTTAAGAGAGTAGCTAGCACAGATTTTCTCCCACCCTGTGGGTTCTCTCTTCCCATTCCTAAATGTTTCCTTTGCTGTGCAGAAGGTTTTTATTTGTTATCATCCCACGTATTAACTCTTGGCATTATTTCCTGAGCTTTAGGGGTCCAGGATTTGGAGTTTTTAAGTCACTGGATTCCAATCACGCACACAGCCCTTGCAAGAAAGAGCCTTCAATGAAGGCATGCAAAATAGCACTTTGAGGCTTAGAGCCAACATTTGAAATCCCTGGAGGTTCAGAGAGCCAGGAAGGAGAAAGTGTCTGGAGAAAGCACTGGAAGATCATAGCCGCTAAGGAGTGAGGCTGAGAGGCTCTCCTCAGCTCCTCTTGATCTTGAGTTTGACAAAGAACAGAGCAAGAGCAGGTACCTCAGTCATCCAACATGAGGGTGCTTGGGGCAGGGCATGCCAGGTAATTGTGTGCAGTTGCAAAATCTCTTTCACTTGCTTCCTTAATGAAATAAATCCTGTCTGGGGTAGATTGGCCACGTTTCTGTTTTGGCTTGAAATCATGGTGCTCCAATTGCAGCCGAGGGCTATAAAACTTGATGTGGTCCCAAGTGGAGGACAGGACTCCAGGCTCAGGTGAGTCACCGCAGCGGGGTGAGCTGGCCACCCAGCAGACGTTCTCACAGTGCGGGCGCACGGCAAACCCGGGCAGTGCCAGCCTGGAGCTGGGGAGCCTGGCCTGGGTGGGTGAATCATCAGGTACATACTTAGCCTTGACTCCACCTGAAGGAGGCGGGGTGGGGCGGCTGATCAGGTTCAGGGTGCTGGGCTCCCCAGTGTCAGTGAGTGCTGAAGCCAGCAGGGGCATTTAGGTTTTTGTTCTTACCTTTTAAATTATAAAGGAAAAACACAGATCTCTGGCTTTGTTTTTGTTTTGTTTTGTTTTTTAAGTCTCTATACTGTTTGGTACCATGTTCACATGCTGGTTAATTGGGGAACATTTTGAAGGGTCTTAGTGGATATCCTTCACCATGAGCCTAAGAAGTTCAGCTCCATGTGGACAATTCACACTGATGTTGATCTTTTTTTTTTTTTGGTTGGGGATTGAACCCAGGGGCACTTTACTACTAAGCTACATTCCCAATCTTTTTATTTTGAGACAAGGTTTTGCTAAGTGCTTAGGGACCCTCTAAGTTGCTGACTTTGAACTCACAATCCTCCTGCCTCAGCCTCCAGAGCCGCTGGGATTACAGGCGGGAGCCCCCGCCCGGCTAACAGTGATGTTATTCTTTTCCTGAAGGGAGCTACATGGCCTGAGTAGGGGCTGGCAACCTCTCCCAGTACACGATTTCTCCAAAAGCACTGATAGATTTCCAAACACAGGAGAGGAAATGCAGTTCCACAGTGTGAAGTCAGAGATTCATTGAGTCAGTGCATCGTGGTGATGGTATTTTACTGGTAATGACGCCTCCTCTTTCACAATGAGCCCTAATAATCCAAGATGAGATGACAGCCATCCAGGGGGCCACCAGGGGGCTAGCTGAGCCACCATGGTGGAGTGCCTGCTGAGTGACAGTTGATGCTGGGACAATTTTTCTTGTCTTGTGCTAACGGGCTGTGTGTTCAAATATAAACAACTTCAATCACATGTTTTTACTGATGCTTAGGAGATGTCCCCAATAACTGAAAATCTATAACATAATCCCATCTTCAGTTTCTAAAGAATGCAAAACATTGATGTCCAACCCACCCCAAATTGACCATGTGCCGTGAAGAGGGCTTTGCTTGGGGTGTGAGGACAAAGGCAGGAGGCTGTGGTCCCGACTCACTGCGTCCCCAGAGGGTCCCTTGGGGAAGTCCAGTCCCTGGCGTGATGGTGCTGAGAGGTGCACATTTAAGAGGCGGAGCCTGGTGGGAGGTAACTAGGTCAGGCCGTCCTGATGAGAGTCCAACCTGGTGAGGGTCCGACCTGGTGAGGCGGTTTGGCTCTCCAGAGGTGGAGGAATTCTTCCCTGTGAGGGAGGTTGTTATGAGCCCCGCTCAACCCCACCTTGTCTCCTGCTGCATCGCTTCCTGTGTGTCTCAGGCTCCAGCCATGATGCTGCACAGAGAGGGGCCTGGCCAGCAAGGGCCATGCCATGTGGGCTTTCCAGCCACCAGAATCACATGCCAAATAAGTCTCTTTTCTCTATAAATTACCCAGCCTCAGGTATTTTGTTATAGCAACAAAACATAGACAATGAGGCATGGCTGTGTGCCCCGCCCCCACCACACACACTGTAATCTTGGCTGGAATTTCCATTGTTTCTTTTATTTCACCCATCAAGGGTCTTTGTTAGACTATTACAGGTAGGAGACTAGAGAGTTACGTAGGAAGGACTGAGATGTGTGGGACAGCCTAGGGAATATGGTTTTTGAAAACCAATAGGGTAGAGTAATACTTCCCCACCTCTATGTTAGAATGCAATGTGTATCTGAGGGCCTTCCGAGCGTGCTATGAACTTAGGTGCAAGGCATTTGATGGGGACCGAATAAAGTCTCTTTAATCTGCCACTTCTATTGTCTGACCATTTAACAGAATGAGATTGGGTGGAGACGAAAGAACTACTCTCTACTGAACCTCACATGCCATTCATCATTAAGACAGTGTGGACAGTAAGAGACCTGAAAGGTCACGTGTCCCCCTTTGCTAACAAGGGACACAATTCATTACCTAATGAACACAGTGGAAGAATCCATTAATGATCTTGTTAATACAATTGAATCCTTGGGGATCAGGATTTCCAAGTCTCGTTATAACCTAGAAACTTCCAGTGCTAACTCCTG
This sequence comes from Marmota flaviventris, assembly GCF_047511675.1. Lineage (NCBI taxonomy): Eukaryota > Metazoa > Chordata > Mammalia > Rodentia > Sciuridae > Marmota > Marmota flaviventris. Next base: position 3,613,656 of record NC_092505.1, on the reverse strand, counting down.
GAGGGTATAATGAATTCAGTTACTTTGGAGCTTCAAAGCTTTGGTCTCCAAGGAAGAATGTTTTTCTCCGTCACTTAGAAATACATGGTGATGGGCAGGGGTTGTGGCTCAGTGGTGAAGCACTTGCCTAGCATGTGAGAGGCACTGGGTTGGATTCTCAGCATCACATATAAAATAATGAATAAAATAAAGATCAATCAACATCTAAAAAAATAAACAAATAAATTAACAAAATAAAATACATGGTGAATGTGGGTATGTGGCACAAGCCTGTGATCCCAGCAACTTGGGAGGCTGAAGCAGGAGGATCACAAGTTCAAGACCAGCCTCAGCAACTTAGCAAGACCCTGTCTCAAAAATAAAAAGGGTTGGGGATGTAGCTCCATGGTAGAGCATCCCTGGATTCAATCCCCAGGACAGGAAAAAAATAAAAAGGTTATAAATAAAGATGCCAAGTGTCCTTCTCCATCCATCTGAGCTAGAAAATGCTTTTTCTTATCTCCTCAATCTATGATCTTAGGCTAAAAATTTTGCTTTTAAGGTCCTGGGTGGATAATTTTTCCACCTGACAATACTAGTTACATGGAAAGCATGAACCACCATTCCCCACCACACCAGCACTGGGGATTGAACCCAGGGGTGCTCAACCCCTGAAGTACAACCCCAGCCCTTTTTATTTTCAGACAGGATCATGCTAACGTGCTTAGGGCCTTACTAAGCTGCCCAGGCAGCCCTTGAACTTGGAATCCTCCTGTGTCAGCCTCTCTAGTTGCTGGGATTACAGGTGCACCACCACATCAGCCCCAAAAAACACTTTTTCTTTTTTCAGGGCTGAGGATCTAACTCCGGGCCTTTCCTGTGCTAGGTAAATGCTCTGCCACTGAGTAAATCCCCAACCCCACAAACCACTTCTTAAACAACCTAACATTAATCGTCAGGCGATTCCACCATTATTTCCCAGAAAAGTCTGTGTTGACCTTCGATTCAGTAATTATACTATTGGGCTTTTATCTCAGAGTAATGAAAAATTATGTGCCCAAGCATATACAGAGGTTCACGGCAGGTTTTGTTGGTAACAGCCCCAAATGTCTCTCAGTGGGTGAATGGCCCCAGGAACTGGGGTAGCCTGGACTCTGTGGGTGCTCCCAGCACCTCCGGCGGCCTGGTGCATGGGGCTGAGCGGAGAAGCCAGTCTCAGGAGGGGAACATGGGGCATCTGGACTGTGATGGCAGCTGCCCAGACCAGCACTGACACCGTGGAGATGGTGCAAGCACACGACCAGTGAAAGTCGCACGGGCAATCAGAATCAGACCTGGATGGCATCAAAGTCACCATTTTAAAAGTTGTCAGCCCTGGGGGAACTGGGAACGGACAAGAGACCTCTCTACCTCCCACTGCTGCCTTCGAGTGGATACATCTCCATAAGTTTCCATTAAAAGACGTACAGGATACCCTGCCAGGCAGATATTTCTTAACGTTACATAATGTGTGATTCCGTCTTATCTAAGGTTCCTGAGTCCACAAAGCTAGAGGCGTGAGATTGGGTGGTGACAGCCGGGGACTGGGCGGGGAGGGAGGCGAGGGAGGCGCACAGAGGTGAATTCTAATTCTCCTTTTCAGGCTTTCTTGCACTGGAACTAAGAAATGGAAAGCAGATCCTCTGTTCCAGAGCATGGGAGGCCAAGGCCAAGGGATTTTTTTTTTTTTTCCAAATAATGAGAGACTCACAGCAAGTTGCATAGTGCCAGTGTTAGACCAGGACACAAAGAAAAGACCACTGACTCCAATTAAAATCAAACTAAAGCAAGCTTATTATTTCAACCGGCCGGGCTGCCTCTCCCCACAAAAACCGCAGGAACAAGGCAGCAGCTGCATCTTTTCTGCAGCCCAGCTTTATAGCCCAGAAAGTTACACAAAGGGGGGCGGTTACAGATAACAAAACTCTGACGAGCATAACACTAATGGTAGTTTACATTTTTGCTGGCCCCGACATGAGAATTTATGAAGGTCATTAGAGCCTCAGAGAGAGTCGTTATCTGGCCAGGGAAGGCCAAGATTTGTGTCACTAAAGTTTCAGAGAGGGCTGCTATCTGGTCAGAGAGCCAGGCATGGGTGAGTTCAAGGCACGGCAGGCATTCCAAGCAGGTTCAGAATTTGCAGTAATTTATAGTAAAGCCGAAATTAGCTTTTCATGTCTTTGTGGCGAGATGGCTCCCAATTTTAAGAGGGAATCAGGCTGGGTCTATCACCAGGAGTCCCGAGGCTGCTCCTCCCACGGAAGCAATGCACGGCCAGGGAGCTGGCGGGGATCAGCGTGGTTAGCTGGACTCCAGGGCTTGTGCAGACTTCTCCAGATCATACAGACCCTGTGTGTGTGTGTCTGGGTGCATGTGTGCGTGTGTGTGTGTGGTTTCATGTAGATTTTCACAGATCTTACTGGCTCTGTAGAAGAGAGCGAGATGTAACCAGTGCGTACTGACCAGGCCCAGTGCCTGCCTGGGCCCTGCTGTCTGCAGGCACCTGTGAGAGTGAGTGCCTCGTCATGCCTGTCTGTGGGATGGGCACCTTGGGTCAGGCTGCCGTGACGTGTGGTGAGCGAGCGTGCCCTTCACAACAGGCACACACACCAAGCCCTGGACCCTAGATCCAAACGCCAGGGAAACCATGGTCGCCACCACAGAGCTCTCAGGAAGGGCAGGCACCATGTTGGGCCATGTGGGATGACCATGTGCGACTGTTTTTGACCTGTGGGAGCAACGGCTCTGTGTGGCTCAGCCCGTGACGACCTTCCTGTAGAATGTTCCAGGAGGTCCTGCGGGAGGTCAAGAGTCCCAGCCCAGAGTCAGGCAGCAGCGGGCACAAAGCCTGACGTCACAGCTCACCCTGTGGCCCCGAGCAGGCTGTCCTGTTTCACTGCTCCCTGCAGGTTAAGTGACGGTCATTAGCGCTGGTCAGCAGCCCCATCCCCCCACGCACAGGTGGGATGCGTGTCCTGCCCTGTGGCCGGGCGGGCTGTGTGGCCAGGCCTGGCTAGGGAGGGGGTAGCTGTGAGGAGTGTCAGACCTGGAGCGCGGTCGCTGAGCTGGCCCGGGCTCCCAGCAGCCACACAGGCCCCGTCCTCCTCCCCTCCCCCTACTGCCGCTTCATGGAGTCTAGTTCTGGTGACCTCATTTTTAACGGGGTGTGCTGTGGCACAGGCCTCGAGTGTCCCCCAGAGGCCCAGCTGGGCGATTTTAGGAGGTGGTGGGTCCCTTCAGAGGAGGGGCCCCCTGGGGGTCTTCGGGCCACTGAGGCAGTGCCCACCGGGGAGAGCAGGACCTCACTTCTCTCTCCTCCTCTCTTTTGTTTCCCAGCCAGGAGGCGAGGGGTTCCCACCAAGTGCTCCCACCATGGGGTGACCCTGCCATGGGCTTAAAGGCAACGGGATCAACAGACCATGGACTGGGACCTCTGAGACCATGAGCCCAAACGAACCTTCTTCATGTCTAAGTTGATTACCTCCGACGTCTGTTACAGTCACGGAAAGCTGAACCCGGGGCCCTGGGATCCTTTTGTTTAATGCTCCCTGATGTGGTTGGATTTAAATCCTCCACTTTGCTACTTATTTTCTCTAGGTCCCACCCGTGCATTGTTCCCCTTTTGTGGCCTTCTTTGGCATGGTGGGAGGGTCGTGTCGGATACGCAGCATCACTTTTGCTGGCTTATTAGCCTGTTAATAGGTTCTAGTTGTTGCTTTATGACACCCAACTTTAACTCACCACCATCTGTCTCAATGATGTTCCATGTCCAGGAAGAGCACCTCCCAACAGAAGACCTCATTTCCTCCTCCTGGCCCGTGGTATGGCCCCTCTCCCCCTCCCCCCCATGTCCTTCCTTCCTTCCCCTCTGGGGATTGAACCCAGGGGGGGTGTTCTACCACTGAGTTACATCTGTTTGTTTTATTTTGTGACAGGGCCTCACAAAGTTGCCTGGCTGGCCTTGAACTTGCACTCCTTCTGCCTCAGCCTCCTGAGTCACCGGGATCACAGGCCTGTGCCATTGTGCCCAACTGTCATCACACTTGTAATCACACGTGACAGTGGCGAGATGGTGTATACATTTGTGCATTACTCGATGGCAGGAGTGTGTTCTGAGAGACACATCCCTAGCTGATTCTGTCACTGGGCAAGCATCAGAGTGTATTTACATAAACTGAGAAGTCGCTGGGGATATGATCTTATGGAACCACGGTCACATATGTGGTCCACTGTGCAGTGTGTGACTGTATCATACACCCTGCAGTATAAGGGTCTTATTTTTTGCTTTAAGAAGTTATCTATTAAATTTATTTGATGAGTAGGAAAATAAAGTCTTGTGTATTATGCACCTAGCCACCATTTGCACTGCTCTCCAGGCTCTTGTGGGCCCACATCTCCACTTGGCAGCACCTTCAGACTGTTTGCTGTTGAGATTTTTGTGTCTAGGAAAGTCATTATTTGGTCTTCTTTTTTGAAAGATATTTTTGCTGGGTATAGAATTCACACCATTACTCCATTGTCCTTTTTTAAAAAATTGTTTTTAGTTGTAGATGGACACAATATCTTTATTTTTATTTGTTTATTTTTATGTGGTGTAGGGCCTCATGTGTGCGAAGCAAGCGCTCTACCACTGAGCTCTAACCCCAGCCCTTCCATTGTCTTCTGACTTGCATTATTCTTGACGTGAAGTCACTGTCATTGTTCTTTTGTACATGCCATGTCCTTTCTTAGGACCAGTTCAGATTTTTTTTTTTTTAAAATCATTGGCTTTAAGCAATTTACCACAAGTCGTGACATGGTTCTCTTTATCATTCTCATGCTTGGGGTTCATTGAGTTTCTTGAATATAGAGGTTTACAGTTTTCATCACTGTGGAGCAAGTTTGCTCACTACTCATTTATATTTTTCTTCTCACCCTTTCCCTGTCAGAAAATTCCAGCAACACATAGATTCAGCTGGTTAAAGTTGTCCTGGGCTCATTGATGCTTTGCTCATTTCCTCCCAGCCCTCTCTGTGTATTCAATTTTGATATTTTATCATTTTAAGTTCATTGATTTTTTTCTTCTGCCATATCTGCTGTTAATATTATTCAGTCTATTTTTTATATTCTCACTGAAGTTTTCTTCCCTGGGAGTTCACTTAGTTGTTTTTTTTTTTTTTTTAAATGTCTTCCATGACTTTAACATGTTCAATCTTTCCTTTAGCTTTTTGAACCTATGAACAATAGAATCACTCTCTTAATACCACTGTCTACCAACCAATTCTGCCATTTCCAAGTTGGTTTGGATTAATTTTGCACTTCTTCATTGGTATGTTTTCCTGATTCTCTCCTGATTTTCTTTTTTGGGGGGAGGGGGGTATTGGGGATTGAACCCAGGGACACTCGTTCACTGAGCCATATCCCCAGCCCTTTAAAATATTTTATTTAGAGATATGGTCTCTCTTAATCAGTAAATTACTGAGGATATCTTCTAACTTAAAATTCTCCTAACTCAGTCTCCTGAGCCACTGGGATTACAGGTGTGTGCCACCATGCCCAGCTCCTCTCCTGATGATTTTTTATTTGATGCCATTCTGAAGTTTACAATGTTGATCACTATATTTTTTGTATTCTTAAATAAAAATCATTGAATTTTGTTCTGGGACTTAGTTAAGTATTTTGGACACGATTTTATCTTTTCATTTTTTTTCTTTAAAATGCATTCTTGCAGACCTCAGAATATGGAAAGACCTTCCATGTTTTTGGATAGAAAGAATTAATATTGTCAAAGGGACCACACTACCCAAAGCAATATACAGACTCAACGTGATACACATTACACATCAAAATATCAATGGCATTCTTCACACAACTAGAAAAAAGTCATTAAATTAATGAGGAAGAATCAGAGACCCAGAATAGCCAAGGCAATTGTGAATAGGAAAAGTGAGGCAGGGGGCATCACAATACCTGATCTCAAATTATACTACAGAGCTTAGTAACAAAAACACCATGGTACTGGCATCAAACTAGACAAGAAGACCAATGGAATAGGATAGAAGACACAGAGACAAACCTACATGCTTATAGCCACCTAATACTTAATAAAGGAACCCAAAATCTATTGGAGAAAAGATAGCCTTTGTTAACAAATGGTGCCAGGAAAACCGGTTATCTCCACGTGGAAGAGTGAAATGAGATTCCTGTCTTCCTCCCAGCAAGGAAGTCAAATCAAAATAGATTGAAGACTTAGGAATGAGACCAGAAAGCTTGCAAATGCTGATGAAACACAGGGCCATACTCCATCATAGAGATGCAGCACCAACTTCTTCAACAAGACTCCAGAATATCAAGAAATAAAACCAAGAATCCACACGTGGGGTGCCATCAAATTCAAAAGCTTCTGCACAGCAAAGGAAATGATTAAGACAGAGAAGAGAGGGCTGGGCTTGAGACTCAGAGGAAGAGTGCTTGCCTAACATGCATGAGGCACTGGGTTGGATCCTCAGCATCACAGAGAAAAAAATAAAATAAAGATATTGTGCCTACCTATAACTAAAAAATAAATACAAAAAGAAAGAAAGAAAGAAGGAGAAGAGAGCCTATGGATATATAATCTTTACCAGTTGTTCCTTGACAAGGGGTTAATATCCAGAATATATAAAGAACTCAAAAAACTCAATGCCAAAAAAGCAAATAACCCAATCACTAAAGCAAAGGAACTCAACAGAAATTTCTCAGAAGAAGAAACACAAGTGGTCTATAAGTATATGAATAAACATTCAATGTCTCTAGCAATCAGAGAAACGTAAATCAAAACTATACCAAGATTTCATCTCCAGTCAGAATGGCAGTTACCCAGAATATAAATAATAATAAATGTTGGTGAAGACGTGGGGTAAGGTACACTTATAACATCATTGGTGGGGCTGCACATTAGTTCAACTACTTTGGAGAACAATTGAATTTTCCTCAAAATAGTAAGAATGGAACCACCATATGACCCAGCCTATTCCCCCTTCTTGGTATTAATCCAAAAGAACTAAAATTGCCATACTACAGCAACACAGCCACTTCAATCTTTGTAGCAGCACAATTCACAATAACCAAATATGGAATCAACCTAGATGCCCGTCAGTAGATGAATGGATCAGAAATATGTGGTATATACAAAATGGAGTTTCACTGAGCCATAAAGAAGAATGAAATTTTGGCATTTGCTGGTAAGTGGATGGACATGGAGAAAACCATGCTAAGTGAAATAATCCAGGCTCAGAAAGTCAAGGGTGGAATGCTTTCTGTCTTGTGGAAGCTGGAGCAAAATGAGGGAAAGGAGGCCTGGGGAGGGGGATGGGATTTCACAGAGATACAGGGGAGATCAGTGGAGTAGAAGGAGAGGGGGAGGGGGAGGGACGAGAAAGGGGAAGAAATAAGGAATGAGTCTCACAGAATCATGTCTCACTCATACATAAATGTACCAAAGGGATTCCACCTTTATGTACATGCAGAAAGTGCCAGTCAGAAATAAATAAGTAAAGGAGTGAAGGGGAGATCAGTAGAGCAGAGGAGGAAGGGGGATTGAAATCAAATTCTTTGTGTGTCTAGTTGTGTCAAAAGGAACCCAGATAGTAGTGTAAATATAATTGTCTAATAAAAAATTGCATACTTGTGAAGTGATTTATATGATGGGATTTTCCTTTTTTTTTTTTTTTTTGTACCAGGGATTGAACTCAGGGGCGCTAGACCACTGAGACACACCCCAGCCCTATTTTGTATTTTATTTAGAGTCAGGGTCTCACTGAGTTGCTTAGCATCTCACTTTTGCTGAGGCTGGCTTTGAACTTGCAATCTTCCTGCCTCAGCCTCCCGAGCCGCTGGGATGACAGGCACACGCCACCACGCTGGGCCACAGGATTTTCCTTTTTATTATACTTTGTATTTTTAATTAACACCTAACATTGCACATATTTCTGGGCTTCCCCGTGATCAGTCAATGCCTGTGTACCAGGTGTAATGACCAATCAGAATAATTAGCATTTCACGTCCTTGCCTCTTTGTGTTCGGGACCTTTAGCTCCTTGTAACCCTGTCCTATTAGCTGGAGTCAGATGGAGTGCAGGGCTAACTTCCCCTATGTTTAGGCAAACTTCCTGAAAACTCCATCCAACCTTAGGAGCCTCAGGAGGCTGACTCTGCAAGGTGGGAATAGGTGGTCTCCTCCAAGCGCACAGTCAGTCCTCAGCTGATTCCCGGGCCCTCTGCTGGTCCTGTGCAGCCCCATCCTCCCCAGCACTCTGCCCTGGAGCTCGGCTGCCTGGCCCTGGACTCTGCCTTGGTCCCTCAGCTGAGGCTGCTGTGCTCCGCCTGGGCTCCTCTCTGCACCGTGATTGGACTTGCTCCAGGTCCCAGGTCCCCCTGTCCGACCCTGAGCGGCTGTCATGATACGGCTCCTGGTAGTCACATAGCTTGAGCAAGAGAGAAATATTTATTGTCTTAAGCTGCTAAGATTTTAGGGTTGTTTGTTCCTGAAAAAATGAGCTACTTTACTCTGATGAAACAGAATCTTTCGAGAAAGGAGACATGGTGTGAGAAGACACTTGTGTGTGTGTGAAACAGACAGCACAGTGTGCAGGACAGTGCCGGCCCGTGAGGGCCACACAGGGGAGACGGCCTGGCCCCTGGTCGGTCCTGCCATTGCCTGATAACCCTCCCTGTGCAGGGAAATGCCCACACAGCCCTCCCTCCTGCAGCTCGCTCACAGCAGGGAGGACGGAGAGAAGACGGTGAGCTCCTGGGTAAATAGCCGAGCGTGCAGGCAGCCATCAGCGCAGGAACTGTGAGCTTCTAGAGGGTTCTGGAAGGCTGCTGAGTTTGGGCTGAGATTTGAGGGACAAGCAGTCATTCACCCAGGGGAAGGGAAGGTACAGAGCCAGGAGGTGGGCTGACCCAGCAGCGCCCAGGGCTGTGGAGGGGTCCTGGTGGGCTGCAGAGAGCACTCAGGACCCGGCATTCCCGAAGAGCCTCTCTGCAGCCCTAGGGCCTGCAGGACCTGGTGCTGCACGCAAGGCATTCGGGAATCTATCATCTGGCTCGGCGTGTAGGTGACAATACGGGACGCCTGCCTGTCCAAGGGTGGCTGAGGCAAAGCATGAAGCATCCCGGGGTGGGGGAGGGGAAGCTGGACAGTCACTTATGAGGTTTCAGCTGACCACAGAACCAGGGGGTTCCGGAGGGTGCTAGAACTGGACACTTTCAGAAATGCTCAGGACATTAGTGTGGAAAGAAGGTGCAGGGTGACGCTGGGCTTGCACCCACAGGTGGACGACAGGGCTGGTGGCTGAGTGTGGGGATGGAGCACAGGGCCAAGACTGGGGCAGCAGGATGCAGAGTGAGATCGTCCCTTCCGAGAGTGGGCTGTATCCAACAGGGCTGTTCTCGGAGGCACCAGGGGGACACTGGTGCTCACAAAGGAGTGGCAGAGCCCAGGGCACGATGCTCCTGAGCAGCCTGTGGCTCTCGGAGTCAGCTCCTCCTCCCCTTATGACCGTGCTACCAGTCTGTGTCTAAAACTCAGAAGCAAGCAGCTCAAGCCTGGACCAAGCTCCGGGCTGCCGGGCGAGCGGCCACCAGCTCTCAGGAGACCTGACACCACACACAGTGGGAGGGAGCCAGTTCCCAGGTCCCCAGTGGAACTCCCACTGCCCAGGATGTATCTGAGATGCAGGGTGGGTCTGCGCAGCAGTGAGGGGCACTCTCCCTCTTGGTCCCCCTCCTTGTGGAGGGCACCAGCTGGGACGGGGCGCAGGCTGCAGGGTTGAGGCAGCCAGTTCATGCGGTGCCGGCTGCCTGCAGCTGGGGTCCCCGGGGACTGAGGGAATGGTCTCTGGTCAAGGAAGGGACACAGGCTTGGGTGGAAGGGTGGTCCCAGTCAACTCCTTATTCTGGAAACCCAGGACCACCTCTGGATAATTCTGCCAAGTGCACTGCCTCACCAGTGAGTTTGTTAGTCCCTGTCCTGATCTAGGGCCCCTCAGTGCCGGTGCACTTGTACCAGAAGTGGAGACGGTCAAGAGGAGCCGTGGCCCCACCAGCTCCCCTCTGGGCTCTGGCCCTGCTGTGTGGGGACGGCACTCACGGACTGGGGACTGGGACTGTTGTGCTTCCTCACCCCTCGGCTGGAGGCAGCGCAGGCTCTCCCTAGTCCAGGCCCCAAGCAGAGATGCAAGCTGCCGGTGGCCAGGGATGGACACACATCACTGGTTTCTCCCAGGAGGGTCTGAAAGCTCCCGGTGTGCAGAGCCCTGTGCGCGTGGTACACACAAGGAAGCGTCTTAATTGGCAGGCATCCAATGAGTGGATCCCATCTGCCAATGGGACAGCTGCCAGAAACCACCTAGAATTCCCACGGTGCCCCATCCCTCCTTCCCTAGAGGAAGGTAGACGTTGAGGTGCTTCAAAACTAAAAACACGGAACACGTAACTTAATATTGATCAACAGGACAGCAGGGCCACAGAAATGCCTTGGTTAGGGTCCCTTCTGCCTACGGATCTTTTTGTGCCCATTCTCCAAGCCAGGCTTCATAAGAGGCCACACGGGCTCTTGGGCGTCTCTTTCTGGAATCATGATGGCTCCTCAGTGAGCACCTCAGGACTTAGCTCTAAGCCATCTGGACACTTGTGGCCCAGGACTGGAGGAAAATTAAGATGTCACCCCTGGTGGGAGTCAGAACGTCACTGTGGGTGGCAGGCAGAGGGCTAGCAATGGAGAACACAGGTCACAGCACCTTTATTTATCATTATACAAATGATGTGACATGAAAGATACTCAGCATCTCAGGACAGTCAATGCCTTTTGAAACCCAACGAGAAGGTCAAGCATGCTGCCTTCAGCCGGGAGCCACGAGCCTCCGCCTGTGGACCCTGACAGTGGAACCAGGCAAGGCACTGGAATCTGCCCTCCGCCAACCCGCCCAGCGGTTCTGAGCTGGACACAGGGTGGGGCACGCGCACAGCACTTTCCTGAGAGAACACGTCACACGCTACAGCTGCGCCAGAGGCCGGGCCCCTCCTGCAGAGCACAGGACGCATGGCAGGCCGCGGACCCTGTGCTCTGCCTCCAAGAGGCAGGCCAGCTCCACCAGGTCACCGGTCAAACACATCCTCATGATTTAAGTTGTCACCACTGAGATGGGCAGCAGAGCTCGCTGGCCACATGGCCTCTTCCTGTGGAGACACCCCTGTGCACCCTGGGTCTCGTAAAGAGTCAAGCACTCTGGATAACAAGGGTGTAGGGGCAGAGCAGCGGCCCTTGAGGACTCTTTGGGCTGAGAAGGACCTTTTGTTCGCTATCCAGTTTCTTGTGAGATTCACAGCAATTGCTTTAGGACAACACGCTTGCTCAGACGTGACCCTATCAAGATCATGTGTCCACAGAAGCCCGGGAGACAGTCCGGCTGTGTGAGTGCCCACCCGCCACTCGGGGAGAAGCTGCCTCTGTGTTTCAGCAACAGTGGCAACGCCTGCGCCACATGACCTGAATCAGGTTCTTCAGAAACATCTGACACAACTCCTTTAAAAAATAATAATAATAATCAGAACAATTGAGAAGGCCTTTCTTTCCCAGGAAGCAGGATGAGGGACAGGTGCCCGTGCAGGTCAGTCACCAGCCTTGCCTGCACAGGCTTTTCGCCAGGCTGTTCTGCCCTGGAGACTCTGCAAGCGCAGAGACTGGCACTAACGTTTAGAGAGAAAGCTCAGGAACCCTGGCTCTCCCGGCGAGTCCAGGGGCGGCTGGACGACTTGTGGCTGGAGAATGGAGAACAAGCCACCCTTGCCCAAGAGGGAAGCCACCTCACGTGAAGCAGTTCCTTATATATATAAATAACAAAAAATAACTACCATAAATTAAGAATTCAAACACTCTCCCACTGTGGAGTCTGCTGAGGCAAGACGGCACGCGTGGGCCCGGCAGGGTGGGGGCCAGGGCTGGGCATGCCCACTGGCTCCGGGCTCAGAGGGCACGTATTGCACAAAACCAGCTCCAGAGCCACCCTCAGAAGCTTGCTGCTGGGAATGACCTGAAGGCCCAGGAAAGCCCATGCTGCCCAACATACCCTGCGCCCCAGAGCCAGGCTCTCCTGCCTTACTCAGCCACGGCCCAGTTACTGGGGTCCCTTCAGGTGGCCTCCCTGGTAACAGGAGGCAAGCTGACCCTCACAGGCAGTGCTGAAGACAGCAGGAGAGGAAACCAAGCTCCTCTCCCACGCCTGCATGTCCCACACTGCTGGCTGCACACAGCGGGTCAGCCAGCCAGGCCCTTCACCCCGGGTGGCACACGGGCGTGGCGTGTGTCCTACAGAGCTGGCTGTAAGAGCATTCCACGCATCTGCTGCTAGACTAACCTCGCCTGCCTCCACTCCCAGCCGCGGGCAGCCGAGTCCTCGGTGTTTCTGGAACACACACGCTTCCCTGTCCAGAGCCTGATCGCTCAACGTTTTTTTATAGGGAATGGGTCTTCGGACACATCCACCTTTGGAATTGAGGTTCACACAGAAAGAAAACATGGATTTCTTCCCTGTCCTTCTGTTCAGGGCTCTGACTGAGATTCAGCCACAATAAATACTTTTGGATGGCAGAGAATCCTGAGACGACTCCAAAGGAGCCTCTGGAAGTGAACTCTCCCACTGGGAGAGAGCGCCTCTGCACGGGCAGCAGTGCAGAATCGGACGTGGACAGTCCTACAGTGCAATCGACTTCTTCATTTTAAAGTTAGAAAAACAATATTGGCCACAACAAGGTCTTGAATACACGTTTAAAATAAAAAAAGAAAATGAAAAACTGTATGAAAATTGATTGATGGACATTCCCAACATGTCTTTTGTGCCTGGGTGGGTGGCCTCACGTGACCCCTTGCCTATGAGGAACTCGAAGGCAGAGTCCCATGCCACTGTGGCACATCTCACATGTGGCCTCAGTCCACAGCCGGGCGGCAAACTAGACTCAAGCCATATTTTGAAGCGAAGTTACTTCAACCTCTATCTGCTTACTTGCCAAAAAAAATCCAGGAGTGAGGGGAAACCGTGTTCTCTGCTGTGTGCTGCCCCGTGACTACTGTGTGTTCAGTACAGTAATGAGCTCCAAAGAAAACAGAAAACCAACGGCTTGTGCTCCTCATGACAATCGCTCCTGGGACCTGCTTCTACCTCTACGCCCCTTCTCCAGCCCTGCCCTCAGCGTTCTGAGGCCGGCTGCACGACCTTGGTAAGGCATATCTGGCACGGACCGAGTTTCAAACCCTGCCTGCCGGGTCGTTTCTGGAGCTAAGCCGACACTCCCACAGCTGCTGGGGTACCTGGAGACGGTCTGCAAAGCTACGTCCACCTCAGGCACGACGCACCGTATGCACCTTTGCTCTGTTTGGTATCCAGCACACACACCTCAAGACACCCCCAGTCCCTGGCTCTGTCCGGTGGCGGCAGCAGCTCAGTAGCTGTACATCTGCTGCTGCTCTGCCTGGACCTGGGGCTGTGCCGCCTGCTGTGGGGGTGCCGGCGGCTGCGGCGGCTGCAACACGTCTGTCTGGGGCACTGCCCGCCATGTGAGTGGGTGCTGCTCACTGAGCTGGCTCCCCAGGGGTGTGATGGAGTTGACCAGGGTGGTCAGATTGATGAAGTGGGCCACAGACTGGGGGCTGGAGGCCTCTGGCGGCGGGTGGACCTGGACATCGTGCTGGCGGTTGTGCAACATGGCGGAGCCACTGACGGTGTCAAAGGTCACGGTCAGGATGGAGTTGTCCAGCTGCAACTGGCGTTCAGGGGTGGTGAGGTGCCCCACAGCCACTGGCTGCAGATTGGTAAACTGAGTCCCAGCTGCAGTGGTGATGGGGGTCACGGTGATATTGGTCAGGCCAACGGAACTTGATGGGGCAGTCACATTGGGGTCTCCCAGGGTCACCACCACCTGGAAGAGTGACACAGAGCAAGAGACGGTGAGGTTTGCTGCAGAGGGAGGGTGGAGTAGGCTCCTGAGAGTGCACTTGGCTGCAGTGTCACAGTCACACTGGGGTTGTCACATGCTCCTGGCTAAGGATAAGAGGCAAACAGCTATCGGTGAAGGAGACACCAAGTTAATCTTGTCCTGGAAAAATCATTTCCATTGGAAAAGAGAAACAAGATGCAAATAATAACCAGGCCACAAGGGGGCAGAACACTCCAGGGAGGGGCTGCCGGGGCGGGCAGGAGAGGCAGCCAGCAGGAAAACGGAGGCCGAGCCTCCCGCAGGCACTGCCTCCCGCCCTGCTGCCCGCAAGCCACAGAGAACCTGCCATGGTTGGGTCTGCAGTGCTCCCCAGAGACACCCCAGGCTTAGGACCAAGGGAGCGCCCCACTGGTGGCACTATTTGGGGTGGTAGGACCTTTAGGAGAGGCCTGGTCGGAGGGAGCACGTCAGTGCGGGGTCTGCCCTTTAGAAAGTGTTTTTGTCCCCACACCCCATCTCGGCTTCCCTGCAGCCATGAGGTGACGGCTTGCCCCTGAACTCCACACCATGATGTTCTTCTGGAACGTTCTTCCTCCTCACAGGCCAAAGTGATGGCCAAGTGACCATAGACTAAAACCTCAGACCACAAGCCAAAATAACGCTTCCCTCCTTTAAGCGACTTTCCTGGGCATTTTGTCACAGTGGTGGGAAGCGGGCACGATATCCTCACCACAGGGTAAGGAGGAGAACGCGACACCGCGGTCCCAACAGCCAGGCAAGGGGGCGGCTCTCCTTCCTAAGCAGCACAGAGGGCAGCCGAGTGCAGGGGTCCCTCCAGAGTGGGAGGCACGCAGAGGCAGGGCCCTGAGAGACGCGGGGCCTCAGGAGCAAACACGAGGAGGCTGAGCAGGAGATCTGTGGGAGGAGGGGCTCAGCTGCCCCGTCCTGTCCTCTGCCCCCTGCAGAGGGCCCGCCTGGACTGCAGTGCCTACGACTGCCCCTCCACAACCAGGGGACGCACTGGCAGCCTGGGGTCTCCCCACCCTGGGACCCCAGCCAGGGTGATGTCCGTTTCACACACTGGGATGTCAGGTCACTGCTGACAGCGACCAGTGTGATGTGGAGGTCAGAGCCTGGCGTGCTACAGGAAACAAGGCCGGTGTGGACCGCAGGACTCAGGGCAGACCCAGGAGGAGTCCACGTGTGCGGGGCGCACGCTGCAGATGGGCTGGCGTCCTGCGCGTGCAGATGCCTGTGCTCGGGGAAGCGGCCTCCGTAAGAGGGCCTGGCACCCCATCTTACAGAGAGAGACCAGCAGACCTGCTGAATGCTCTGCACTGCGGAGCTGGTCTCGTCGCCCACGCTGCCCGTGAACTCGGCCTCCTTTTCCGAGTACTCGCTGAAGGCGGTGTCCTCGGGTGCCGGTGCCCCTGCCCCCTCCTCGGGCTTCTGCTTCCTCCGGTGGCTGCGCTTGGCAGTCTTCCCGGGCTTCCCCTCAGCCAGCTCTTCCTGCTCCAGGTTCAGCTCAGGCTGTGGGAAGACCAGGTTCAGCGACAACAGGCCAGGGCAGCCCTGCACCGCCCTGGACACACAGCAGGCCAGCGGTGAGGCTCAGCCCACGGTGCAGGCTTCCAGCAGAACTCTCCCCGGGCAGAAGGAGACCCCTGTAGGAACGGCTGTGGTCTGAAGGGCCTGCCCACGACAACTGTGTGGACGGCTCCCGGGGACCCATCCCACGTGCCCCCTGCCGGGGTGGAGGGAGAGACGGGCCGTGGCCAGATCCTCCTGCCAGGTCAATCCTCCCCGGGCAGCAAGGGGCCTGGGGAGGTTCTCCATGTGGTCCCACTGCCCCTCCCGTGTGACTCATGCCCCCAAGGCAGACAGACCAGAGTAGTCTGCCAAGGCGTGGTCACAGTGGCTTCCCTCCCACCGGCTGCCCGCGGCTCAGGCCCAGTGGCTCGTGGGTCTCTGGTCTGGACATGGCTGCCACACACTCCCTCACTGGACCCAGCGGCCTGCATCTGCCCTGCACTCAGGACCCGTGGCACGGCACTCGCGCGTCGATGCTGCACCCTGAGTCCCTCGTGCCCGCGGGGCCCGCGTGCG
The DNA here is from genome assembly GCF_047511675.1 of Marmota flaviventris. NCBI lineage: Eukaryota > Metazoa > Chordata > Mammalia > Rodentia > Sciuridae > Marmota > Marmota flaviventris. Next base: position 3,597,577 of record NC_092505.1, on the reverse strand, counting down.
GCTCACCTGGACGATGCCGATGGAGGAAGCGTCAATGGTGGTGGTCTCAGGCAGGTGGTCCAGGTCGTCGATCCTCACTGCAAGGACCTGCAGGGGCATGGGACAGTGAGCAGGCCTGCCAGCCCCCATGACAGCGGCCCTGGTGACACCCGAGGAACCCGGACACGGGGGTGGGGGCCCCTCAGAGAAGTCCCTCTGCGGGGGGCTGGCTTGAGACTCAGCAGCCCATCCAGGAGGGTCCCCAGCCCCAGCCCCTGACCAGGTTCCTGCAGGCTCTCACACAGCGGGGCTGCTGGCACCAAGGTGCTCTCGTGACTGCACAGCCGCGGCGGGCACCGCGTCCTCCCTCTGCTGCCCCGTGACAGGAGCTCTCAGTGAGACCCCAGAGCCCCTGGCGCCCCGCAGAGCAGCTGAGCAAGTCAGGTGCAGTGGGCCGGCACCGGACGGCGGCTCCTCACTCAGAGCACCCTCACCCCCACCTGTCGCTCTGTGGCAGGCGGAGTGCAGCCCCTCCCCTCCCCTCCATCAGCCCTGCTGAGCGATGTCCTCAGCCTGTGACGCTGGCACTGGGACTTGCCCCGCGTGCCCATGGCTCTCCCACAGCTTGGGTGTGAGCAGCGGGTGAGCACCTCACCACCAGCCTGCCCCTGCGCACGTTCCTCAGGCTCATTCTGTGATGACTGCCCTGATTAGGTCACAAGGAGGGGACACAGCACATAGGACGGACGGAAGGCAGAGACTGATGAGGTACGCGGCCAGACGGGACGGGGTGTGGGAACCACAGTGTCTGGGGGGTTCTGCACTTGGCAGCCCTGCAGGCCCCTGAGGAAAGTCACCCTGGAGATGGAACAGAGGCTCTGGATGGCTGACGACCGAGGGCGGGCAGGGCGTCTCTGGCCTGTCCTCTGCACAGGACCCTGTGGCCTTGAGCCTCAAGCAGGTGCTGGGGACACCTGCGCTCACCCCTCCAGCTCAGGACTAGGGGAGGCCGTGCTGTGTTTCTGGGGCCACGTGGATTCCCTCCCTCAGGGTCTCTCTCCTCTGCACGTGGCCCCCGGCTTTGTCGCGAGGCATCATCACCAGGAATGCTCACGCCGTCTGCCCGCTGGCCTCTGCACTCTCTCTGACCTACAGAGGCCCTCGAGTGGGTGCAGTCTAATGGAGCGATACTTTATTGACTTCTTCTGCCACTTTGGCTGGGAAAGTCTTCCCGTTCCAGGAGGTGATGACCATTCACCTGCATTTTCTTCTTTGAAGTGTACCTCGCTGCCGGGCTCCCCCAGACCTTCTCTAGGAGGGCTTTTCGGGGGGCCAGGCCGCACTTCTCCAGTCTCTCCCACTGGGCCTGAGCCCCCACCCCGGCACTCTGACGGTTCCTGTCTTGCACACTATTCACTTCAGTGGGAGGAAGCAGGGAGAGGGCGGGCAGGGCGTCCACCTGGTGTGACCCCAGGGAGAGAAGGTTTAGAACTGGTGTGAGTTACCCTGGCCCTCCTCTGTCCTGGCCGTTCGTCCAGCACCTCCTCCTGCGCAGGTGCACAACTCAAGGGTATGTGGTGAGGCCCTGCCCCAGGAACTCAGGGTCTCCAGCAAGACAGACCCAGGCACCACAGTGGGGTCCTGCAGAGGGGAGGCACACCCCAGGCCACAGAGGGCGGGGTCGGTCACCAGGCTCACCTCGGGGTGCTTGCGCCGCATGTGCCTGCTCATGGAGGCCCGGGTGGACACCTTGGTCCCGCACAGCTGACAGCTCTGCGCCTCCACCTTGTCATGGGTGAGCTGCACGTGCTTCTGCAGCATGTACTCGGTGACGTACTTCTTGTCACACACGGAGCACGTCCACTGCTTGCCCACTTCTCAAGTGTACACAGGCAGGAGGAGAGAGAGGTGCAGGTCACCCGTGGGGCCTTCCCCTGACCCCACTCTGGACAGCCTGTGCCTGCCAGCCCACTGCTCCTCTTGCGAGAGCTGCCCACCAGGTCAGCCCTGGGGAGCACATGAGGCCTCTCCCCCACAGCGCTGCCCCACAAATACCGGGTGGCTCAAGGCCCCTGTCTGCCCCACAACAGTGCTGCCCCACCAATAAATACTGGGCTCAAGTCGCAGGGGTCTCGCAGGCCATGGGTAGCACCGAGCACCCTGGGGACCCCGGCCTACGAGCAGCCGTGCCAGCCTCGCCAGCTGGTGCAGCCGAGGGCGTTCCTGCAGACCACCCACCTGTGTGGATGAGCTTGTGGGTCTCCATGGTGTTCCTCTCGCTGAAGGTCTTCCCACACAGCTCACACATGAAGTCTTTGATCCCTGTGGGAAGAGCACGTGAGTCTCACAGGCAGGAAGCGCTGAACATAAAGGAGGTCTTGCCCGTGACATAGCCTAGTGTCTGCCTCTGGGGGAGGGAAATTGCCAGAAGGTGGTAAACAAAAAGCCCTCAATCCCAAACTCAACTCGCTCCCAGAAAACTGTGGCTTTAAAATATACCCCTCTAGGGCGCTATTTTATATTAAAAAATAAAAAGCAGAAAGGCCTGTCTGAAATCACAGAGGCGGAGCAGCACAAGTATGAAGCAGTGGCAGTTGCTTTAGGGTTAGTTTACTCACCCCACTGAGTCCAGGTAGCACACGAGACAGAGGAGAGGAACAGAGGAACCCAGACCAAACACAAGGAGGGTACAAACACGCCGAGCCCAAGAGACCACAGGACTGCTGCAGCCAACCACAGTCATCTCTGCTATCCAACAGCACACACAGAAAGACCACTCACCACAATCAAGTGGGATCACTGTGAAGGAGGCAGGACGATTCAACACATGCAAATCAATACATCAACGGAAGGAAGGGTGAAAAGCACATAAACATCTTAATAGACCAGAAAAGACATTTGATGGATTTCAACGTCCCTTCAAAATGAAAACCTTGAGCAAAGTTAAGTGTCAAAGGACCCCACCCCAGCACAATAAAGGCCACCTGCGACCAACCCACAGCCAACATCATACCAAATGTGGAAACCAAAAGCATTTCCTCTAAAACCAGGAACAAGACCAGGGTGTCCTCTCTCAGTGCTCTCATCCAACACAGCACTGGACGTTTTAGCCAGGGTGGTCAGGCAAAACGAGACACAGAAGGCACACCAACAGGAAAGGAGGAAATCAAACAATCCTATGCAGGAAAACCTGAAGACCCACTGAAGACCTCTAGAACCGAACCGATGATTGAGTTCAGCGAGGATGCAGCGTGTGAAATCAACACGAAAAATGTACTGACCAACAACAAACTTGGTCAGAAACCATGAAAGCAATCCCATTCACAGCAGCTATGAGAAGAAGGAGAAGGAGGAGGAGGAAGAGGAGGGGAGGAGGTGGGGGGAGAAGAAGAAAAAGAAAGCCAACCAACCAACCAACCAAAAACCAAGGAATACACTTAACCATGAAGTGGAAAATAACTTTCAAAGAATGTTAACAAACACTGATGTAAGAAATTAAAGAATACACACAAAAAAACGGAGACATTCTATGTTCACGGACTGGAGGAATGAATGTCGTCAAAATGTCCATCCTATCCAAAGTGTTCAGTGCAACTCCATTGACACGTCAGACGTGAAGAGAGAATCTAGAACTAGAAGAGAGAATCCCAAACTTCATTTGGAAGTGTGAAAGACTACCGAAGCCATCCTGAACAAAAGACGAAAGCTGGAGGCCTGGCCCTGAGCCACAGAGACAGCAGGTACCAGCCAGAAACACGAGAGAAACACACCCACAGTCTATGCCAACTGACTCTGAACAGAGACGCCAAGAACCTGATTAGAGACAGGACAGCCTCTTCAATCAAGGGTGCTGGGAAAGCCGGATAGGGAAGACTCGACCCAACTCTCACCCTGCACGAAAATCAAGTCAAACGCCATCCAAAGCCGGAATGTAAGACCTGAAGCCGAAACTCCTAGAAAACACAGCAGATGTTTCAAGACACTGGTACAGGACCTGACGAAGGGTGGGCGTCCACATACACGAGGAACTCAAACACTTGACCAAAAACTAGTTCATCCAATTAAAACACAGACGAGTGTGCTGACAGACACAGATGTATGCAAAAATGCTCAATGCCACGAGCCACAGGGACGCCAAACCAAAACTAGAGCGAGACAGAACCCCACGCCAGTGGGAAAGGCTGTCACCCCGAGAACATGAGCAAATGCGGGGAGGATGTGGAAAGGGGGCTCTCCTACACTGTGGGCGCGTCTCTGCCCTCTGCAGTCCCCCAGGTGCCCAGAGGGTGACGCGGCCTGGGACCACGGGCCAGACCTATCAGAGACCCACCAGCTCTGGTGCTCCTGCCTGTGGGCTCGGAGCCAGGTGGGGCCTGGCGCTCACAACAGGGGAGCCTCTGGGGCCACTGGGGGCAGAGGCGGGCGGCGCGGGCCTCACCCGTGTGCCGCTTGTAGTGCTTCAGCATGTTGACCTTCTGCGCGAACTTGCGGTGGCACTCCTTGCACTCATACTCCTTGATGCCCTTGTGCAGCTTCATGTGGTGGCGCAGCGCGTGTTTCGTCTTCATGCCTGGGGACACAGGAGGCCAGGCTGTGCCAGCTGGGCCCTCCAGAGCCCGCTCCAGCTGCCCACGCCCTGATGCGGCCTGCCTATACGGGGACCTCGGAGGTCTGGGCTCCACCAGCCACAGGACTGGCACCACCCCAGAGCCACTGGAGACTAACCGCGACACCAGCTGCTGCAGACGTCCATGACTTACCACCGTGACCCAACTGGACAAGTTGGAGAGGGAGGGAGGGGGGTGACTAGGGCTTCCTGCCCATCTTGACAGAATGTTAGTCAAGATGCCAGGACACCACGTGATTGAAGTAAGCACCCCCATCTACCTTTAGTGCATGTCAACACAGCCCATCTGAGGGAGCTCATGGGGAGGGGGCACCCCTGAACAAGGCCCGGGTCGGGGGAGCGAACAGTCTCAAAGAGCCCAGGACCGGCTGGGTGTACAATGTTGTGCCTGAAACCCCAGCAGGAGCAGCAAGGGCCCGCGGGCAGCTCACACACCCTGGCTGGCTCATGCACCAGGGCAGACTGTCCAGTCCCGCGGGCCCTAAGCTTTAAAAGAAATCAGGTGGGGCTGGGATTGTGGCTCAGCGGTAGAGCACTCGCCTAGCACGGGCGGGACCCGGGTTCGATCCTCAGCACCACATAAAAATAAAAGGAACTGTGTTGTGTTCATCTACACCTAAAAAAACCAATAAATATTAAAAAAAAAAAAAAAAGAAATCAGGCAATATTTAACTGTTTTGATTTGAAAGATCGCTAGGGTGAATTTTTAGGTAAAGAACAAGCAAGCACAACATTTGCTTGTGTTTGCATTGAATGAAAAGAGGGCAAAATGACAATACCAAATCTGTCATTTTAAACCATCATAGAAGTGGGGACCCAAACACTAACTTGCGGTCTACCCAAACCACCTGGAATTCAGGAAGGAAATCAGGGAACGCAGCATTTACCATGTTTCAAATATCAAAATTTACAACTGCGGCTTTGACCACATGCACGTCTTGCCTTGGGCTCTCCTGGCACACAGGCTCCCGCCAGACCTCCGAGTAGCACGTGGACTCCACCTGGTGTGGTCCTTCTGTCCCCAGGAGGTATCCCTTGCCATGATGGTCTACTGCTGACCCTTCCCATCTCCTGGCTGCCTGAAGCAGGACCCCTTCAGCCAGGTCTGACTAATTTTCTAAAAATTTCAACTTTTGAGGGGTTAGAGAGGGAAGGGGAGGTGACAGCAGGTGAAGGGGCTGGAGAGCTTATGGCCCATCTGTACCATGTTGCTTTCTTCTTTTTTCTTGGGGAGGGGGCGGGTACTGGGACTTGAACCAATACATAGGTGCTTTACCACTGAGCTATATCCCCAGACCTTTTTTTTCTCTTTTGTGGTGCTGGGGATTGAACCCAGGGCCTTGGGCATGCGAGGCAAGCACTCTACCAACTGAGCTAGATCCTAGCCACTTAGTATTTTTTTATTTTGACAGGGTCTTGCTAAGTATTTGAGCATCTGGCTAAGTTGATGAGGCTGGCCCTGAATTTGCAGTTCTCCTGTCTCAGCACCCAAAGTTCCTGGGGCTACAGGTGCGCACCACTCTGTCGCTTTCTCAGTAAAGAAACCTGTGTGATATTCTTTCCCACAGCCATTCTGGAGGAGGGCAAAGTGCAACTGTGCCCTTGCCTACAGCCACCTGGGAGATGGAGGGCAATCTCTCTGCAGCTGTGACCTTGCCCACAGCCACCCTGGGAGATGGAGGGCAATCTCTCTGCAGCTGTGACTTTGCCCACAGCCACCCTGGGAGATGGAGGGCAATCTCTCTGCAGCTGTGCCCTTGTACACAGCCACCCAGGAGGATGGAGAATATCCTGCAGCTGTGACCTTGCCACAGCCACCCAGGAGGATGGAGGACAACCTCCCATTTTGACCTTACTCTGAGACCTTGTCCACAGCCATGCTGGAGGTCAATAAGAGGTGCTGGAGAGGAGGTGGGAGGACGATGTCTCGTTCCCTGGTTTCTCTACACTGAATTCTTTCTTACTCTATCAGTGTTTTTCATATGCACTATTAGGGCCCATATGGTGCACACAATTACTGACATTTGAGTTTTCTTCTGTTCAATTTTTGTAAAAACCAAAAAAGGAAAACAGTAAAACCATTTATGGACTATGAAATGCTAGAAAGTGCTAATCACAAAGCAGGTAACCTTGGTTTGTCTGGCAGCTGAATGGGCTGCCCAGCAGCAGAGCCTGTGGCATCACCAGAGTGGCCCAAGAATGACCTGACCCCAACCCCCCCCCCCCCCAGTCTTGGGAGGACTCTGAATTTTTCTAGTAGAAACGGGTCACAACTGCAGCATGCCCCAGGTTCTCCTCCTCCCTCCTGATCTGCACGTCTCCTTAGTGGCTTCTTAGCAGCGAGCTGCCTGTATGTCCCGCCGCAGCTCCTGGCTTGCGAAGCAGCTGCTCCATGCCACTCGCCACGCCTTCCCTTTCTTGTTAAGGGCACCACTGAAGCCCGTGGGTCTCCTGGGGCACCGGTGGCACCCATATCATTGTGACCTGCCAGTTCCTGCCCCACCTCCTTGGAGAAAGCAGTGAGACCGCGAGGCCCCGTTTGGAGCGAGGTGCGCACCTTTCCCACACTCGGCGCACAGGTACTCGCGGATGTTGTCATGCACGCGCATGTGCTCCTTAAGCATGTCCTTCCTGGCGAAGGACTTCCCACACTGCTCGCAGGCGTGGCTTTTCACACCTGCAAGACAAGGCAGCATTTCAAAGGGTGGTGCTGGGGTGGGCCACCTCTCCCCAGCCTGCACAGAACCGCTCCAGGGTCCCTGGCCTGAAAAATTCCCCGAGGACATGGAGGGGGCTGGGCCATGAGCACAGGGTGGTGGGGGTCGGAGAAGCTGGGGGACAGCAGAATGTACTCGGGGGAGGCCGGGGGCTGCCAGGCTCGGGTGCAGGGAGAGCCCTGGCAACCCCAGCACTGCCTGCTCAGGCCCCACTCCTGTGGGAACAGGCTACCTGTGTGGATGAGCTTGTGACGCTCCAAGTTCCCAATGCTGTTGAAGATCCGCCCACAGATCTCGCAGGGGTGAATGTATCTGAAACCAAAGAGGAGCTTCAGGACGCGGCCCCAGCTCAAGTGGCCCGTCAGGGAGAGGACACGCTCCCAACACCTCTACAGGCACAAGTGAGGCAGAAGGTGCCACATGTGGACAAAGTGGCACAGGCTTCAGCTCTATGATGGGCGAAACCGTGTGCCCATATCCCTGGGCAGTAGCCCCAGCCCCAGCCCTCGGACAGTGACTGTATTTGGAGATGGGATCTTTGGAGATGTGAAGGTAAAATGAGGTCACTGGGATGGCCCTGATCCAATCTAACTGGTGTCCCCAGAGGAAAAGATCGGGACACAGGCACACACAGGGGCTGACCCTGTGAGGAAATGGGGTTGGGGGACACCACTGGCCAATCCCGTGACTCCTTGGCCTCCAGGGCAGAGCGGAGGCTGTCTGCTGCGTTGGCCCCCCATCTGCACTGGGTCACAGGTGCCCTGGGAGACCAGGCTAGCCTGAAGGCAGCATGTCACTCGCTCGCCACACAGCCCTGATCACGTGCCACGTGCCAGAGCCGGGGCTGGCACCAGGGAAACCGAATCACTGGGAGGAACGGGCTTCATGTCGTCCTTCAGCTGTGCTGAGAACTGGGCTACTTCTCTCCGAAAGTCCCACCGGGGAGGCGAGGGTGAGGCCTGGGGGGATGGGCACCCAGAGCCCTGGCGCAGCTGTTGGCCGAGCACCCTGCCCTGCCTCGCTGCCCACATCCACTGCACTGCGGGGCTGCGAGCTGGGAGCCTCACTTCTGCACGTTGGGGTCGGGCAGGTTCTCGCGGTGGATGACCATGTGGGCGTGGTAGGTGGCCTTGAGGGCGAAGCGCCGGTGGCAGGTGCTGCAGCCGTAGCCCTTCTCCTTGTGCACCTCCATGATGTGCTTCAGGTACTCCTTCCCGCGGCCGAAGGTGAGCTGCGGGGCAGGCCAACCGCTGACACCCAGGCTCTGGGCCTCTGCTTCGCCAGAGGTCACCAGGCCCCATAGGGACCGTCACTGTGCGGGGCAAAGGACACCCAGGGGCTGGCAGGGGTGCCTGCCGGGTGGCTGCCACCTGCACAACAAGCTGACAAAAACTCGGGGCGGGGTCCCCGGAAGTGAGCTGCCTCCCTTTAAGACGCCTCCTCTGAGCACAGGGGAGACCTGGGAGGGCTTCAGGATGGAGCGGGGAGAGGGACAGAGGGAGCCTGGCCTGGGCCAGCGCGCCTGTCCTACCCTGCTCAGCACTGCCTGTGTAGGTGCAGGGGACCCGGGGCTGGGCTCTGCAGGGCTGTGAGTCCAGTCCCCCTCCCTGGGCCCGGGAGACCTGGCCTTTAGAGGCAGGCGCCAGCCACGCACGCACGGGTGCCCTGGGGTCCCTGCAGCGTCACAGCTGGGAGTCACCTCCTGGGTGTCTCAAGGTCGGCTGGCCCGAGTACCTGACACCTCTTGCAGCTGTACTTGTGGGGCTCCGAGTCCGCGCTCTCGTCGGAGTTGTCATCGTTCTCCTCTGAGGAGATCCCGATCTTGCCGATGAACTCCTCCCGCTGGTGGTCGTCCATGAGCGCAATGTCCTGGGGAAGCCACATTCCTGCCTCACGTGTGCCCAGCTCTGCCCGGCATGTGCAAGGCTGATGAGCCAGGCCCGAGGCACTACCTTGCTGCGTCCGAGGACCCCGGGCCTGCAGGCCCCCTGGCCACCCACTCACGGCCTGGGGTGCCATGCTTTCCTGCCCCGCCTTCTCACCCCCTCTCCAGGGCCCAGAGAATGCCACCTCGTGCCCAGGGCAGAGCTGCTGGAGGCTTCCCAAGTTGGCCCGGGCGCTCCCCAGCCCGTTGGGCCTTTGGTTCCGACCGCTATTTCCTCCTTTTTCTCTGGGGTCAGTACTTCTGTGGCCTGAATCACAACAAGGCCACCCTCCAAGGAGGGAGGGACAGAGCACCACCCACATGCTACTCTCCCCGTCAGCCCACACCGAGGAGCCGCACTTCAAGCCCGCAGCTGGACCGTGTCGCTAGCTAATGCAGGCATGGAAGTCAGCCTGAAGAGATTCACGGTGGCCAAGCTGACAATCGTTTTGGGGGACAGTGATGGTTTGAATGTCTGCACCCCTCAAATTCATGTGCTGAAACCTCAGCCCCAAGGTTATGGTGCCGGGAATTGGGCCTCCGAGGTGGCAAGGCCGCCAGGGTATGTCCCTTGTGACTGGGACTGGTCTCCTGCAGTAGGCCCTGAAAGCTCCCCCCACCAGGTGAGGACACAGCGGACAACAGCCTTGGCCCTCGCCACCGACTCTGTTAGCACAACCGCAGTTAAGATGCTGGCCCGGGGCCTGGCACGCTGTGTGTCACTGGGAAGCTGGCGCATGCCTGACACCTTGAAGTGGACGTGGATGTGGTCCCTGAGCACGTCCACGCGGAAGAACTTGCGCCCGCAGATCTCACAGGTGTACTTCTTGTCGCCGTGGGTCAGCAGGTGCTTGTTCATGTTGCTGCGGCAGGAGAATACCTGGGGGCAGAGGGGCCGCACCGTGGGGAGGTGAGGGCTGTGCCCATGGGACACAGAGCAGACTGTCACCTCGGCCCACAAAACACAGGGCGACTTCTCCTAGACTCTAAGCCCCAACAACTCAAGTGTGAGACCCGCACGTCATCCCCGGCACTGGAGCAGGGTGACCCACTGTTTGGATCCCTGCTCACGCCACAGTCCACAAAGGGCCCAGCCCCGTCCTCACTGTGGCTACAGCTGCTCGAGGGCTTCCACGGGCACTAAGTGTTTTGCTATCGTGGTCCCAACCAAGAGGCCAGCGAGTCAGAAACAGTGCAGCTGTGGGAAGGTGGGTGTCAGAGAAGGAGCCAACCCTCTCGCCCCACATCCCTGCTGTCCTGGCATCCCCAGTGTGGTAACGTCCATCGCACACTCGTCCCCAGGGTCACCTCTGTGGAAGCCCCTAAGCCCACTGACGGAGGGGTAGACAAGGCAGGCAGCTGAGTGTCTCCACCTGGATGGCGTTCCCGGTGGGTAGGTAACAGTGCGGGTGTCTGGAGGCACCTGCCTGCCCAGCTTGTGCTTGTCCCCTAGCTCTGCACCCTCCCACTCTGGACCAGACACCAAATCTTCACTGTAGTTCAGGTTCATGGGGACCCTGAGGCCACACTGCACAGTTGTCCCATGAGCTTTGTCTTGCTCTGAGGTTTAAAAAAAATATCAGAAAATCTCATATAAAAACATGGATTTCCATTTTTCCCTGAAAAGGTCAAAAGATCTAGCACTGGTGCCACATGTTGGCAGGCAGGGACCGCCAGTGTGAAGAGACCTGTGTCCCCGGGGCTGGGGCACCTGGCATGTGACACTGCCGCAGGAGCCAGCACCAGGTGCTTCACGTGAGCCATGTGGTGTGACAGGTCCAGGAACGCCCCCTCCTCTTGGTGACTCCCAAGACCACTGGGTGACAGCGGTGCCATGTGGGAACTTCTCTGGGCAGCTCCACTGCGGCACCTGCCTGGATGCTGTGAGGACACGAGTCCTCTGAGGAAGAGTCGGCAACACCCAGGGAGTGGACACTGCGGCCAACACAAGCGGCAGCACCCTTCTCCAAACCAGGTTCTCATCTGCAAGAAATGGGCCGTGCCTCCACCGCAGCCCGCACGGCGGTGGCAGCCAGCAGGATGGGTTCTGAGCAGCAGACGCACGTCCCTAGACACCAGGTCACACCAGAGCAGCCACTCTGGGCACGGGGGGACTGCTCATATGGAGGCTGTCACTTGCTGTCTGGATGTCAGGTGTCCCCAAAGCTCCTGCTGATGCAGGAAAGTGCAGAGGTAAAGAGGCTGCACTGTGAAGGCTGTGACCCAAGAAGTCCAGCCCAGCCTGGAACCGCTGGCAACTGCAGACAGGTGGGGCGTGGCTGGGGGGTCACTGGCCCCTCTGCTCCCAACCTGCCAAGAACCCAGCGGCTTTCCTCACTGGGCCCTTCCGCCATGATGTCCCGCCTCTCCTGGGCCCAGCAGTGGAGTCAGCATCTATGGGCTGAGACCTCTGAAACTGCGAGCCCCAAACCAACCTTTCTTCTTCTAAGTTGTTCTTATCAGGTATTTTGGTCACAGCAACAGAAAGCTAACCACAGCCATCACCATGGAGGGTCATCTGTAGCCCTGCCTCAGGAGTGGTCACCAAGAATGGCTCATCTCTCCCTTAGAAAAGGTGGCCTGCCTTTTCTGGGCAGGGGAGACCAGCAGGACAGGCCACATAAAGCTCTGTGACCTCCCACTTCCTTTGGTGCCCGGGGCCAGGTCCTACCACCAGGACGAGATCTAAGGAGTGGGAGCCACAGAGCAGCGCGGGCGAAGCTCACCGCAGCGGGGAAGGGCTACGGAGGGACAAGTGCGGCCTCAGCACGTTCACTGGAAAGCCATCCTCGGTGGCAGAGACCGAGCGGCAGGTGTGGGGTGAGAGGACAGCTGTTAGACCCGAGCAGCAGCCGCCGCCCTCAAAACTCCCCGAGGTGCTCGGGCCAGGCAGCCCTGGGCCGTAGTCAGGAAGCCCGCCCGCCCTCACGGCCCCATGCCCCTCGCAGGCATTACCTTGCCACACACCGGGCATCCGGAGGGCTCCTTCTTGTAGCGCACCAGGCTTTCCCCGCCAGCCTCCAAGTCCTCTCTCTTCACCCGCCGCACTCCTGAAATCCCCGAAACCCCCACCAGGCAGAGTGAGCACACAAGCAGTAGGTGGGGTGCAGCACGGCCGGCCCTCCCAGCTGGACAGCGCGCTGGAATGTCCTCAGAGGACGGACCAGCTGCCTACCCACCGGGGCACCAGCAGCAAACAGCAGCTCCTGGGGAAGGAAGAGTGGTGTGCTGCCCACGGGACTGGCAAGGGCCTCGCACCCAAGGCTGCAGAGCTTGGGCACCCAGCGCCGGGCCTCAGCACACAGCTGCGGTGCTCTTGTGCCAGCACCTGATCGAAAGCTCGAGGCCGAGCGAGTCCTGCAGATGGCTGTAAGCAGGCAGACTTTCATTTTTTTATTAAAAAGATACTAACTTTCATGTCTTCCAACTAAAATCAGTCAAATCAGGATCAGAATAAAAAGTCAGCAGGTAACAAAATCTCTGGTTTTAAGGAAAAGTTTTCAAGACCAGGGTTAAAACAGACTTTTTTGCCAGGTATGGTAGCACATGCCTGTTTATCTCAGCAATTTGGGAGGCCGAGGCAGGAGGATTTAAGTTTGAGGCCAGCCTTAGTAACTTAGTGAGGCCCTAGGCAACTTAGCAAGACCCCATCTCAAAATAAAAAATTAAAAAAGGCTGGGGATGTAGCTCAGTGGTAAAGCACACCGGATTCAACACCCAGTATTAAAGAATCAACAAAACAGACTTTCAGAGGCACTGTGACATTTAATTGAGGTCCCAGTATCTGGGCGGCTGGAGCAGGAGAGCAGCTGGAGCCCAGGGGTTCAAAACAACATGAAATTCAAGTCAGAGCTCATGTGAAACAGGTCATTTCTCAACCAGAGAGAAACACGTCCTTAGGTCCTCAGGTCTTGAGCCGTGGGCAGAGCCAGCGCGTATGCATCAGGCAGAGTCCAGAAGGCTCCAGGGCACAAAGGTGCCACGCGGGGGCTGAGGCAGGGTGTGGTCTAGATGAAGGAAGCACCACAGAATGGCCTCAAGGCCACGAGCAGACGCCACAGAAACGGGGTCTGGGGGAGGTGTGAGTTATGGCTGCAGCCCAGCCACCTGGACATGGGGACAAGGGGCCTCTGACAGGGACCACAGTGGCAGACAGCTGCCGGCACTTGCTCTGTGCTGTGCCGTGCTGGGAGCTGGTTGAGCAGGGTCTGGTGCAGCCAGACATGGACCTGGGGAGGGGGTCACGGTCCCCGCGGAGAGAGCGCGCGCAGCTGTGAAGCGCCCCGGAGGCCGGCTGCGGGTCTCTATGGAGCAGCGCAGGGAGGGCCTGCTGAAGACCCCGTGGGCTGCAGCCCAGCCTTGTTTGTAAGGGCCCGGGGCACAGAAGGACACAGGCGAGTCACAGAGCACAGCAGCCGCGGCTTCACCCTGGCCCCCTCACGAGTGCGTGGCTGCGGTTCTCTGTGACGCTCCAAGCGTCAGTGAGCTCTGCTCACGAGGGCAGCTGCCCCAGGACTGCTGGAGCGGAAACAGTGAAAACACGCGACGTCCTGGGTCAGGCCTCGGAGCCCTCGGGTCACCCGGGGTCCCCCAACCAGCAGCAGCTGCACGACGCACAGGGCTCTTCCTAGGCCTGCGGCGGCTGGGCGACTGCTCGCCCCCAGCCCAGCTCCCTGGGTCCCATTCACCCTGCTGCTGCCTCCAGGGTCCAGACGGGCCCTGTGGACGGGCCCTTCTCTGGCTCTTCGAGCCCTCTGTGAGGACGGACAGCCCCAGGCCAGTTGTGCTGGTGACCACGAAGGCACAGAGCGTGAGGAACGAGGGACGGTTGTGGCCCCCCAACGGCGCCCAGCAGCTCTCTGCGCTGCACTCTGCTGAGAGCCCGCCGTGCGCCTGACAGCCAGCTCCTCTGACCTGCTGTCCCACTGGAAGTAGTGTCGCACAACGTTATAAAAACCTTTAAGGAAATTCTTCTACTGACCACTTGGCGTTAGACCCTACGCACGAGGGTCCTCGGAGTCTCTCCCAGGCTCCTCCCGAGCGCTCACAACACCACCCCCACCCCTTGGGCTCTACGTGCTGGCCGGGCCTGGGGAGCCACGAGGCAGGCAGCGGGCATTTCTGGGCACTGCCTAACTGCTTCCCTGGAGGCGGCAGGACGCCGCCGTGGCCCCCAGCCCTCCCTCCCGGGTGCCTGCGGCCCACCTTCCAGGTGCCGCCTTTGGTGGTCCAGCATGACGTCCTTGCGGTAGAACATCTTGCTGCAGACCTCGCAGGCGAACTTCTTGTCCCCGTGCTTCTTCTTGTGCTTGGAGAGGTTGCTGTTGGTGGAGAAGAATCTGAAACACATCTCACATTGGAACGTCTTGTCATCTGTCCAGAGAGCAAACACACACACAGGCTCCGGGTGAGTAACTCCTGGCCAGGCTCAGCGTGTGTCTTGGTGCTAGAGAAGGGCAGGGCTGGGGCAGGAGCCTGCCAGCACGCGGGCCTCTCCACGCCGGGCACACGGTGAGCGCGTGCGCCCCACAGCCCTCCTCCTTCCCCAAAACTCGAGCCCCCCAGCCTGCGCCCTCAGCTCGTCCACCTGTACCACTCAGACCCCAGGGGGCTGTCCTCGCCCTCGAGGCTCAGCCCACCTGCCCCCCATGGCACCCTCCACAGGCTCCGTCCCCACCACACAGCGCCTCAGAGTTCTGCACTGTCCGCAAACTGCCTCCTAGTTCTAGGTCTCTCTTTAGTAGACAGATCACCCCAACACACACTCCCCACACTCTCCAAGCCCCCAGCGATACCCACACCCTGTGCCCTGGGTCCTAAATCTAGTCCCTTCTTGAAGGTAGCCCATCAAACAGCAGGTCCTACCCCTCAGCTCCTGAGCTGCTCCATGCCATCTCTGTCCCATAGCACCCTCCCTCCCTCCACGTACAGGGCCCCGGCTCCTGTCAGCGAGCCCTGCAGAGCTGCCCTCCTCCCTATGCTGCGACGCAGTGGACCCGACGCGGGTACACAGGTGTGTGACACAGGGGTCATCTCCCTTGTCCAGAGTGACGCACCAGGCTCCAGCCCACTGACCAATTCCCACACAGTCTGTGTTGCCAGGCACGCCCCTGAGGCCCAGGAAGAGCCGCTGTGCTCTGCTGCCCCCTGTGCTGGCCCTGCCTGCTGCACTGGAGCCACCATGGACCCAGGTGCTCTCAGGGATGACGTCTGAGCTGGGTCACCTGCCCTGGGCCCTGGGGATGCAGAGTGACACCCTGGCCTCTACCCACTAGATGCTGCATTCCCGCTGGCCCCAGGCGGCTGTGACGCCCGAGATGCCTCAGACACTGCCCCTGCCCCTGCAGTTGAGGCCTGCTGGCCAGGACGTCCTTAGCTTCACTCAGGTGGCTCCAGCGTGCACCTAGGGAGGGAAGACCACACGCACCCAGGGTCACGCAGCCTCACTCCCACTCCAGCAGGTAAAGGCACGAGGACAAGCCCTCTGGCTTGGGAGCCGAGGGGAGGGGGCAGTGGGGACAGCAGTGTCTCTGTGGGCTCCATGCCCAGCAGGACAGCCGGGCTGCAGGCCCTGCATGAGGCCTCCGCCACCCGGGCCAGGAGAAGCTGTCAGGAGGACACCACGCAGCCTCCCTTCCCCGCCATCACTTTCATGGTTAAGCTGGTCCTTCTCGAGGCGATGCGTGGTTTCTTTGTGGCCCAATACTGGAAAGCTTTGCCCCCTTCGGGGCCTGCTACACGTGCACACTCATGCACCCCCTGCAGGATGCGTGTGCCCGTGACACGCAGCATTTTCACCATCGTTTCCAAGGGTGCTCGGAGTTCTACCTGGTTCATCTACCGCGACTCCGCGATACCTGGTACTGCAGGTGACTCAGCAATGCACTCCTCAGTGGTGCAAGTTACCTTCCACTCACTTCCTAAATGTGCATCCTCAGGATGGGTCCGCTAGGGACCCGCTGCTGTGAGACTTTGTGAGTCACATTTGTAGGTTGTTCCATTAAATTACCAAAGACTCCCCCACACCTGGGCCTGCTGAGCAGCCCAGGGGAGCCTTCTTTATGACAGGTGCTGAGCAGCCCAGGTAAGCCTCTTTCAGCAGAGGGCTCACTAATCTGGGGGCCTGGCACCCTGGGACACCAACAGTGCTGCGCTGGGCTACAGCATTCTCTGTCCCAGCTTTGGAAAGAGACCCCCACTTCAAACCATCCCCTGAGCCCACAGTGGCCTGTGCTCAGTGAGGGCAGAGCTGGGGCAGAGCCGTCTGGACTCCGCCTCCTGACCCCCACACATGGAACCCAGACAGGCTCCGTGTCCCAACAACCATCCCTGCCCCAACGACCCCACTGCCAGGGAGGCCACACTCATGAGGTAATAAATGCAGCACTGAGGACAACGCCTGGGGCCCGGGAAGGGTGCACTGAGGGGACGTGGACTGCTGGGAGCCACCCTCTCAGAGAATGAGGGTCCCCCTGTGCCTGAGGACAGGACGTGCTCCTCTGCTGCTCCCTAGCACCCTCTTCAGGTCAAAGACAGCAGTGAACACAGAGAAGACAGCAACACCAGGCACAGCACAGGGACACAGGGACCCAGGGGACCCAGGAGGACACAAAGGTGGGCCTGCTGGGCAGCTTGTGAAAAGCCTGCCAACCACGTCTTCAGACTTTCCCTCACTGGACAAATCTGAGCTCAATGGTGGGAGGACGTGCGTTCCCCTAGGGCAGCACCCCAGAAGGCCAAGGGCACGAGTCGTGCAGATGAGCAGACCACAGGCGGCCTTCCATTTCAGCCTTGGCTCGAACCTTGGAAACAGAGCCTCCAAGGAGGAGAGCTGCCCGCTGCCCAGCTGCCCTGCCCTTTCTACACAGCCCACAGAGACAAGGTCGGGCTCAGCGGAACTCTGAGCTGGCAGGTATCTGCTACTGCTCTGGTCACCTTGCTTCACTCGGGTGCAGAAAAACAGTTAGAAGAGGGCAGCGTCTCTTTCCTAGGCCTGACTGGCCAGTAGCAGAGTGAGACTGGCTTGTCTGCCTGCCCGGTGCGTGCAGAGCAGGGACATGAGGCTGAGGCCTGCCAGGCCCTGGGCACACCTGAGAAGGGGGCTTTGAGTCAGGAAGCAGCACGCTGGACGTTCACCCGGAAGCTTCTGGAGGCTGCACCTGCCCCAGACAAGAATGCTCCAGCTGCGAAGGCCCAGAGAACACGGCCCCGCTGCCCTGCTCAGCCTGACGCAGCAAGGAAGGCGTCCTGGGCCCAGGCAGAGGGGACAGGCCACGGTCTCAAAGCAGAGTCTTCAAAACAGAAGAAACACACAGACAGACAAATGGGGAAGAGTGGCAGACACAGGAAGGACAGCCCGGCTGGGCAGCAGGGGCCACAGGGCTCAGAGACACGGCGGCTGGCCAGCACCCCGGCGAGGGCTCAAACGGAGGCGCGGACGGACAGCACGACCAACAAGAACAGGTGGGGTTGAGGGCTAACCTGGTAGGTCTCTAAGCCGATTGCCACTGGTCCCCCCCTCTCCCGGGTTTGCTATGAGTCCTAGAGAGAGGGAGAACACAAAGCAACAGTGACCCTCCCTCCGGCTCCCTCTGGTCTGCCCACTACTTGGGCCTCCACTGGGGCAACTGGGAGAAGCAGGGCTCCCCCACCCAGTGGGGTGCAGCCAGGCAGGACAGGTGCCCGCTGGCCCCACAGCGTGCTTCCCTCCTCACGGACATGCCTCTACGTTCACGCTTCATGGCTGCTGTGAGCACAGCCTGAGGTGTCCCGCCAGGGAGGCCGCCTCCCCAGCACAGGCTCCGCGGAGCACAGAGCTTCCAGCCTCTCACGACAATTACGCGGTTTCACTCTCCTTTTGGGGACTGGTAGACAGAGCAGGCTCAGAACCAAGTGACCTGGCAGGGAGGCAGCAAAGCCCTCTGCTGGGTGCCAGCAGGGACACAGGCGAGACAACGGGTGGAAAACTGTCCCACAGGCGCAGGGCCCTCTCTTCCCAAGCCCTGTCCCCAGCTTCCCGTTTCTCTCGGGGGCCCTGCTCCACGGTGGCCTTAGACAGGGGTCCCAGGAGCACAGGAAAGGACACACACCCTCTCTGGCACGAGCACTTCTGACCTATCTCCAGAGTAAGTGGCGACTGCACCCAGGCAGAAGGAGCGGGAGGTCCAGCTGGCTGCTCGCTGCTCAGCACGGCCTCGCTTCTGAGGCTCAGCCTCTGCCCTGCTGAGCACGGGCCACATGGGATGGGACAGCCCTGCGCAGCCTCACCTGTCCGACAGTTGTGAAACTCCAGCGCGCTCTCCATGCGGAAGGTCTTCCCACAGGTGCCACAGCGGTACCGGTACTCGCCGTCCACCTGGTTGAGGAGACAAGTCAGAAAGGGAGGCCCGCACGTGGGGCCAGACCACTCCCTCCTGGGCTGGCTATGCCACAGCCCTTCTCTCCTACTCCACCTAGGGGCTGTCCAGCTGCCCTAGAGGGAGAACCATGCTGGGAAACCAAACTCCAAGCACCCACCACTCCTCCCCATGCCCCGCCGACATCTACCAGGCTGGGCAGCTGGTGGAGGCCAGGGCCGGAGGACAGGGTGCAGCAGGACTCCAGGAGGCTCAGCTCCTTACAGCCTGTTCCCCAGGCTACCAGTCCACCCACCTCGTTCCTGCTGTGCTTGTAGGAGACGTGCTGCTTCAGGCTCTCCTTGCGGCTGAACAGCTTTGCACATTCTTCACACTTAAACAGCTTGTCACCTGAGGAACCGAAGGAACCAGGTCACTGCTTCAGGCACTCACCAGGCAGGCCGCCTGCTCCGCTGACGGCCCAGGTGCGTGGGAAGCTCAGTGGGCCCGTGCGGCGGGACGCGGCCTGGCACTCACCGTGGGAGCGCACGTGCCTGCTCAGGTTGCTGCTGTTCTGGAAGACCTTGCTGCAGATGCCACACTGGTGCACCCGCTTGTGCTCCCCCAGCTGCCTCGCCAGCTTCCGCCGGATGCCGTGTCTGCTGGACAGAACCAGGCTCCTCTTGAGGGCGATGGTGCTGCTCTGATGGTGTGTGAACCTGCCCAGTCGAGACAGGTGGAGACTCAGCGCCCAGAGAGCACGAGTCCAGGTTGCCGTCACCTTGGAGGGGCCTCCCACCAACACCTGCCCGAGACCGAGACTGCCAGAGAGGAGGGCAGGGCCGCGCCACCGCAGCTCCAGGCAGCTCACAGGCAAGGCCTGGACCTCAGGCAGCACCGCCAGGTGCCCTGTGACAGACACACTTCCATCAGACAGCCCGGAGCTCGGGTGGAGCCTGGACTGTACCACCTGTGTTCCAGTGTCCCTCTTGGTCCTAGTCACAGGAGCCAGAGACGCAGAGATGGAGTGAGGCACTCCTCATTGGGGTGCTCTCATGCCTTACAGAGGAGGCGGGCCAACATGCGACATCATGGACAGACCTGCAGAACAGCAGGCTAGGTCCAGGGGACGACCACTGCAGGCTACTTATGTGGACCGGGCCACTGCGGGTGCCAGCAGCAGGGGAGACGGGAGTCACGTTGGATGGGGTCAGGGTTTCGTTGTGGGGGACAGGAGGTTCTGTAGATGGATGGCGGTGATGGCCACAGAACACCTGCACCTCCAGCTGAGCACTTAAAACGGCCAGAGGGGTGCGTTTCATGTCACGTGCACTTTGTCACCACAAAAAAAGCCTCAACTTCCCACAGTGGATGACCAGTAAGCTCCTGAGCTCCAGAACATTCTGATGCTTCCCAGGCATGCAGGGCTCTGAGGGCAGCTCGTGCCCACTCATGGGGCTCCCTGGGCGGGTAGCCACGGGGCGCTCCCCCCGAGGCTGCAGCGTCCAGGCAGGACTTACTTTGGCACGGTGCTGCCGTCGTGTGTGTGAGGAGCCAGCTTTCCCAAAACCAGCTCCACCATCCGCTCATCGGGAGTTGCGCTCACAGGCTCGTCTGGTGGGACCTCGGTGATGATCTCGGCCACTTGCTCTGTGCAAAGGGGACATGACAAGCCATGTCATTCCCTGGACGGGGACAAAGCCCGTCTATTCCAGGAGCGTGTGTTCTTTATGACAGCAGAGGGCTATAATGGTGGACCCATTTGTTGAACTTCAGAAAGGAAGAGAAGTGGGCTCACTCGGAGCCCCACGCTTGTGCCTTCCCAGTACAGAGAGACAGAACAGCTCCTGGACCCAGGGAGCTTCGTCAATGGTGGCTCTGTTTTAAAGCTACATCGCTGTACCGTTACTTGCCTCTCCAACACATTCTGTACAGGTAATGGAATCTTTTAATTTATAAGCTAGTTCAGACAAATGTAGAACTTTTAGAATTAGATACACCACCTTGAGAATGTTCAAAAAGCAAGTAACCATTCTGTGAAAGAGTCAAATGTCAAATGCCCACAGTGACAGGCCCAGGCCAGGACAGGATGGATGAAACCTAGAAAGACCACGGCCACGTGCCGGCACACCTCTCCAGCCACGAGTGACACACCAGTGGCACACCCCTCTGCCCCTTCCCATCTTCTCCACCCGCCCGGGAGAGCAAACTGTTCCTCCTCTGTCACTTCTAAACCAGCTGGGCCGGGCGGGGAGGACAGGGAGAGCGAAGACCACTCGCAGAGCTCCTCCAACTCCAGGACTTTCCTCGTTCACAAGAAACCCCGGGGCCGCCCAAAGAGTCAGAAGAAAGTCCAGTCCAGTGGTGTGGGTGGGAGGGGCTGGCCTCTGACCACATGCCCTGTCCTCAGGCATGAGGCCACTGGGGCTCTGCTCAGCCAGCAGCTCGGGCAGAGGCCACGCGAGGACTGCAGGGCCGAGCTCTGTGGAGGCTGAACACACAGGAAGTGAGGCCCGCACGATGAGCTCCACCAGGGCCGGCCCCAGAGGCCACGCACAGGAGTGGGTGAGCAAACTGTGGGCATCCGCACAATGGGCCAGATGCTGGCAGTGCTCAGGAGACGGACACTGACAGACCTGATGGACAAGCCTCACGCCTGGACGCTCCTGTGAGAAGCTGGGAGTCCTGGCACGGGCAGCCTAATCCATGCCCAAGACCACAGGGGAGTGCTGGGAGGTGGGAGTGTCCTCTGTCCTGATGGCAGGACGGGTCACACGGTATGCTGGGTTGTCAGGCTCCATAACCCTTTTGTGTACGATGCGTCACGGGGAAACTGCATTTCACAGGGCTGAGGGGTCGGGGCGGGCTCCCACATGGCCTCTGTGTGGAGGGGAACAGGTGAGTGGTCCCAGGCCACCCGTCAGCCAGCATGGCTCTCACCTGCTGGCTCTTTGTCCTCCACGATGACCAGAGGCTGCTCCGGCTTTGATGCTTTGGGTTTTCTCCCCCTTCGAGGCTTTTTCTTCTGGTCTTTGGTGGCCCTGCTCTGGACGCTGGCACTCTCCGGCACTGCAGGGGGCTGCACCCGGGGCGGCTGAGGCTCCTTCTCTGGGGCTGCCTCATGCTGGCTGCCGGCAGGAAGGCCTTTCGCTTGCTCCAGGTGGCCCAGGAGATGCTCTGCAGGAGGGAGCAGCAGTTAGGAGCAGTGTGCCCGCCCTGCCCCGTCCTGTTCCCACAGTGGGCCCTCGGCACGGGAAACGAAGACCCCATGCCACTGCACCCAACACAGCCAGGCCAAGCCTCCCTTCTCCGACGTGCCCACGGCCGGAGCTTTTCAGACTCAGGAGGACTGTGGACTTGGGGTTTCAGAACGTCACAGCCTTTCAGATTTTGGATTTTCAGAGGAGGGATGCCCAATTTGTAAACCACGTGAGGAAGGCAGGGCAGGTTCACCACAAAGGCAGCTTTGCACACCATGAAAGCACACGCAGACACCGGCACAGAACACACGCACAGGGCGCCCTCTTCTGTGATGCAAGTACAGGTAACACCTCTAAGCTCATTTTTATTTTCTATTTATTTTAGTTTTATTTTCTTATTTTTATTTTTAGTTTTTCTGCAGTGAATAAGTGGTACTTACTAAAAAGGTAGCATCTGAAGAAGACGATTAAGAAAAACTCAACCCATAATAAAATTTTCTTTAAAAATACTACATCAAAGCAAAAGGGCTTTGCTCTGTTTTCAACTTGGGAAAGCCTGGGAGAGTGCAGTGGACAGATCACAGAGAGCACAGGAAACGGCAGCCAGGAATGGCACTCAAGGCCAAGGCGGCCACCATGGCAAATGGAAGGCAAGTGGCTCAGAGGAGCTGAGCTGCCGGGCACAGAAAGGAGGAGGAGGGAGTGGCCAGGGGACGAGGGGACCGGGCACATGCAGAATGGAGGCCCCTCTGCAAACTCGTGCCAAAGATGAGTTCTTCCCATGGAAAACCTGAACTATTCACCATGGGCACAGGCTCAAGAGGCTATTTCTCCTCGTTGGTTCAGTATTTAGAGGAACCTTGCAGGAGAAGCAGCCCCCAAACCCAGGTCCAGTGTAGGAAGGACAACAAGAAAGACACAGCCAATGTCACACAGACAACCAGCAGGACAAGTGGTCGACGCGCCCACCTGACTGAAAACACGGGGAGGCAGGTGCCCAGCAAGGGAGACGACGCCTCTGCCCAACACACAGAGGGAGCTGACAGCCAGAGCGTGGGCACACGCTGAATCAGAGGCACGCCGGGCTGTGGCCGTGGGACAGGCTCTTAGTGCACTCAGGGCCCAGGGGCTGGGAGACGCGAACTCAGGTCCATAAGACAGGCACTGTGGCACACCTATGATCTCAGTGACTCAGGAGGCTGAGGCAGGAGGATCATGGGTTCAAAGCCAACCTTAGCAACTTAGTGAGGCCCTAAGCAATTCAGTGAGACCGTATCTTTAGATAAAATATGAAAAAGGGCTGAGGATGAAGCTCATTGTTAAGCACCTATGAGTTCCACATGGACTGGGAGACACAGGCTCAGTTGGCAGAGGGCCGGGGGCTGGGAGATGAGGGCTTCCTCTCCCCCTTGCACCCAGGTGTGGCAGGCATTTGTGACAACTTCTGGCCATCTGTCAGACACCTTTCCTGTGCTCTGCGACATCTCCCCATCTGTGCCCCACCTTCCCAGGAACCCCCTCCCGGACCTCTGCAGGTCTGCGGCCTGGCTCTGGGGCAGTGAGGAAGCAGCAGCCCCGGGACGTGTTTCCTGGCAGGTCGGAGCAGGCGTCTGCTGTCCAGGCTGCAGAGTTTGGCTGGAGCTCAGTGCCAGTGTGGGTGGCGGCGCCTGAGCCCAGGGGTCTGCTGCAACAGCCCTACGGTGGGCGTCGCTCCTTCTCACCCTTCCTGGGGATCCTGCTGCCTTAACGACCTGGACCTGCCCCTTCCCATTCAAGCACCAGCAAGCGAGGTCTGTTGCTGGAGCAGCAGCCAGTGGGAAGGTGTCCTCCTGTCTGGACAGAGGCCCTCTTTTTCCAGTGGTCCATCCTCCAGCTTCCGGGGGTCAATGACACAGGGGTTCAAATTGAAACCCCTGCCCCGTGTGAAAATGCCCTTGTTCAAACCTAACCTGTAAGCAACACCTGGCTGGGAAAGTGTTTTCATCTGGGGCAAAGCAGGGTGACGCCATTTGGATTCTGTGTCATGTGTCATTTGCCCTCTCTGTCTCTCTCTCAGGCTCTTCTTCTAATCTCAAGTTTTCATTCATCAGGTGCCGCTGGCCCCTCCAGCGTGGAACCCAGTCCTCAGGCTCTGGGCATGTCCTCTGCCCTCCCCTTCCCCTGACCGCCCCTGGCCATGCAGGGCGGCTCGGGTCCTGCAGCCTTCTCACCTCTTCTCAGGGCGTGCTGTCTCCATGCCCTTCCTCCTGGAAGACTCCCCCATGCTGTCCTCTGCGACCACAGCTGTTCTCTCCCGTCACCTGCTGTCCTGGCTTCCAGGTGCAGTGTCTGCCCCTCACCGACTGCTACCTCTTGGGGTTCTGGACTTGGCTTGGTTTTCAGTTTCCTCAGAACAAGCCATTTTGAAGGGTGGTTTGGGGGTCTTCTCTTGCACTGGACTTTCTTCAGTGTCCACAACACTCATGTTCCAGATGGGTGCGTGGGGGCGTGGCTGGGCTTCCCTGCAGGATGGTTGGGGTGAGTGGCCATGTTGTGGGGGACAGCCATCTCTTCTTTCGGATTGGCCAGTTTCTCCCTAGGGATTCCCTCCCTGGAATGAACCCTGACCGCCCCTGTTCTGGGAGAAGGATTCTATTTTGGAGAAAGACATGAGGGAGAAGGCAAAGGGTCTCACATTTCAGGACTGAGACTTGCCGAGTCCCCGGGGCTCAGTTCCACTCCTGGTGTCCCCAGTCTTGTGTTCCTCTGTGCTGGCCCCTCCTGAAGGGGGACCCTTGGCCTTCTGCTGGGCCGACAGGGCAGTGATGCAGCTGAGGAATGGGGCAGCGAGCACGCCAGGCAGACTCCCAGTGACTGCCCTGTCCTCTCCTCCAGGCACGTGGCACTCCCAGCTGCCCACACTTCTGGAGCGCTGTGGCAGGAGTGGATGTGCTTCCTGGGTCCTGGCCGGTGTCAGTGGCTCCTGCTGGCTTGGTAGACGTCACCGTCCCACCTGCTGGCTTCCAGGCTGGCCTGCTGCCTCACGCTCCCCACTCTGTATAGACCCGTCATTCCCACAGGATTCCAGAGGGCACTCAATTAGTGCACCCACCGATGCTCCCCACCCAGCCAGGGCCTTGGTGGACTCCTGAGGCATGAGCAGGCTCTGTGGCACCCAGGACAGCTGGCCCCTCAGGGGAAAGGACGAGAGCATCTACTTCCCCAGTTAACAACTGCCCCTGGGTCCTGGCCCTCTGCACAGTGGCCTGAAGTGCACAAGCCAACTGCCTGAAGTCACGCTTCCTCCAAGTTCAGCGAAGGAGAAACACAGAAGTTCAAGTTCAAAGTTGGTTTGGAAGTTAACCAACCTCCAGGGCCCTGAAGCTGTAAAATTGAGCCTCCTCATGTCAGACAGGTGAGCCTCCCAGACACTGCCCCGCGGAAGGCAGCTTTGGCACGGTGTGGCCATGCGCCATGTGGCGCCGCGGAGTCCTCGTGCTCCCTGTGACAAGAAGGCAGCACTGCTGGTGCAAATGCATGGTCCATCCTCTGCAGACTGGCTCACCACAGGCTTGGACCTGTCCTCAGTGCCAGTCCACGGTGACACAGGGCCCTCCACCCTCAGCTCCTGGGCCATCAGGTTGTCCACAGGACACCCCAAGAGAGGCTGCAGCAGAAAGGAAAGCCTGTGATCCTGTGGGGGGTTCTGTAGGGTAGGCTGAGGTCAGCAGGGGCCAGGGGCAGGCTGGGCTGCCGCACGACCTGGCAGGTCATTGTCCACTCTGGCCTCAGTATGCTCATCTCAAATGGGTGCCGAGCCATTCAGAGGCTGTTGGAGACCTCAGTCAATGTGTGCTGGTAGAACTCTACCGCCAAAGTGGGGGCATAAAACAAGAAGTGCTCATGAACTGAGTGACCACATTCCACTCAGGTGCGCTGCCCCTGCTTGCTAGAGTCCCTGCAGCTGGACCTTGTCCATCTCAGATGGCACTCCTAGGAAGCTCAGAAGCAGCTCGCTGCTCCCACCTTGCAACAAACACAGAGGCTTCTCACTGCCCAAGTGTGCGATACACCCTGGCCAGGGTAAAGGCCATCCCAGGACACAGGACCCGGGCACCAAAGCCAGCAGCATCTGTCTCTAAGAGATGGCCACTAAAGAGTGGCCCCTTCCGGTCTGGGAGGAAGCCCCTCACAGGTTCCAGCACGTCCCAACCGCAGGTGATGGAGCAGGGGTCATCCTGCACCCCCAGTCCAGCAGCTGCCTGGGCCACGTCCTCACAATCACCTCCGAGGCCCCGCCTCTGAGCACGTCCCACAGAGAATACAAGGTCCTGAGAGTCCCCGGGAGGCAAGAGGAAAAGTCCTCCCCAAGCAGAAGAGTGAAGACGACCCTGCGCAAGCCCAGCCATCCTGTGGACAGGGCTCTAACCCATCCTGTCCCCGGCCGGCCACTAGACGGGTAAGGCAGCCTGAGCAGACAAGCACCCTGCAGAGGAAGCAGCAGAGCAGGGACAGCAGGGGGGCCCATGCCCACCTCAAGCCCCTCAGCAGGCGGCTGTGTGGCCATGACAGTGGGGGGCTGGCCGGCCCTGAGGAGGGAACACGGGGCAGACAGGACAGAGCTGGGACAGGCCGGGAGCCACGGGGAAGAGGTAGTGTGCATGGGGGGGGGGGGCGACGCGGCCCCCCCACTGGCGGCCGTCCCCCACCCGCCAGCGGCTGCCCTTACCGTTGAGGAGCTGCAGCTCGAGGAAGGCGCTGGAGCACACCTTGCAAGCCCACGGGCTGCGCTCCGACTCCACGGGGCCGCTGTGCTCGGGGGTGCCTGCAGCTGAGACAGAGGAGCAGAGGTGAGCGGCCAGGGTCCACGGAGCCCCAGCTGGGAGAACAGACCCTGGCGGGTGACAATGACAGTGATGTGCCAGCAGCAGCAGCCCAGGCTGCAGTCTCAAGTCTCAGCTTCGTGCACACAGACCCTGTTTCACAGGTGAGGAACCAGAGAGCAGAGGCGGTGTCACAGCCACCCTCTGCAGGGGCCAAAGCCTGTGGGACCAGGCGCACCCCTTATAAGGCCTCAGGAAGAAAGTGAGCAGTGGGTGCACTTGCGTCCCAGCTCCCCAGAATGGGGCACTCTCAGGGCAGCCCCAGGACAACCACAGGCCTCTCCTGACTCCTCTGCCGTGTGCCAGGCCACATTCCACGAAACCTTTGCCACGCCAGCCAGCAGGACACACGGCCGTCCCCAGCCAGCAGGACACACAGCCGTCCCCAGCCAGCAGGACACAATACTGTCCCATGTGGCTGCTTATGTCACGCCATGGCTGTGCTAAGAAAGACCATTCTCAAGTGAGACTCCCTTCACTTTAGAGTAAGAAGGAGAGTCGGCGTCCACCCCTGGCGGGCAGCCACTCCTCACGATGACAACAGGTACCCTGAGCTCCCTTGGGCAGGGGTCCTGAGAGCCGTAGGAGACCACTGCTTTGCAGGTCAGAATGTCCAATTCCCATAATCTCACACGGTCTCTTAAAGTTACATGACGAGGTCCCACGCCCACAATGTGGGGAGGACAACCTGGAATCCCACCCACCCTGCTTCTGGGGTGGAGATGCGCCAGACCTGACCAGCACCACAACCGTGGATCTGCTTCTCCAGCAGACACACGGGGCAGACAGGGTACTTGCATGGCACCTGCCGAGTCTTTCCTTGCACATACAAACTTGTACACACACCTGTGTACCTATGCATCTATGCACAACACTAAAACATGCTTGTGTATGCACCAACACACAGACACACACCTAAGTACCCCTGCACACCTAAGATGCACACACCTATGCACCTACACACAAAGACACGCTCATGCCTAGGCACCCCTGCACAGATGTGCACATGTCTGTGTACCACGCATACCTAAGATGCACCCACACTAAGACACATGCCTAGGCATAGCACTCACACCTGCACACATGTGCACGTGCACACACACAGTCCCCGAGGCAGGGTGCAGGCTGCTACTTGGGGCAGAGCAGCAAGACTGCAGCTGGATTTGGGGTTCCGGTAGGGGTTCCTTTACCTATTACACTGACCTTGAGCCCGTTCCTGAACCACTCTGACCTCAGGGATAAATTCCCCACACAGCACTGGGGGGATAAGTCACCATGGGAGGCCAAGCGCATGGCCATTGTCCCCTATCCTATCCTATCCAAGAGCCCCAATTTACCTGGAGGGGCTGAGGTGGCACTCCTCACCAGCAAGAATCCCAAGGAGCGGAAGCTTCCACCTGCCCGTCACCTGAGCTCAGCAAGCAGGTCCACAGACCCAGTGTGCAGGCCTCGCTGTGTGTGCTACCCTCTGTCCACCCACCCGCCTGGCCCGCCCCACCCACAGGAGCTGGGAGACGGTCACGGGACCCACCGTGGACGCTGGAGCAGGCCTGCTTCAGCATGGGCTTGTCCATCTTCTTGGCGTAGAAGGCCGCATACCACACGCGCAACTCAGCGCCAGCAGGGATGTCCCGCGAGGTGGTGAAGTACACGTCACTGCCGTGCTGGAAGGCCGTCAGGTTCTGGTGCCCGGGCTCCACTGCCGGCCGCACCAGCATCATCCAGTTGCAGTCATCCTCGTTGGAGGTGTCGAAGCACACAGGGTGGCCGTCCTGCTGGAACACCTGGGGTGCGGCCAGGAGCGGGGTCTCAGGGGCCTGCCTGGTGCATCATGCCCAAGGCCTAGGGGCCCCACGGGACCTGTGCAGGGACCTAGGTGTGCAGTCAAAGGGAGACCGCGTGGAAGGGGCGGATGGGCGGCCATAGGCAAAGGAAGCAGGAGACACAGTGGGCGGCCCCTGTGTCATCAGGATACCCGAGTTCTACCCGTGACCCGAGGGGACCTCCTGCTCAGGGCCTGGGTCTGAAAGAGCCCACAGCCTGGTGAGCAGATGCAGGCCGGGCAGGGGAACCCACGTGCTCTGGTTCCAGTCAATCCCACAGGGGCAGGGCCCCTACGTTCTAGTTGACCATGGTCCCTCACTGAGGGAGACCCCGCCCCTCGCCTGAGCTTTTCCTGCAAATCCATACAACATCCCCCGGCTGTTTCCAAGGTCTGGAATCACTGGACTCAGCAGCCCCCGCTGGCCGTGCCCTCAGGAACGGTCACAAGCCCTCAGTCCTGAAACTCCTGCAGCAGCTTCACCTTCAGGGGAAATGCGGATTCCTTCTCCCACTTGGCCACCCTCCTGGACTCGAAGGGGCCAAACTGTGTCCGCTTGACCAGCTGCGTGACGGCGAACACGCCTTCCGCCCCATCTTCCAGACGTCGGATCTCCAGGTTGGAAGGCAGGGAAGACCTGGAAGTGAGAGGACATGACTCCTGGGAGGCTCTGCCTACCTGCCCCCTGGGCAGCAGCAGAGCTCAGGGACTGGGAGCTCCTCCCTGACCACCACCAGGTGCTGAGGTGACTCTCCAGATAGCAGCAGGAGAGCTCTCCTCAGCCGCTCCACAGCACTGCGGCCAGATCGTAATGACCCCCAGGCCTGGTCACCCAGAGACCACCTCCAGGCCAGGCAGATGTGCCTGTGCCCACGATGTTTACCAAAGGACATGGTTAAGAACCCCACAAAAGACAGGGAGCCCAATTAAGATGGGTTGTTGCCTTCAAGGGCGGGAGGAAGAACTTAAAGGGGTTGGGCATGCCAAGGACCAGAATAGGGTACCAAGGGGTCGGGCCGCTGTCTCACTGAAGATGTGGCCTTTTTCCCACCATGTTTTTTACTGGTGCATCATAGCTGTACGAGGTGGCGGGATCTGCTGTTACCCATCGGTACATGCACATCACAGAACAGTACTCTTCCTGAGCACTGAAGTGGCCTTTTCAATTAACCGAGAAGGTCAAGGGCAGGGCTGGAGGAGAAGACCACATGAACTGGGGCTTTGGCATGGGACAAGGGTTGGACCAAGATGTGGCCAAAAGCACAAGTGGAGAGAAGCACAGACCCCGTGGGGGCAAGCGGGGGCTGGGCTGGTATGAGGAGCCCAGCACCGGGGCTCTGACTGTGTGGCCAATGTCCCCCCTGGATGCTCCTGGACAACGGGCAATGCCCTGAGGGTTTGGGGAAGAGGAGAGTTGATCAGCTCTCTGCTTTGGGCAAAAAATATTCACTTCTTTGTTTTGAATACACTAAGTCTGTCTGAAGCAAAACAAATAAGTGGGCTGGGGTGGGGCAGCTGGGGGCTTCCAGAAACTGCACTGACGTGCCAACAGCCATTGTTTCAGCCTCACCTGTGCCTGGCACCATCACAGGTGAGACCACAAGCCCACAGCCTAGCCGTACCTTCTCTACATTTCAGAGATGACTGAGTCTTGGGAAGGAACACACCATGCCCAAGTTCACAGGGCTACACGTGGCAGACCTGGCATGGCCTCCCTTGCCCTGGCCCCAGGGGCGGCCTGCACAGTGAGGGATGGGGAGCAGCTGTGGCCGCAGACACCTCCACACACCTGCAGGTGCTTTTCCAGGGGCTGCCGTGGCCTGGCCTCATTGCCTGGCCTCCCTGCCCGGGCTGCCACCCAGCCACCTTGCCTGTGGTGTGCACCTGTCAATGGGCAGGTCTGGATCCAGAACCCGGGGGAAACCCCAGAAGCAGACCCACAGCTTGGCCACTGCTGCTCAGGGCGTAAAGAATGCAGCCCGCCCAGAGGTGGCCCGGCCCCCAGAACATCCCACTGCGTGGGACATGGCCTCTACCTCCTGCGCTCGCCCAGCGCCCTACTCACACTCGCACAGGCCTCACTCCTCTGGCTCCCCACTCCTGTCTATAGACACCCGCCCCACAGAGGACCCGCCACAGACAGGGCTATGAGGCAACTCAAGGCCATCACTCACCTTGCCCTGCTCAGCACGAAGGAGTCCTTGACCATGACCACTGGGCCCAGCTCAGGACACTCGGAGTCATGGTACTGGCTACAGTCTTCACACCCTGCAAACAGACACGGAGTGTCGGAGGGCACAGTGCACAGGGAGGGAGACACCCGAAGCCACAAGCCCAGGACGCAGGGACCCTGCAGAGCACGGCTCCCCTTTGCAATCCCCAAACAGAGCCTACACAGACACCACGCCCCTCCCCAGAAGAGCTCCAGCTCTGCATCCCAGTCCCACACCACCTCTGTGGAGGCCAAGACCAGGACCTTCCCAAGGGCAGGGTGCCAGAAAGTCCTGAGGATGGTGGGAGGCCGGGCAAGCACCGGCCTGCCTGTCAACCCAACATGCGCCCCTGTCTCTAAACCCTGGACTCTGTTTTTGAATCGAGGGCTACCCTGCAACGCGACCCTGCCAGGAGTCCTGAGGACGATGACCCTGGACACCCCACCCGGGCAGGGCACTGCTGCGCAGTGAGCCACGTCCTCCAAGCAGTTTAAAAGGAAAAGACTTCTGTGTTCTTGTTTTTAATGGAAGTGGTTTTGCCCAGACAGCAAGTGTCCGGCCCTCTGTGTTCCTGGCCCAGATGGGTCTGCGAGTCACTTACAGATGAACATGATCTCTTCGCTGCCATCTTCCGCCATCTTCACACCTGTCAGGACACAAGACAACCAATTACTGATGTGCTCCCCCACCCAGCGTTTTTGGTTTTGGTTTTTTTTGGTTTCATGGATTGAACCCAGGGGCACTGGACCACTGAGCCCCATCCCAGCCCTATTTTGTACTTTATTTAGAGACAGGGTCTCACTGAGCTGCTTAGCAGCTTACTGAGTTCCTGAGGCTGGCTTCGAACTCGCAACCCTCCTGTCTCACCTCCCAAGCCACTGGGATTACAGGCCTGTGCCACTGTGCCCAGCCAGAAGAGCGTTTTTAAACACAGAGCCCAGCAAGGCCTCCCCTGACCCATGCAGGGACGTCTGTGTGCTGCAAGGAACAGCGGGTAGCACCGCTCAGGGGAGGTCTCTGGGACACTTCCTCACTTAAAAAATCACTGTTTTTAATGAACCCAGAGGATGGGAAGGGCCTTGTGACTAGGAGTCCTCGTGACTCAGACTCCACCTCATCACCTTAGGCCTCAGTGTCCACTGGTGACACAGACACCAGCTGCCAGCCTTCACACTGCCCCTCCTCCGTCCTCCATCCCAGGAGCAGTCACGTCTAATGCGGCTGGTTTCCCTGTCTCTCCTTGTGCCTCGTGTCCCATAAACTCCCTACACATGACATCGCGGAGGCGCTCCTGCTCCACGCAGACCTTGGTCAAATCTGGCCCCTTCTGTTTCCCACCTATCCTTTGGGGGCCACCTTAAAACCACCTCCATGATGGGCAGCGGGGCGCAGGGCCCCCGCCCCCGCATGGCCTCGCACCCCTCCCGCCTTCCCTCTGGGCCTCTGCTGGGCCTCTTATCAGGAGAGTGTGCATGCTGGTTCCCGATGCTGACCCCACTCTCCCTCCGCCCACCGGCCCCAGCAGCTGGGAGACTGAAAAGCAGGCAACACGCAGCCCAGATGCACACTTGGGTTCACCGAGCACACGTGTGGTCATGGACGGAGCAGAGCAGAACCCTCCATGATGAGAGGGAGTCAGCTACACGGACACGAGGCTGAGGAGGTGGGCTGCCAGGTCTCCTGTAAGCAGCCAGGGACAGCCACGGCGTACCTCCCATCACCGCACAGGGCCCCTGAGCATGTGCACACCAACACTGAGCTGTGAAGCATGAGCACCTCTGGCTGGAACCACGCCTTCAACACGGGTTTTAGGGGACATTAAGATCCAAGCCATGACAGACAAGGAGGCAGATGCGCGCGGTGGGCTGGGGGCTGCTCTGACGGCGGCTCCTGTGGCACTGGGCCTAAGGACCTACACACCTGCCACAGGACCCCTCCCCTCCCCTCCGCTCTGCCTGGGTCAGGAGCGTCTGTAATGGGAACAGCAGGTCTCGGGAGGCCACCCAGGGCTGCAGTCAGACCCCAGCAGGGCACAGAGCCTGAGGATGTGAGCACCGGAGCAGAGAGAGCAGGGACTCGTTCCCGCGGAGTCCACCGAGGCCGGCTGGCCGCCTCTTTCTGGGGCAGCAGCTGCCTCTGACCTGCACCTCAGACAGCCCCGCCCTCCATGTGCCCCGTAGAGCTGCAGGGAGAGGACACCTGGCTGAGCTGCTGGAGGAGAAGTTTCAAGACACAGCAGGAGGGCGGGCGCTGCTCACATGGCGCTCATCGAACAGCTTTGGGGACAACACTCTCAGTAACCTGGTCCCCAAAGGGTGGCCTCTCTGAACAGCTCTTCACAGCCCAAGACAGAGACCACAGCCTCCCCGGGCAGCGTGCAGGGACAGCACATCTGCCTTTAGGAAAATGGCACCCTCCCCTGCCCAACACGTGCCGATGGAGAAGGGGGAGTCCAGTCCCGCATCTGGCCCACAAGCCCCCCACAGTGAGGTCACAGGATGCTCTGGTGCACACAAAAGGGAGGAAAATAGACGGAAAGCATGAGCGTCTGTCGTCTGACCACCAGTCCTGCCTCCCCAGCTGTGCTCACTGTGGACCCCGAACCAGGAGGCAGCAGGACCAGTGTGGCCTGGAATTTCCTGGAAATGTAAACCCTGACCCCACCCAGAACTTCGATGGGACTCCGTGGGGCCA
Source organism: Marmota flaviventris (assembly GCF_047511675.1). Taxonomy (NCBI): domain Eukaryota; kingdom Metazoa; phylum Chordata; class Mammalia; order Rodentia; family Sciuridae; genus Marmota; species Marmota flaviventris. The sequence goes on along the minus strand of NC_092505.1, from coordinate 3,564,204 downwards.
GCAAGGGCTCCCACGGCCCCTAGGGGAGACCCCCCACAGCCCAGGTCTAAAGTGCGCTGCACCAGGACAGGCCAGGACACCAGGGCCTCCCTTGGTGTGGCAGGAAGAGTGGACCTCAAGCAAATGTCCTGTGTGACTACTCACACCGGAGCTTCCGTGGCAGCCACAGTGGTGACAGGCCTAGAGACACGAAGGGAGGGATCACTAAGGGAAGAAGCAAGCAAACCATCTTCAAAAACATGTGCAGCACAGTTCTGAAAGAGGAGATAGGTCAGCAGGTAAGCAGAGAGGACTTCTGCGGCCATTCTGAGAGGCCACTTCAGACCCCAGTCCCGAGGGTGCTGCATACCTGCAGGCCAAGGTCAAGATCTGAGAGACTCTGCTCAGGATGACAGCCTCTGAACATAACCGGGCAGAGGGCACTTCCCAGGCACACTGACTATCAAGCTGAGGAGCCACAGTCCACAGCTGGGCTCTGGGGTCCTGCTGTAAGGGGACTGGTGGCCAGAGCCCAGGAACACCTGCTACCGCCGCGTGCTAGAAGTGAAGCACCTGAGCTGGCCATGGCCCCCCTCAGCCTGTCTCCTCCTCTGTACCACGAGAGGCTAACTGGACTCTCTGCGTGCCTTGGACCTGCTTAAACTCTAGGCCATCAGTGCCACAAGTGTCCTCCGACTCCTCCTCCCCTCCTCCCTCCTCCTCCAGCGCTGCCACACCTGGGTCGACCTAACCACTGTGGCAGTCCAGTGCAGACAGCACACTTGCAACACTGCGGGCCCAGGGCAAATCCAGCTGTCGCCTGCCGACCCCACAAAGCTGGAACTCGGGATCCTGGCATGGACCATTCTGTAGCTTCCCTCTTCCTGACCCCACTCCCCGGCACACAGTGCCCTCTTCTCGCCAAAGGAAGGGGCTCCCTTCTGGGCCGCCCCGGCCCTGCGCTGCTCTCGGCCGGGGTTCACCTTTTCTTCTCCGGCCTTCTCGTCAGCTTCAGAGGATGGAGCTGTATGAGCCACACCTTCCTTCCCGGCCAGAGCCACACGCCAGGAGGGCAGACCCAGCTGCCGGGGGCGTGGCGGGCCTGGTACAGGTTCCCAGGCCGCAGGTCGGGCGCTGCTCTGCCCACAGACGTCTCCACACACCACTTACTTGGCCTCTGCTTCCCCACCTGGCCCTGCCACCATGGTGGCCCAGGAGAGCAGAGTGGGCACTCTAGAGTCCTGTTGCACATGTCCTAGACTACAGCGGGCACCAGACAGTGGGCCTCTGCCACAGTCAGGGACTGAGCACTGCATCTGCTCAAGGTGTGGACTCCTCGCTGGGCCTGCAGACACCCAGCGCACAGCCCAAGGTGCCTTCCTTTTGTATCTGTCCCCCCACATCAAACTGCGGGGCGGAGCCCGCTCAGCTCTGCACACAGATGCGGTCACCACTACGGAGGTCCATCTAAAACCTGGCATTGCAGGTGGACTGACCCTAAGTGATGACCTAACTGACCTTGTCCCCCTTCAAGATGAGGACACCAAGGGAACAGCAGCTACCATATGGTCAAGAGGTCGCCCCCGAGGGGAACTGGGGGCTCCTGGGGCAATAACGATGTCAGGACCTCACAGCATTGGGAGATGTTGACGAGCCAGACCCCAGTTTGACGAGACTGCTTCTCAGGCGTCCATCCCCCCATGGTTCTTGGTGACTTGACACTCAACTGAATGGGGCTGGGGATGCTTGGTCCCCTGTCGTCCCAGTATGTCAATCCCTGTCCCGCCCCCAGACCCACAGGCAGATCTCCAGCCTACTCTCTGGCTGTCCTGTGGCCTCTGCTGCTGCCCCTTGGCCAGCGTTTGTTCACGGGACGCACGAGCTTGCATGCTCACCTGGCATCCCCCCAGGTCTGGTAAGTCAGAGTGTGGGACGCGTGACTCTGAAAACCTCTGGGCATCAACACGTGTGCCACACGTCTCCAGCCCGCCTCTGAAGTCTGCTGCTTGTTTCGGGCTGGCTTGGTTCTGGTGCATAGTTCTGCTTGCTGCTTTGTGTGCGTGTGCGATGACGCTCTGCTGCACAGGGAAGCCGCAGTACTGGGTGTGCTTAGCTGTCTCCTGCAGGCCCCGTGTCCTGTGCCGGCTGGTGGGCCTGGGTGGGTCTGGACGTTGTGCCTGTGTGCAGAGGCCCTGCAGATGCTGTGGAGCAGGGGCAGCAGGGCCGCCTTCCCACATCCTCCGCAGCTTCCTAGCTGTGGGCCTGTTCCTGCCCACTGTCTCCTTTCCTGGGTCCACTCCCTGGATCTGGGGACATTCTCCCTGGAGCTTCCCTGGCTGACAGGGACCTGGAAGTCCATCTTCTGGATGTCCCCACAGCCACCAGTCTGATTTCTTTGCGGCTGGCAGAGGCCCCAGGTGCCACTCCACCACAGCACCCTGGAAGGTCGGCCTCAGCGTCACGCTGGGCAGCCCTGGGGCAGCCCTCTCCGCCTGGCACTGTGTCCCGAGCCCTGAGGTTTCTGTCACTATTTCTTCTCTGTTCTCTTTCTGAACCTCTTGGCTTCCCCCAAAAGGACATCTGCGTTCTCATTTTCACTTCTGGTTCTTTAAGAGGAATTTCTGGGCCAAGAGGAGAGAAAGGCGCGCGCCCTACCATCTCCACATGGTCAGGGGCAGAGTGGACCCTCGCCTGGGTCAGCACCCAACCCGCCAGGTGTGCACTGAGCAGCCTGGTCAGCAGGCTGCGGCGGGCTTGTTGCCCAACAGTGCTGGAGTAGCAGGTTTTGCTCACTCCACGGCCACCAGCAGCATAACTAACGCGCCCATTAAACCCACAAAATTACACATTCACACATTTACACTTACAAAGAGCAAAGACCTGCGTTACAATACCTGTGCACACCCTTCTCAAAGGCAGGGCCCTGGTGCAGGTGTCCTTCCTCCCCAGAGTGGTGGGAGCGAGAACCCAAATGGTCCCACTGGGCAAGTCAGTGGCTGACAGCGCTGTTGCACCTGAGCCGTGTCATTCGGCCGAGGTGGAGGTTTCCGATGCTTGGGCAAGGTGACCTGTGACCTGAAGCCCAGACTGCTGCACCGCCAACAGGCCAAGCAGAGCCAGGACACACAGCGCACACCAGGCAGAGAGGAGCAGGGCCTCTGAGAATCCACCTCCACTCGAGTTTGTGGCAACGGGAAGCTGAGGGCCACTGGAGCTCATCCACCCCACAGACCTGGGACACCCAGGATGCAGCGCCTGACAGACTGCAAAAGCAGGTTCTTTCTCATATACTCTCACCATGCAAGAGGGAGAGAAAGGCGTGCACCCTACCATCTTCACATGGACGGAGGAGGCCTCATGGAGGCCTCAGCGGACGCCAGCACCGTGATCTCGAGCTTCCAGCTTCCAGAGTGCTAAGGTTTAATTTCTTTTCTTTATAATTTACTTAGTCGGTCGTATTCTGGGATAGCAGCAGAAAACAGGCTAAGGCAGAAACTGCCCTCCATCTGTCAAACTCTTATTCAGTTCTTAAAGCCCAACCCAAATGCCCCTCCTGCCCAAAGTCCTCTTGGCTACAACTGCCACACGACACACCACACCTCTCCCTACAGCACCCAAGACACTCAGAGCCCAGCACTAGCACACACTGTGTGCCTGCAGGTCCCTTCCCCACGCAAATCTCCGTTTTTCTGTCCCTTCTACTGCTGAAGTCCTCCTAGAGGACTGGCCCACTTCACCCCTCCTTTGGCATGTGAGCGGGCTGCCTCTGGCTCCACCAGACCCCTGCCCGTGTCTGTCCCTCCTCCAGTGACTCCCGGCAGGGAGGCCCCGGCCCCCCTGGATATCCTTCTTGAGCTACAGTCTCCTGGTCACTTTCCCTCTGGCTGGACGCTCCTTCCTTGGCCCCTTTACTGGCCGCCCCTCCATCCAGCATCCCGAGCCTCCACAGTGGACGGCCCAGGCCGGCTCCTTGGTCCTCCCTCCCTCTAGTTCTGACCAAAGCCAGTGCTCCACAGCCCTTGCTCCTTCCCAGGCCCTCTCTCTGTAGCAGCCTGATGCCTGCTACGATGTGTGGGAATCTCTTCACCTCTCTCCACCAGGGTCTTGCTCTTTCCTGCATTCAGCTGACAGCTTGCCCTGTTCACACCAAGTTTCAAGAGCTACAAGGGACATAACTTGACTTTCTAAAATAAAACCGTTGTCACTCTTGTAAATCTACTGATATCTACACCTACACTGAGATGGCCTGCTATCTACAGCACATGTGAACTAACCCTTCTGTGGCCACAGGAAGCTGACCACATTTCTGCTCCATCCATTCCTGCTTCTACCACTGCAGAACTCAAGCCCAGTGCCACACGCTGCGCTTGAGTCTCCTCTACTGATGCCTCACTGCAACTTTCTGCAACACACAGTGTGTCAGGACACTGGCCTTGATTCTGCAGGACCGCAGGCTGGCTGGCTGCTTCCGGCCATCGCTGTGTTGCCCGCAACACCAAACAAACATCACAACCTCACAGCAAGCTGTGCTCAAGCAGGTGGACAGGCGTTCTTCCCACCAGTCCCGGGTGGACAAATGTTCCCCTCTGTAGCTCTCCTCCCCAGCACACGAGCACCTGTGGCCTGGGAACAGGTGAGACGGAGTGGAAGGTCTGCACACGGGCCTTGGGCTGCCCCCAACAGTCCCAAGCACATAGCTGCAGTCAGCCTGCAGGACCCTGCAAGCCACTGAGGGTCTGTCCCCGCCACATAGCTGGACCAAGGGCCCATGCCCCAGCCCTCACCATGAGTCTCCTGCTCTGCAACAAGAGGGGTCCTTCCTCAGTAGGAGTCCCTGGAGGACAGGCCCATGGCACCCAGCCCTGTGCATCATCCCTGCCCACCTGGCAGCCCTCACCACTGTCTTACCCATGATTCCTATTGCTTCTTGTCTACACTGCCTCCCCTACCTGCCTGAACTGGGGTCCCACCCACAGGGACGGCTGAAGGTTGCCTGGCTGCTGGGGCCCTGAGGTCCCCTTGCCACCCACCCCTGAGGGCCCAGCAGTACTCTGCACCTCAGTGAGCCGCTGTGCCAAGGCCCACTGTACCCATCTCACCAGGGCAGGGCCTGCCCCACCCATGGACAGCTCAGTCCCCACCTGGCTCCCCTCTGTGGACACCTGTTTGAATGAAGTCCTGTTGGGCCTGGATTCCTGTCACACTCACTCAGCAGCCATAGGGTCATCTAAGAACACAGACCCTGCTCCAAGCCCCCAAAGGAACCTGTGGTGCTCAGAATAAAAATGCGGTCCTGCTGCCTCCCCTCTTCTTCACCACACTGGTCTCTCCATCCTTGAGGCCCAAAGCTTATTCCCACCCCAAGGCCTTTGCAATTGTCAGGCATGTGTCTGGGATGAATTCCTTCTGATCTCCAGGAGGCTGCCTCATAGCACTGGTCTCCGTTCAAACGCCCCTCCTCAGGTGACCTTTCTGGTCCAGCTCCCTGGGTGCACCATCCTGCCCGCCTGGCAGCCCCACCCCTGTCCTTTCTTCTTCATGCCCTCACCACTGTCTTACCCAGGATTCCTACTGCTTCTTGTCTACACTGCCTCCTCTACCTGCCTGAACTGGGGTCCCCCAGGCTTTCTCTTACTCAGTGCTGGGCACATGAAAGTGTCCTTCTGTAGAGATTTACCGAGTGAACAGCTGGCCAAATCACCTAATCTGTGCACCTGAACACCACGGTGAGCCAGCCAGAGTGAGCTATGCTTTGCAAACGAGAAACTGAGCCTGAGAAGCACTTAAGTCACTGCTCACAATCACAGAAGCTGTTCCAAATCTCCCTCAAGTCTGTAAAGTATGGTTTTTCTTTTGAGGCCTTCTGCACCAATAACAATGAAAAAAATATCAGAGCTACATCCTCAGTGGGCAGAGTTCCTTTTCGAATATAATTATTCTAAGATAAGCTATTAGCCTTGCAACTATGGTTGCTTTCTAAAGTTTGTCTTCTGGAGAAATAACTGTTGCATCTGTCTTCAAAACTAAACATATTTACATGTTCTTTCTTGGTAACTTTGCTGCAAAAGTAGTAATCACAGATATAAGAAATGAGAAAATTTTGTATTTTTCCCTTTTCAAATCCAGACTAACAGTCCTATTTCTTAAGGATTCACTGTAAGGCTGTGATTTCAAGGAAACCCAGGGAAGTGGAGAGGAGCTATAAAAATGAGGTGGAAAAGGCCAGGCTTGGTGTGTATGTGGGTGTCACTCAGGCCAGTGTTCACCCCAGCACTACCTGGGGAGAACTGTCCTGTGCCCTCAGGAGGTCTGTGCAGCCAGGTGCTCCCACACTCTTCACCCTCAAAATGCCTCAGGCCCCAGTAGGGTCCCCACACTCGGCATTAGGTGTGGCTTCTGCAAATGCTGGCACTGGTGGACCACTAGTGGAGGCACTGGTCTTCCTGCTTCTGGATGGCACACTGGTTCCTGCCATTTTAAACCACCTTTGGCGGGGGAGAGGGGTGGCAATTTCTGAGCATGTGTGAAAATAGCTCTCATGGGCTACACCCAGGCTTGGTGCATGGCACTGGCCTCCAGGGAGTAGTGATCAGGTCTGTGTGCTCACAAACACAGGAGGCCGCACGTGGCCCTCGCCCCACCTGTCCACTTCTTCCCTGGGCACCTGTCGCCGCTTTCACGCCCTTCCCTCTGGCACCAAAGGGTTCACCCAAGTAAGGTCAAGGGGCCCTGGGGAGGCCACCGCCAGCCCTCCGCTTTTCTACTCCCACTAGGGGCTGGGGCCCGGGGCCTCTCCGTGTTGCCGGGCTCTGCCCAAGGACGCGGGAAGGGAGGCCACGCGAGGCGGAGGGCGCGGAAACCCCGCGCTGGGCCGGCGGGGGCCGTTTTGCGTGCCCGGGGCCTGGCGCCCACACTGGGCTGCGCGGGGGCAGCGGGCCCGCCAGGGCGGCGCGGAGAGCGGTGGGCGGCGCGGAGGGCGGTGGGCGCCGGGCCGGCCCCGCAGCGGGAGCGGGCGGCCGGGGGCGCGGGGCGCGTGCGTGGGCGCGGGCGGGCGGCGCGGAGGGTGCGAGCCGGGCCGTGGGCGGCGGGCGGCGGGCGCGGCGCAGGCCCGGTACTGGGCGGCGGGCGCGGACGGCCCGGAGCGCCCGCGGCGGCGGGACCCGGCGGGCGGCGGCGGGCGGGCGCGCAGGGCGATCCCGGAGCGGCTCCGGAAATCCAGCCGGGTTTTGACTCCGATCGCCCACGGCGCCCGCGGCCGGCGAATGTAACAAAGAACAGTCGGCATGGCGGCTGGACCGGGGCGGGCGGGCGCGGCGGGGCGGGCGGGCGCCGGGCGGCGGCGGGCGGGCGGCGCGGGCCGGGCCGGGGGCGCGCGCCGGGGCGGGCGGCGGGCCGGGCCCGGGGCTTTACCTGCCTTTGGAATGTGCAGAGCAGGATCGGATCCGGACTCCGGGTTGCGATCCGCTCCGGAAACTGCGCAGCACCGGAAGCCGGGGGGCGGCGGCGCGGCATCGTGGGAGTTGTAGTGCGCGGCCCGGCGCGGGCGGGGCGGGGCGGAGCGGGCGGCGTGGACGGGGTGTCGGGGAGCGGGCTAGGTGCGTGGAGGGCCGGGGAGCGGACGGGGTGTCGGGGAGCGGGCGAGGGTGCGTGGAGGGGCCGGGGAGTGGACGGGAGGGGCCGGGGAGTGGACGGCGTGTCTGGGAGCGGGCGGCGGTGAGTGGACGGGGTGTCGGGGAGCGGGCGAGGGTGCGTGGAGGGGCCGGGGAGCGGGCGGAGTGGACGGCGTGTCTGGGAGCGGGCGGCGGTGAGTGGACGGGGTGTCGGGGAGCTGGCGAGGTGCGTGGAGGGCCGGGAGCAAACGGGGTGTCGGGGAGCGGGCGGCGGTGAGTCGACGGGGTGTCTGGGAGTGGGCCAGGTGCGTGGAAGGCTGGGAGCAGACGGGGTGTCGGGGAGCGGGTGGCATTGAGTGGACGGAGTGTCTGGGAGCGGGCCAGGTGCGTGGAGGGCCGGGGAGCAGACGAGGTGTCCGGGAGCGGGTGGCGGTGAGTGGACAGGGTGTCTGGGAGCGGGCGAGGTGCGTGGAGGGCCGGGGAGCCGACGGGGTGTCGGGGAGCCGGCTGCGTGGACACGGGGTGTGAGGGAGTGGGCACCGGTGCGTGGATGCGCAGGGAGCGGGCGGCGGTGAGTGGACGGGGTGTCGGGGAGCGGGCAAGGGTGCATGGAGGGGCCGGAGCGGCCCAGGTGGACGGGGTGTCGGGGAGTGGTGGCAGTGCATGGACGGGGTGTTGGGGAACGGGGTGGGGGGCATGGACTAGGAGTCCGGGAGCGTGTGGCGGGCGGCGTCAACGGGGACCGGTGGAGCGGGCAGCGTGCTTAGGGGTTGAGGGAGCGTGGGGGGGCGGTGTGGATGGAGGGCTGGGGGAACGTGTGACGCACAGCGTGGACCCAGGAGCTGGGGGAGCAGGCTGCATGGACGGGGCACCTGGAGGAGTGGGTGGCTGGCCATGTTCAGGACAGACTGGAAGGGCAGGACGGGAGCGGGAGGCTTGGATGCCGCCAGCGTGGGGCGGAGGGCGCTCTGCCACCACGCAAGGTCCAGCCCCACTGGTCCCTTTTCTCCCTGCAGCTGCTAGGTACAGTGGTTTCCCAGGGTGGAAGGTGGTGGTGACATGGAGGGGGTCGAGTTTTCTCCAGATCAGGTCTGGGGTTGCCAGATTGTCCTAATTTCTGAGTTTAGCCCGTGTTGGCATTCTGGGCTGGCTTTTTGTTTGGTTTATAAGGACTTCGTGAAGTCACAGGCCTAGCAGCCGCAGCGCCGGGAATGGGAATCCTCCCAGGGGCTTCACTCCAGCGGCTGCCTTGGAGCAGCCAAGTGAAAAGCTTGGGACGTTGAAGCACCCAGCCATGGAGTGTGTGTGCGGTACCCTGTGCTAGTAATCCCCAGACTCAGATCAGGAGGCACAGGCAAGCCTGCGCCAGTCAACAACCCCCTGCCTCAAAGTTACAAGGACTGGGGATGTGTCTCAGTGCTAAAGGGCCTGGCCGGCATTCATGAGGCCTGCTCTAAAATAAAAAGTGTGTGATGACAAAACACTGGAAATAGAAGGGACTTGGCTCTCTTGATCTAGTCCTGGCGTGCCCCGTTCCTGCCTGCCAAGACTTCCCGTGAGAGGAGGAGGAGGAACTGGGGAGATTTATTTGAACTGGGACCACAAAGAGCTCCTTTCCCGTGTATGTGAGGTCCTAGGAGTCACAGAGAATACAGTGTCTCTTAGGCACATGAGAAGACATCTAACTCTCCTATCTGAAATAAGACAACAAACAGGATTCCAGTGAGGGGATTTTTATTAGATTAGCAAAAAAATAAAAGATTCATAGCGTTACTTTGGAGGGATTCTAGAGGAGCACTGCCGTCCTGGGCTAGGGGGAAGGTAAATGTACATACCCGTAGAGATTCCAGATGCCGTCAGCCCACCAGTTCCACATGTGGCTCACCCTGCAGAGATGCACTATGCAGAGGGGCACCTGTGTAAGGTCAGTCATAACTAAGTGCCATTCAAAGGGAAGAGGTGGGTGCTCCTGGGCAGCCCTGGGGTGCCAGGTCATGTAGCAGAGAGGAAAGATGTTCAGGGGGCTCCCTGCCCCAACATCTACAGTGGCTTCCCAGTTGCAGTACAGGAAGCTGACCCAGAGCATCCCTCACCTTTCCAGAACACTCAGCTGTCCACCCTCCCCTCTTCCTGCTCAGACCCCGCCTCCTGCCAGCCTTCCTTCTCCCAGGTTTCCCACCGCCATCCCTTCATCCAGGTCTTTGCCCAAATGCTCTCCAGCCCTTTCCACACACCTATAGCTGACACACACCACAGCAACCCCTGTGCACCCCTTCTGGCCATCACTCAGGTGGCCAGTTCTCTGGGTCTCTGCACACTAAATAGGTACCGACAGAAAGTGGCAGGTCATAGCAAGAGTGAAGGACTGAGAGTAACAAAGACCTTGTGGTTTAGATCTGAGGTGTCCCCCCAAAACCCATGTGTGACAATCAGAGGTGAGATGATTAGATTATGAGAGATTCTGTGAGACTCTGCTGATCAGGGTTAACTGGATGATAACCATAGGCAGGTAGAGTGTGGCTGGAGGAAGGCTGTCACTGGGGTGTGCCTTGGGGGTTGCTGTTTTGTCCCTGTTGAGCAGAGCCCTCTACTTCCTGGTTTTCGGGTCCTGAGCTGCCGTTTTCTGCCATGACGACCCGCCTCACCTCAGGCCCAGAGCTGCAGAGTCAGGTGGTCATAGACAGAACTTCCGAAATCATGAGCCAAAATAAACCTGTCCTCTGTGTTGTTTTTGTCACAGCAATGAAAAAGCTAACTAAAACAGAAATTGGTACTGAGGAGTGGGACGTTGCTGTGACTGATGCGACCATGGGGCTCAGAAGCTTTTGGAGCTGGTTTGTGTGGCATGGGGGGGAGGGGTGTTTGAAAAGTTTAGAGAAGCTGCAGAATGTTGTAAGCAGAGCTTGATGGGTGACTGCAGCGAGTTCAGAAGACCTGAACGCCAGTGGCACTGAGGTTTCAGAGGAGAGGATGCGGTTGAAGTTGGACTGGAGGCCATTCATATCACGTTCTGGCAAAGAAGGTATCTACATCTTGCCCGTGTCCTGAGACTGGGAGGCTGAATTTAAAGGGGATGTAGTGATTGGTCTGTGGAGGGAATTTAGAGGTAGCGCAGCATTCAGACAGTGCATGAATGTTGCTGGTGGATTTTAGCCAAGCTTACCATGATAACCGGGAGCAGAAAGCAGAGCAGAAAGATTTGAAAAGCTTCCAGGCAGAAAAGTGTGCGCAAAACTGAGGCTAAGGAATGTGTGGCTGTTAAAGAAATTAGAACCACTAAAGAAATCATAGGAAAGATGGCTTGAGGGCTTCTCAGGAATTGGTAAGACCACACCTCTCTCTCTCCAGGGTGTAAAAGAAGACATTTTTTTGAGAAGAGACCAAAGGGGCATCCAGCTTGGGGGAGGGGGTGCTAGTAAGTTTTGGGGTTTGTTTTTACCATGCTTGGCCACCCAGGCATGCAGAGGCTGCTGCATCCGCGGTCCCAGCAGGCTCAGCTCCTAGTAGCTCAAGATGGCGGCAGACCTTGGCATCCATCACGTCGTGCTGGTGCTGCAGGAATGAGGGATGCTGGAGTTTGGGGTCGTGAAGGCTTCCACCAAGATTGCAAAGGAAGGCCTGGAGGCCTGGCAGAGTGCAGCAGGGTCAGAGTCCCTGTGGGACGCCCCTGAGAGGCCAATACATGAAGAGGTGAGAAGGAAGCCAGAAGCCTCAGTGGAGACCCCAAAGGTGCCAGTAACATAGGACAGCACCGAGGAAAGCTGCAGGTACGGGCAGAGACAAGCAGCAGAGAGGCTGTGTGGGCCGCAGCCCACGGCCCCGGAGAGACCGTCACCCTGCCAAGTGCCCAGGTGCTGGACATGGAGCTACAGGACTTGCTCGCCCACCAGGATTTCAGTCTTGCTTTGGTCTCATCCTTATTTTTCCCTTGTGGAATGGGAATGTTTACTCTGGGCCATTACATATTGGGTATATGTGACTTGCTTTTGACCTTTACAGGGGACAACATCCATGAATTTATCTTAAGTCTTGGATGAGATATTGGACTTGGACTTTGGGGCAGTGGTAGAACTGTTGAGACCATGGGGACTCCTGGAAATGGACCAAGTGTATTTTGCATTGTGAGATGGGTATGAGCTTTTGGGGGTCAAGGATAGAAAGTTATGGTTTAAATATGAAGTGCCTCCCAGAAGCTCATGTGTGAGACAATGCAAGCATTTCAGGGGTTAGACGAGTAGATTATCAGAGGTGTAACCTTGTCAGTGGATTGATCTACTGATGGATTGTAGGCAGGTAGAATGTGGCTGGAGGAGGTGGGTCCCTGGGTTGTGACTTTGGGGTTTATAGTTTGTCACTCACGCTCTGCCTACCTGTTACCTGCTTACCTGCTCTAGTTACCTATCCTGAGCTGCCCTTCTCCACCACACCCTCAGCCAGGAAGTTCTGCCTCACTTCAGGCCTGGAGCTGTGGGGTTGCCCGAGGATGTACTAACCCTCTGAAACTGAGCCCACATGAACTTTTCCTTCTCCACACTGTTCTTGTCAGGTCTTTCGGTCACGGTAACAAAAAGGCTGTCTATGACACACCTCAGTCCCCGGCCATTTCTCACGTCAAAGCCCACAATACGGCTGGTGTTCAATTTACACTCCCAACAGTCACTGTGTTGCCAAGAAAATTCTGTGGGTTCAGGATATTTCTTCACTAAAGGCTGGAAATAATACCTTCTAAGGCAAATAAATGTATATCCTTAATTCCAAAGTTAGAAAAAAAATGTCCAGTTTCATTACGAATCCTGACACAACAAATCTTTGAATCATGGGCAGAAAAAAAGGAAAACCGACTCACTATAAAGGATGTTCTTGTGGGTAAGAACTTCAGATGCTCTCTGTGGTGCTGGGTGACAGTACCACACAGGGTCGAATTTCCCAGGGTGATCCTGAGTGCGTGACAGTAGGGTGCTTTGTTCTCAGAGCCTGCTGAAGGGCCGAGGGTGACACGTCACAGTGCACCCCACAACCTCAAATACACAGTGAAGGACAAGTGGATGTGTGAGATGGCAGGGCAGGCGTGGCCACTGGGTGAGAGGTGGGTGAGTGGCAGGTAGATCTGAATTTTTAAAAAATGAGTTGAGAATTCTTTAGAAACAAGTGCTTCCATTACCATCAGCCTAGGAACACTGTCCCTAAGGAGTGTGTTCTCTAAGGGCGTGGCTCCCTACCCTGGTGGTGGCCTGCCCAGAGCCACGCTCTCCCAACTCCCACGCCTCACCTGCTCTGGTTTTCCTGTTCATCTGGACGCAAAACTCCTTCAGTGCCAGCATCATAGACACCCCTAGTCCCCTCTCCGTCTACCACTAGCTATTTTTTTTTTTAAGTCTGGCTAACTTTTATGCAGATAGAGGGGAGTCTAATCTACAGTAAGTGAATTCCTACTGTGTGCACTCTGTGCTACTCTCACCCAGCCCGGCAGCACTGTCGTGCAGACAGACCAGGTAAGGCCACTGACTTTGCTCTCGCCTTGAGCTGGTGCGGGCAGAGTTGGGTGGTGGAGGCTGTGGGCCTGGCTTCTTCCACCAGACAGCCTCGGCGCTAACTGAGGCTGCCACCTTTCAACTCCGTGAGCAAGTGACTTACACTCTGCCTCAGCTTCCTGGTCTGTAAGGCCAAGGTAGAACAAGATGCACAGAGTAATTTGAAAGAGTCTGTAAGTTACCACATATAAAGCACTCTAAAAAAATTCTTGGCATATAGTAAGGTGTTCAGTTAGTATTAGCTACTCTTGTGGCCTTGAATCTTTCTTTTACTTTTCTTTAGTAGCTGTGCTCACTACCCAGCTAGGACATAGCCCCCTGTATCCCGTGGGCTTATCACAGTGCCGTGCTGAAGCAGTGAGGAGTACCAGCTGGTCACCCTGTATGCCCACACATCCAACTTTGAATTGGCATATTGATGGCATCGGTGTAGATACATGGGCATAGAGCCACTAGATCTGAATACCTGTCACATGCAGGTTTGAACTGGCATCTCCACTGTGAAAATGGTGGCTGGGCGTGGGGTGGGCTGTGGTCACAGTGACAGCAGATGCTTCTGGGTTGCCCCTGGGAGGGAGGGTCTGGCCTTGGTACTCTCCATTCAGGGAAGTCACTGTGCTGTGCCTTCCATCTTGTGTTTTATTATCAAGTACTCACTGACAGGTGCATGGCACCCCATGGCCTGCGGTACCTGAGGTCAAAGCAACATGTTGTCAAGGTCTCCTCTGGCATCCAGCTCCACCTGGGACACTGGGTGCTGGTGAGCAGGGAAGGATGGGGGGATGCCAAGCTTCTGAGTCTGGGAGCTCAGTGGACATCCGTCTCCACAAGGGGGCACTGGCTATGCTAAGCCCAGGGGACACAGGAACTGCCATTCTTACTAGTGAGCCAATGGAAAAGATGAGCTGGCATGGCACGAAGCCCATGCCAGCTCATCTGGGGACTGAGCACAGCAGGCCAGTGCCCTGGGGCATCCTTGGTGGCTGATACACTTCATGAGAAGGCAGAGCTTGATCCTGGTCAGACTAGAACAGTGACGGGTGCCTGCTGGGGACACGGGCCTGTATTCTGGAATGCCCCAGGGTGGTTGCCATGGATTACTCTGGGCAGTGTAGATGGACTGGCAGAAGGCGTGTACCTGGCAGTGACCAGCAGGTGAGGTTGGAAAGCAGACATATTAGGACATCTGGCTTCTAGCAGCTCAGTGCAGCCTCCTGGACAGTGGGCACAAAGCTGACCCACGGGGTAGACAACGCTCAGACCCCTGGAACTCTCCAAGTCCCAACCCAGGCACTGAGGGCGCCAGCTGTCATGAGCAGTAAGCTGCAGTCTGGAGGCAGCTGGGCGCTCAGGATCCTCTGAGGCCCAGGCCTTCTTCCCCTGGGAACGAGTTTTCCAATGGGAAGCCGAGCCTCAGTCTTTGATCCTGAGTGACCAATCCGCACCTGAAGGGCAAGTGACCGCAGCCAACCACACATGCCTAGCAGACAAGCAGGCGGGAAGGGACAGCTGAGAGGAAGGGCGGTGGGGGCCAGGGCCTCATGCACTCCCCCAAGGGGTTCCCATACTTCCCCGAGGGGACTCTGCGCTCTCCTCAGGGCACCTGCTCTGCAAATGCTGGGGTGTTTAGGCCTACAGAGGGGAGAGACTCGGGGAGATGGTAGAATGATGGCTGTAGAGGGCTGGGGGCCTGCGGGGTGGCGCAGGACATGTCTCCGACCATGCCAGGCCCCATTGCCCCACCACAGAATCGTCACCAGCCCCACGCAAGCAGACACCCTGGCACCCGTGGCTGAGAAGGCACCTGCCCCCTGCACCTACCTATTGCAAGCAGGAGTCCAAGGACAGACGGACATGTCCTGCCTTCAGCTCCAGGTGGCAGTGCGCCTTGGATTTTTCCAGGTCAACATAGGGCCTGTGGCGGCCACCGCAGGTGACAACAGCCTGAGGCATGCCCTCGAGATGCCTTAATCCTCCTGCTTTGCTCCCGAAGCTGTACCCGAGCCCAGGGCTTCCCTGCCCCGACGTGCCAGGCTCCACCAGGGCCCCTGGCCTGCGGAGCCCACGGTGTACCATGGCCCAAAAGGGCACTGGAAATGCTTTCTGTGGTAAGTTATTTTAGCCCAAAGCCTAGACTAATGCTCAGTGGCTTCAAAATCTTATCAGAAAGAGAAAGTCTTTTGCCAAGAACTAAGGATGAAGAAGACACGGGGCAGTGGCTGCCTCCTCTTGGGTCAGCTGGCCTGGTGGTTAGTCACATGCAGGAACTGAGAAAGGCCACAATTCAGAGACCCTTGGAGGTGGTCATGGGACTCTTGAGATAGCACAGGACTCCACAAAACACAGCTGAGCGTATGGTGTTGCATGTGCACATTTATTTCTTTCAAAGGTCATTCATGTCCTAGCCACACGATCTTTAGAGGAAACTGCCCAGAGCCAAGGGCACGGGCTCATGAGACCGGCACCTGTTTGTAAAGTGCTTCCAAGGAATACAGTCATCGCCATGGCACCGGCCACCGCGCTCAGAACCACGCCAGACCTTTCCACCCGGGAGAACTTTCTTCTCTTTTTAAAATGCAGCTTGACGTGGCATGGGGGAGAAGACAGACTGCCAGCCAAGGGATGATGGAGCATCGCTGACCCGGGTGAGCCGGGGGGTGGACGAGTGTCCAGTGCCTCCAGCACGGGGGACAGGAGTGCAGGGGACTATGAGCCAAAGATAACCTGAGCTTGTAGTGCAGGGTGAGGCGTTGCTTTGGTAATCACTTCTGGGCCAGTTGGGGGCCGTGGAGAGAGGGGCTGACGTGAGGCTCAGTGCCCAGGCCTGTTTCTGTCTCAAAGAGACACATGTTTTGACTTCCAATGTCCATCAACTTGTAGTCTGTAGGTTCAAGGCCAAGAACCTTAAGTTTATTACCCAGAAAACACCCACTTTGGGTGACAGCAATGTAAATTAATCTTTCCCTTTCTGCTCAAGAAAAATCACAACTCTCTGTAGATGTGGCCAGTAAGACCAAAGCAAAAGTCCAGACGGGCACCTAATTTGTCATTGGCTGGCAGCAACTGGCCAAGTAGCATGGCGAGGACCGAGGGCTGATTGTGAACTTAAATTTGAAACTAGATTGATAAAGTGCTCTGTCTAATCCTCTTTGTCACAGCAGGTTTGAGCTGGAACAAAGAGACCCCTACTTTGTTATTGCTACGTTCACACACACACACACACACACACACACACACGTGCACTGCATTCCTCCACAACAGACGCAGGCTCATCCTCAAGCAGAGGAAGGACAGGGCTGCCAGCTCATTCAAACCCACTCGAGCACCTGCTCAAGACAGGCAGACCCACACTGGCATGAGTGTTCATGAGGAATCACCTTTAAAATGCCACTCTGGGAGTCTGGGTGGCACAATCGGTTAGCACGTGGTACTTATAAAATGCCACTCTGCAGAAATTCCATCAAGACAAAAAAAAAATATATCCTCAACTGGGAATAAAGGAGATTGACACGTAAGTGTGGTCAGCATTCAGTGTAGGATCTTAATCACCTTTAAGACATTCACTTTAACATAAATACCTCACACTGTTAGGAAAAAAAAAAAAAGAGCAGACCTAGATAAACAGCGTGGGAGGGAATTTCACAGTATTGCACAGCCTGTTCCTCAGGATGCCCCCTGCACCCCAGAAGCAGTTTCCTCTATGACTCAGAAAAGCCACTCAGAGATGGCGAGGGTGCACCCCCAGGAAGTGAGCCCCAGACCTGGGTGTTGAACAGCAACAGAACGTTCATGGGGGGACCTGGGAATGGGATGGTGAAACCATTTCTTCTACTTTTTTTTTTTAATTGAGCCTACATGAATTTCAAAACCAAACAGACCAAAAAAAATTTTTTTTTAAATATTGTATAGGTTGAGCATCCCTAACCCCAAAATCATAAATCTGAAACTTTTAAAGCATCGAGGAGCTCAAAGCGTTTTGAATTTCCAGGCATTTCAGATTTTGGATTTCTAGATTAGGGATATTTGATTGGTAAAGTCTGTTCACACATTCAAAATCCAAAAGCACTCTGCAACAATTTTGGCGTAAGAATTTCAGGTAAGGGATGCTCAACCTATACAAACATTTCTGATGGGATTCTGGGATTCGGACACATAACACCCTCTTAGATTGGATTCTCAGATGTCACAGGTCCTGCCCATTTCAACACAAAGGACAGTAATACTTCAACTAGAACCAACCATTGAGGTGTCCCCTCCCCTCCCCCAAACCTAGTGGCAAATACTAACTTTGGGGACTAACTTGCTATTTATATACTTTGGAACTTTACAAATGGTTAACCTTCAAATACAATCTTTTTAAAAAACGCATGGTTAAAAAGTCATTTTAAAGTCACTTGATAATCACCGGAACACCTAAGAATTTTTTAATGTGCATTTGAAAGTGAAATTCCCAGTGTAGTTTTTGAATCTCTCCCTCAAAAACAGGAAAGAAAAAAAGTCCTTCAGTTTTGACTCTCACCAAGGGCCTTGCTCCTGGATGGCTCTGTTCCCCTGAAACACACTGTGAAGGGTTAACGGGCCGTGGGAAGGCGCACATCCACTTGCCCATCTGCTGGAGGTCAGGGTCAACGCCAGCCTTCTCCATCTCACTGGAAGAACAGCAGTCTCATTAAAGGGTCAAAACGTGTCACCTCAGGGACAATCACTCTTTAACAAGCATATCCGCTGGCATTACACATTCAAGAGTTGGAGCAACGTGGAAACCTGTGAATGACCCAAGTCACAGGCGTACTGATGAGGGGAGCTGTTTGCTAGGTACACAGGGGTTTTAAAAGTAGGTGCCAAGCTTATCATTTTTCCCACTGGAACCAAAACAAGGACACCCCAAAATGTGGCCAGGAGCACCATTCACAGCAGAAATCTGAAGAGCCCATAAAATCAATCTCCATGTTTGGCTGTTTGTTTTTCAATTCCCATTCCTAAGACGGACACCTGAGATACAAAATAATTTCTTCTAGTGCCCTGCAAGTACTTTGTTTTGGCTGTAGGCAATATTTGGCAAAAACCGTGTCCGCGTGCACCTGCGCACGTGCGCGTGTGGGGGTTACCATGTTCTGTGAGGTGTCACTTATTGCTCCCAACTTCCTGGGTCAGGCTCGCCTCGCCCTTGTCTAGTAAGTGCACCAGACGGCGAGGAAATCTGCACGTGGACTGCTCCCCGGCATCCGGAGCTTCTGACGTGGCAGAGGAAGATGGAAGAACCACGTCAGCACTTCCATTATTTCCGCTGGCAAGTAGGCTCCGGAGTGGCCGTGGGGAAAGGTTCAGTATAATATGCATAGGACATACTTAGTGTTTGCATAAGTTCTCAAGTTCTATGGCTAACAGCAAAGGCAAAGGCCTCCCTATATTTGTCGAAGCATTTCATCAATTCCTATCATAATTTCTTCATCAAAAATTCTGCCCATGTTCCACCACCGTGCCCTCCGGGCCAGGTGTACTCTTTAACTCTAAGCAGCAAATTAGGAGAGGTGACCCATCCATTCTGTTCACAGTGACAGCCCAGAGGGCACACCTCCCCATGACATGGCCCAGGCATGGGCCCCAAACACGCCCTGCTAGAGGGCTGCGTGGGTCAGATCAAATCCCCAGCGGTCCCTCCCAGGACCCCCTGAGCATGGTGTTTCTCTTGCAATGAGCTCGTCTCCTAACTGTTACCTCAATGCTTAGGTGGGGGCTGCAGGTCCCACCAGGATTCTGGTGGCAAATTGGGCTTTGTCAGTTCTCTTTGGGGGAAGCCTCTGGCTGGAGACACAGATTGTTCTTCCCCTTCAAAAGACCAAATTGCCGGAAGAGCCAAGCTGGAGGAGTGGGCATGTGGCAGCGGCCGGCACTCCTGCTCCGTCCTGGTGAGGGCACCATCGGGGGTTCAGGGAAAGAGGCAGGCGGCCTACGTGCAGGGCTCCACGGGGGCCCCATTCAAGGCGCTCTTGCCCCGGTGCTTGGACAGCAGCTTCTTGTTTAGCAGCCGAGTGAGGGTCGCCCCCTTCTTCCGGGCACCCTCATGCTGCTGCAGGAACACGAGGTCATTGTGTGACTGGCTCATGCTGGGGTCTTTCTGTGGGTGCCGTCGGCGGAAAAACAGCTTGGCACCCCTCCTTAAAACTCCTCCTGTAAGAAGGAAGCACAGGGCCATCAGGGGCTGTGGCAGACCCCAAGGACCAGTCGAAAGTGAGAGAGAAGACGCTGGGCGCCTCTGAGGAAGGGCCCACCTGGTCCACAGAGCCCCTGCTGCCGGCTGGGAGGCACGGACCTGGCCCTCGCACAGCCGCTGCCAGAGGGAAGGAAAGGGGGCTGGGCTCAGGGCAGCAGCGCTTGCCTGGCACGTGGGAGGCACCAGGTTAGACTCTCAGCACTACATATAAATAAAGGTCCAACTGAAAAACCAAAAAAGATGGAGGGAAAAGAGGACCTGACAGTGGAGGCCATGCATCTGGACCACTGGGGAGGCGTCCACAGCCAAGCCAAACGCAGCAGGTTCTTGTCACCTGGCCACAAGGGCCCTCTGCCCCTCCCCAGCACCAGGAAGGGGTAAAGAGCAGCACAGTGCTGTGTACCCCAGGAAGGATGGTCACCCGCAAAAGACCAGATTAGGGACCCTGAGAACAGTGGTACTTACTTTCTCAGGAAACTCAAATATTTGTTCTTTTGGGGATAAGATTTTTTTTTTTAATTTTTACTAATTTTTATGTAGTTCCTGATCCAACTGTGTATATACAACTATATACAAATAATATATACATTTATATGTTTTAACATGTATGATTATAATATAAAACATATATATATATATATATATATATTTGTACACTCAGCTTATATGACTAAGCCATATGAAAACTGTTAGTTGATCTTTTTAATCTACAGAACTTCAGTTTGGGGGTGGGGGTGTAGCTCAGTGGTAGAACACTTGCCCAGCATGCACAAGGCCCTGAGTTCTCTTCCACGCATGGCAAATAGGGAAAAAGAGAGACCTCTCAGTTTGTATGGCTTGACTACCTGCACAGGGTCTCAGGTGGGAGATACCATGGTAGCCTCCGTTGCCACGTCAACAGCAATGGTTCCCTGAGGTCAGGTGCAGACAGCGGCTCAGCTGCTTTCCGTAATGCGGTTGAGCCCCTAGCAGGCAGGCAGGGCCCAGCAAGTCCTGCATTTCAAGCCAGCCCGAGAAATTCATCACCACTTGCAGAGGTGTCAGTGACCAGAAGATGACCAACCTGATCCCGAGTTGAGGAGACTCAGCTTCAGTTTGGAGCTTGCAACTGTGTCATAGACACAGTCACTGTGATGTGTGCCAGTAGCCACCAGGTTACTGGAAGGAGAGGATCAGGCTGTGCACTCCTATGAATGGACACAGGCCCACATGACGGCCACTGAGGCCAGGGAGACCTTGGTGTTAATTAGCAGTGACTAAGGAGCCACTCTGGGGCTGGCTTTGGGGCTGAGCTTCCCTGTCCTGGAAAAGAAGCTGGAGTGCCCCAGGAGTGGGCTGAATGTAACCTGGTCAAAGCTGCCAGAAAACACCGTCCCAAGAACACTGCTCTGTGAATACGACTATTGTGAAGAACCACTGTAGCAGATTTTTACAGGTATCTGAAGTTGGGAGTCCATGGGTTTTAGGAATGCTGGAAAGAACAGGAAGGTGTTAGGGAAGAGATGTGAGTGGTGGGAACATGGGGGACAGTTCTGTCAACGGGCCCACCCTGCTGATCCACACATGCTTTCTTTTAAAAAGCAATTTACCTGCAGCCCTGCCAGGCTTAAGTCAATAGGCTCTGCTGCATTCCTCAGCAAACCACCTGTCATCTGCAGGAGAAATGCAGGCCCCCAATGCCCATAAGAAGGGCACAGGTTACCCTGGGCGGAAGGGAGGTTGCTGTGACCCTTACACAGACCCGATTCCAGAACTCGGGGAGATAAAGACTCCAGCCATAAACTCCGTAAGAACAGGTTCCAATTAGAAGTGGTCAGCATGGACCAAAGTGACTCCGAGCTGCCCTGGCCCTTTACCTTGTGCAGTGGGGACTTGGAAGTCTGATGTCATCCTGCTATCAGTCAGAGAGGTGGACCTGGGCGGGACTCTCTGGAAATTTCCCAGGACCCAAAACAAAACTGGAGGGCAGGAGGGGCACGTCATCCTCTCTGAGAGATCCACTCTCTCCCTTGAGAGTGTCCCCTTGTCCCCTTTTCTGATCCCTTCACTAAACTTTGCTATTCTTTTTTACTAAGACTGTGACTAGCCTGAAATGCTCTCAAGCAAGAACACAAGAATCAGGTAGGACCTCCCCCACTGCCCGCTCCTGACCCTGAAGCACAGGGAGGGCAGCAGGATGTGTAAATGGCAGCAGATTTGTGCGACACACATCCCCAGAAAATGCCACCGGTCGTGAAAGACCCTCGAGGGCATCAGGACGGCCAATGACCTCCTCCAGTGGGACACAGCTCTGGGATGTGTCTGGTGAGCAGAATCCCTTGGTTATCAAATGGCATGTGCTGGGCACAGTGGGCTCCTAGGCAGGGGACCCCAGCTACAGGGGTCTCTGCATCCTGAGGTTACCTCAGCTGGGGGTCCTTCTGTCCTACAGGGGCTGTTTCTGGGTTAACCTGGAAGTCCCCAAAGCAATGCACGAATGCATGGGCCCCCACATTTGGAATAGAGGCAGGGCAGGGGAGTCTGAGCCGTGTCGGGGGGCGATGGAATTCTGGGGAAGGGAACAAACCAGTCTGTATCCTGTGTCAACCTGTGTCCTGTGGGAGGGTGTGTCCTGAGAGGGCCAGTCCTAAAGCCCACTGCCTAATTGTCCCTGCACTGAAATTTGGCCTGCGGGCTAGAGCCAGGGCCTGAGGTGTGTGCAGGGCCTTAACTGTGTCCTTCCAAATTCCACATGGAACTCTGCACCCCAAGGACCTCGGAAACGGAGCCCTTTTTTGGAGAAAGCACCTTTACAGAAGCAATCAAGTTAAAGTGAGGTCATCAGGTGGAACTGATCCAATATGCCTGGCATCCTCAAAACAGAGAAACCTGGACACAAAGATGAGCACAGACGGAAGACGCGTGAAGATGCGGGGGACACAGAGGCTGGCAGTGTTTCCACAAGCCAAGGAAGGCCTAAGAGTGTCAGCAAACCCCAGTAGCCAGGAGAGGCCGGCCCAGGCTCTCCCCTGGGCCTCAGGGGGAGTCAGCCCTGCTGATGCTTCACTCTGGGACTTCTGGCCTCCAGACGGAGAGACATGGACCCCTGTTGTCTAAACCACTGAGTGCGTGACACTCTGTCCTGGCCTAGAAAACTAACACAGCCAGACAGGCCGGGGAGCATCTGGCCTGAGACGGAGTCCAGACACCCAGCACAGCCTCCTGCTGGGCCCTGGAACCTTGGTGGCCAAGTAGAAGAGGGGCAGAAGAGTGGTGGCCACAGGCAGCAGTCTCAGCCCTGGGGCGTGGCCACCAGCCAGCATTGGCCAGAGGGGGCAGCTCAGGCAAGGCCTTCGCTTCCCTTTGGCTACTCTTCTGCTGCGTCACATCCTCTGTCCCTGGGCTGTGCAGACACAGGGCTCTGGGGACAGAAGGCACAGTGGCCCGCCTGCAGGGCATAGGTGCCTAGCTCCAAAGGGACAAGCGCTGGTCCCCAGGGGTTCAAGGGAAACCAGAACCTGGGGACAGATACAGGGTCTTTACGTACTGTGAAGGGGCTGTGCTCCCCTCCCGGTGGGCAGCCACCTGCTGAGGGCAGCTGCATTGCCCAAGGGTAATTGTGCATAGTAGCAGGTTCAGAATGAGGGCTGAATGCCCTCTCTCCATGCTGGGTGCCCTTCATGGCTGACAGCCGAGCCTCTGGTCCACCATGCCTTGGACGCTGAATGCAGTGGCAGGACCAACCTGCACGTGAGACTGGATCACAGGGTCCTTGTCTTACGTGTGCTGCTGGCTGGAGTTTCTACTGATGGGTGTTAGTGGTGGGCACTGCACACCGTGTGGAGGGGCCTCTGGTGGGGCCTGTGCAGCAGCTCTGCCTTCTGTTATGTCCCTGTCCAGCGTCACATGTGCCCTCGTGGCACGCTCTCTGCAGAGGACTGTGGGACTCACACGTGCTCCCCTAACCTGACCCCTCGGATTCTGTGAAGACAATACGGACTTCTGGCGGAGAAGACAGTCCTCAAGGGGACGCGCCAAGACTTGCAATGCCACGATGGCTACCTACGGCCCATCGGGAGGGAGGGTGACCCTCGTTCACAGCGTGGGCGTGGAGGACAGGCTGAAGCTGCTCGCTGGCTCAGGGCCCAGGGTCCTCTGCCTACAAAACCTGCATCCCTGAGCCTGGCCTGTGCTGCTACGTCAGGGATGGATGATGAGCGCCCGCGCCAAGGAGTGGCAGCTGGAGCAAGGCCACGTTCGGATTCCTGGGGAGGAGACCGGACAGCTGCCTGGCGGACGGAAGCTCCCCCAGGCCCTCCACCCAGTCATGGGCCTGGGCAGGATTCCGGAACAACTGCACCAACAGAGAGGGACGCTGGGCGTGGGGTGATGCCAGGCATGGTGGACCAGAGGCTCGGCTGTCAGCCATGAAGGGCACCCAGCATGGAGAGAGGGCATTCGGTCCTCGTTCTGAACAATGACCAAAGTCTGTTTAAACCTGCTACTATGCACAATCACCCTTGGGGCAAAGAACATTGGAAGAACTATGGCCACAGGCTTGCTGGGTGACAGGGACTCGGCCACTCCATTGGTGAATGTGAGGGTGGCCCAGAGGGATGAGTGCCCTTGCCTGGCTGCTGGGAAGTAACGCTACCTGGAGTCTGCCTGTTGCTTCTCGACTAATGACCACGATGGCCAGTGTTCTGTGTCAATTTGGCCACAGTGCCCAGTGATTCAACCAAACACAAGTCTAGGTGTTACTCAGGAGCTATTTTATACATGAAGCTAACACTCCTGACATTGAGGAAGTTATCCTGGGTAATGTGGGTGGGCCTGAGCCAATCAGCTGAAGAATTTAAGTGGGAACACAGGAGGGTGATCTAGAGAAGAAATTTTGTCTCAACACTGGAGTCCCACCACCAGCCTGCCACCTGCCCTGCATATTTCAGATTTGCAGGACCCACCATTGTGTGAGGCAGTTCCTTAAACTAGAGAACCCATTGGTTTGTTTCTCTGGGAAACTGATACTACAGCTCATGGTTTGGTAGGCCCCACTTACTCTGAGCCCCACAATCTGCTACCCTTTCTGGATAGGGAAGTTCCCACCGCACCCCCAGTCCACCCTCACTCCAGGGCAGGGGTAGCTGTGGCCACTGTGACTTCAGGACACCTGACTGCTACATTCCAGGCTACCTCACCTGTACCCCAGGCCGTGGGAGCAAGGCTGAGCCCTCACCCCAGCCTCCAAGGGACTGGGGGTGCAATCTGGGAAGCAGATGGTGATTTCCAGAGGGTGGAGAGCAGGAGGGAGCAGGAGAGGCTGTGGCAGGTGCAGAGGGACACGTCTGGCTGTCCTCCACAAGAACCATCACGTTTGGGAGCTTGAAGGCTCCCGACACTAGCCACGATGAGGAGGTAGGGACATCCACCACCCGGATTTGACCAGACATACGACACATCCCGACAAATCCCCTAAATATGTACAGCCGTGTGCTCATCCAACATCCTCAAAGCTGCTCAAGGAGACGGAAACACTAACTGCCCTGGCTTGATCACACACACCGAGCATGCTCCAAATCACACACCATGCCATGCCTTTGTGCAATTAAAACAATTAGTAAAACAAAATGTAGATGACAACAAAAAAGGTACAACTTGGAGGTTATCTGAAAGTTGAAGCAAATAATTGAGATTTTTAAACAGGAGACAGGGAAAAAAAATGTATTTCCCTGGTTCTCGGGAGAAAAGATCACAAGGAGGCTCAAGAATAAACAAATACACATACAGGAAGCAAAAATGATTATTCTAAGTTATAGCTCTAATGTTTCACATATTTCCAAAATTTATTTCTATTTGTCTCTTTGGAGTCTAACAGATATAAGTAGCTAATGGAGGAATCATCTTAAAGTCCTACAGGTAGGAAAAAGTGGCCAAAAAAGCAACCTGCATAACTGTGG
This sequence comes from Marmota flaviventris, assembly GCF_047511675.1. Lineage (NCBI taxonomy): Eukaryota > Metazoa > Chordata > Mammalia > Rodentia > Sciuridae > Marmota > Marmota flaviventris. The sequence goes on along the minus strand of NC_092505.1, from coordinate 3,538,934 downwards.
TCTGCGGCTGGGAACAGCTCTCAAACGCACGCTGGACAGGCAGGCGGACAGGCGGGTGGACAGGCCGGCGGCAGAAGCCAGCGCCCGGGAGGGGAAGCCTGGGCTCCCTCCCTGTCCACTCAGCTCACTGGGCGCTGCATCCCTGCAGGCAGAGCGCAAGTCGGGGAAGCAGGACGGGCGGGAGAGGACGCAGCGGTCCTCCCCTGGCCCAGCGCTTTTCTCGGAGCAAGGCAACATGTAATTAAAAAGATAGAAGACAAAAAGGACTTACTGTGCAGACACTTAACTCTGGTCGGCAGAGCGATCCTCTTAAGTGAGGGGGAAGGGCACGGAGGCAGAGAGCGGAGAGGTGAAAAGAAAAGCACGCAAGAGCGAAATCAGAACGCGAGGAAGAGGACCGCGGTAAGTCGCTGAGCGGACAGCGGGCAAGGTTTCCACCCCCACGCCCCCCAAGATCTCCCGAAAGACATCCCTGTGACTGGTTCCACGGGTTGGTGGTCTCCACCCATTCACACTGTCCGGAAGCTCCGTCTATACTCTCTTAGATTATAAATAATCTAAGTCCCGGGAGCCAGTGTCCTGTTTTGGAAGCACCACTGCAGTATGCAAATATTCCCAACCAGCTCCATTCCAGAAGAATTCCAAATACAGCATCCCCAGGAGTCTCCCACAGACTCCAGCTACACAGCGGATACAGGTGGTCTGTAAACCACGAAAAGTGAGTTTAAAAGGAGCACAAACTCCACAGAATCATTCCCCTGCATGTTTCAGAATTTTTTTCCAGTGTAAAATGAGAACGATTTGGCAACCACAACATAGTCTAATAACATCCCAGAGATGCTAACGCAAATCTCTTGGAAAACACTGGAATGGGAAAAAACGTATTGTTTTTCAATTCATCCAAATGCCTCCTTTAAAATAAAAACAAACCTGGGGTCAATGCATCAGTGCCTCCAGAGTGAAATGTGCTACTTAGCTGAAGTGTCCCCGACAGGTCCCCAACCAAATGCCCAGAGCCTGGGGCAGACGAAGCATGGGTGGGAGGCAGCCCAAGCCCCCATCCGACCTGCCTGACACCTAGATTCCCAGAAGGCATCATCCACCTGGCCAGGGAAGGGGAGGCGGGAAGGCAGGGCACAGTGAGGGTGGAGACGCGGGAGGCTGCGGGAAACCAGAGGCAGGGAGCAAGGGGCGGAGGAGGACTGGCCTCTGGATGCACAGCAAGAGCCACATCAGCCATCTGGGAATATAGGGAGGGCGAACTGGGTTCCAAGAGAGCAAGAGGCAGTGGACCGTCAAAGTAGGGGGAGGCCCTCGAAGGCTCTCACCCTCAGCACAGTGGGACGCCCCTGGGGGGCTCAGTGAGGACTGCCCTGTGTTCAGTAGCACCTGTCACCTCTACCCACAAGATGCCAATAGAACCCCGTCCCTACTGTGATCCCCAAACTGCCTCCAGACATTGCCCATGTTCTCTAGGGCAAAAGTCCCCAGTAGGAGAACCAGGTGCCTATGGCAGTGGGAATAAAGGGTGGGACAGGGTGCAGCAGAAGAGCCCCAGGTTTCCTGACCCCTAGAATGACCAAGAATTCCAGGGTGCACGGTGTGCGTTCTTGGGAGTACTGAGAAGCCTGCTGGAGCCCCAGCACCCGCACTCTGTCCTCAGCCCCACCTATCCCGGCTTCTCCAGAGGCTCAGCCTGCACCTGAATGGAGGAGCTCAGGAGAGGGCCACGTGCAGTGGGCCCGGTCCCCGCTACGGAGGACACCGAGGCTGGGTGCATTTGAGGTCTCTGAGCCCCACAAGTGCTCCCACAGGTGACTGGGATGCCATGGCCCAGGCCAAACTATACACACCTGAGAAGCAGGTGTGGCTCCACAGCGAGAGTTTAGTGCTGAGAGAAAGCAATGGCTATTCTAAGAAAGGGTGTCACATTGCTTTTTTCCTCCTGTAGCCCCTGTCGGGTTCAGGCATGAGGCTGAGGCTGGGTTTCCTTTTAGTTTGAGGGGGTCTGGGGGCAGATGAGGTGAGCGCCAATCCCACGGCCAGAGACCTGGTCTCCTCAGGCTTTGCTGTCTCTGGCCCCACCTTGGACTTGGCTCCTGGAGACTTTAAAAGCAGGGACAACCCTGCTCCCAGGTGGATCCATCCCAGACAGGGGAAGGGGAGCTCTAGGCATGAACATAAACTGCCCCCAAATGCAGAGCTGGCCCAGCCACTCACCCAAAGGTCCCCACCCTGCCCCACAGGCTCTCAGTGGGCACGGGCATTTAGCACAGGGGAGGGAAGGGCTGAGATGGAGCTCAGAGGACAGAGGAAGGGAGGCTGATGGCAAGAACCCAAGTAGGGTGGACACCAGTGCGAGACTGAAGCCACCAAGCAGGGGCCCAGGGCTCGGGAGCAGGTACCTTTAGGCTTCTTGGCAGTGCCAGGCTCCGAGATGCTCAGGGAGCTCTCAGACAGCTCGTCACCATCGAGCTCCAGCGGGGCTGGGCCACCCCACGCTGCCGCCAGGGGCTCCTTCTCCAAGTCCCAGGAGTCCAGTTCCTTCTCCTGGGGCTTTAGGGCAGTTGGGACCTGGGCTGGCTCATCTTCCACTGGTGGGGCAGAGGCCATGGCCGCCTCTGGGGGACATGGGCCAGATGGGGCGTCCTGGCGGGTGCTGTCCATGGAGGATGCATAGTCCTGCATCAGGGCAGCCTCGTGGTCCTGAGAGAGTGAGGTCTGTGGGGAAAATGCACCATCAGGCCGAGGGTGAATGCACAGCCGGGGCAGGGCAAGATGTCAGGGGATAGTGGAAGGTTGGGGGCCTGGCACGAACGCTAATGTTCTCTCTGGGATCTTATAATGGGAGCAGCCAGGCTGGCCCCTAAAAGGGCACTTGTGCCTCGGAGCTGCTAAGAGTCAGGCCAGGGCTGGTCCCCTCCACAACCCAGGCGCAGGGCTGCCTGCAACCAGGGGCGGCCTAGCACTCACAGCCTAGGGCAGTCAGGACGCAGTGGGTCCCTCCCCGCAGACAGGCCCAGCACCCGGAGCCTGGAGGTGAGATTGTATATAAGGGGACAAAGGAAGTGGGCTTGGTGTTTCAGATTTAGTCTTTCAATCTTTGTTCCTACTGTGTTTTCATGTTACCCACAAGCAGGACTTCATTGGAGGGCACTTTGTATCCTTATAAGAATAGCATTTATATGTAAAATAAACGCAGTCTCTAAACTCCTCTAGGGTGGGGGTCGAGCAGTGGCTCAGTGAGAAAATGACTGGGCAGGGAGGGCTGCAGGGTCCGTGGAGGCTGCCATGCTGTCCTCACCTGGGTGGCACTTACCCAGGTGAGCTGCTCAGTGACAACTGGCATGTGTACTTTACTAACATAAGGACTAGCTTGCAGAAGTGCCTACTGACTCAAATGGGACACTTTGGAAATCAATAAAATTATAACCACAGTGGATTGCAGATATTAAATTTTAAGATTTGTAAGTTTGTGATTCTAAAATAAAGCTGTAGAGAAAGCATAGGCCAGATGATCTCGGGTCTTGCCTTTGTTTTGTTCATTCATTTACCCAGGTCTGAAAAGAACCACCATTGGGCCTGGTGCTCTGGAGGGGGCCACCTGTTGGCTAGTACTGGAAATGCACCCAGGAACCCAAAAGAAATGGTACCTGCCTGGGTGATGCTCAGGGCCACCTGTGAGCCAGTGTCCTGGGGACTGAGGCCAGGTCACTCACACTCTGGGTACAATGGAAACGTGGTGACTAGCCTTCTGCCCTCCAGCCCACCCTCCTTTACCTCAGGAGTCCAACCCCGCTCCCTGGGCCCTGTTCAAACTTCCTCCTCCTCCTGCAAATCAGACTCTCCAACCATCCCACCAGCAGTTCCCTGGAAATCTCAAAGCAGAGTCAGGGTCTCCTGAGGCCCTGAGCTCTGGGGAGCTGCCCCCCTGCAGCTTGGGCCACGCAGCTGCCACTAGACAGTCCTGTCCCCTCTTGCTCCCCACGGACACCCCAGGGCAGGATTTGGGAAAGAGTAGGGATTGGGGTATTTTTTTTTTACAAAAGTCTTAATTTCTCTCAGATAACAAAATAAATCAATATCTGTTGTGAAAATTAAAATGCTTTGGAAATGTGTCATGTGGAAGAAGTTCAAGTTCTCCGGAAACCGGGCGGTGACGAGGGTGGGGTCTGCACCAAGGGGAGTAATCCATCAGCCTTCCTTCCCAGTAAGGATGTGTCACCAGCCTCTCAACACTCAAGCATGGCCGGGCAGAAATAAACAGCACAAGCTGTGCGACCTCACCGCCTAGCAGCTCCCTGCTGGGAGAGGGAAATCTCACACCTGCCAAGGGGACTTCCCAACACTGTCTTGTGCCTGGACTGACCCTTCAAGGGCGGAAGCCGAGGTCCCTGATGGACACACATCCCCCCACACCCCCGTGGCCCCGACCATACCTTGGAGATCCCTGAAATGATGATAGTGCTCTTCTTTCGTGGTGACTTGAGTTTCAGCTTTGAAGACTCACTGAGCTGCCGGATGGCAACCTCAGCCACCGGATCGGAGCCATTCAACACCAGCAGTTCTGCAGCAGGGAAGGTAGCGCTGAGCTCGTGAGCAAAACCAAATGCTTCGGGGAACTTCGAGGGGTGACGGAAATGACTGGCAAACATCTCTGATACAGGCCCAGGGCGTAAACTCTGGAGGCTTTGCAAGCCATCTCTCTAAAACAGCCCCTCCACGCGGCTTTGGATGACCTTCAGTAGTAGGGTTGAAAAGCGAGGAAAGCAGCAGGCAGACCAAGCACCTCTACCCTCCGGGGAGACTGAACCTTGAAAGGCAGGGCTGCTGCTTCTCCCTCCAAGAGAGCGGAGCACAGAGGACGTAACCAGAGCCGGGAAGGGCCACATAGCCAGCACGGCCACCAGCTTCACGGTGCTCTCCTCCCACAGGAGCTCTCGGAAGAGCCGTGTACACGGACCTCATCTGCTCACTCCCAGACCCCAGGAGGCCAACTCTGTTTTTTCTTTTTTCCGAACCTCCATTTGACAAACGGGGAAAATGACGGATAGCTGGGTGAGAGATGACCGGGACGGTCTCTGACGCAAGGCACAAGGTTATAACCTACACTATTCCGCTGAGGAAAAGTTAAGAATGGCAGAGATGTTAAGGGGAGCTTTTCCTACGGCAGCCTCAGCCATGGCCTGAGGGCCAGAGAGGTTAGTTTCCAAAGGGACTGGGTGGGGACTGCTGGCCCAGGCCCTGTGATACCACGGTCCCCAGCCCAGAGCTTGGGGTGTCTCAGGAAGGAGTGGGCCTTTGGTTATTCATAATGAACCTCTTTTAACTGCATCCAGTTTATGCTAACGAGGCTCCCCTTACGTCAGGGGAGAGGCAGGGACCTGGGGTCCCCAGTTGGTTCAACATCAATGACCGGTCATGCACTCCACCAAGCCAGTGGAGTGGAGCCCCCACAAACCCCTAAACGACAGGCTCAGAGGGCTTCTGGTCTAGCACCACTAAATGCCAGGAAGGAGCACATCCCGGGCTCCACAGACAGAAGCCCCAGCACGGGACCCTTCTTGCCCTGTCCTGGGTACCTGCTCCCTGGCTGTACATCTGCACCCCTTAGCACAGCCTGGTAAATCTAGGGACGTATCTCCCTGCGTGCTGTGAGTCGTGACTCCAAACTGGTAATGGAGGGTCACGGGCTGGGGGACCCGATAGGTAGGGTCAGCGTGTGGGTCCCTGGGGCTCTGTTGCTTGTGGCTGGCATAGATACAGGGAGGCGATAGTCTTGGGGCTGAGCCTTTAACCTGTGGGTCTGAGCTAACTCCTGAGGCCAGCGTCAGAACTGAGTCAACTGTAGGGCACACAGCTGGTGTCTGCAGAGAAGGGGAACCGCCCGGCTTTGCCACACACTTGGTGCCACAGTGTTGTGGGTAGAGGAACAGTTTTGTCCTTAGCCTCTGGCTCACAGAGAAGGGTCAAGAGAAAGGATCTGCAGAGACCTCCTTGTCACCCAGGAAAAGCCACCAAGAAAAGGGAGGCAGGACAGCTGCCCCAGGACAGCTCTGCCCTGTGCGCTGGAGGGAGCAGTCCTTGGAGCTGGTCATCATGCAGGTGCAGCCCAGAAAGCCACAGTTGTCCCTGGTTGCACAGTGGACAGTGACCTGGGGTGGCCCCACTGCCAGGGGTAGTCTGAGGACATCTGCCCAGGTCTTTTAAACCAGACAAAGGGCCCCATAGCATGAGTACTGGAGCACACTGGGGCGGGGCCCTGAGGAAGGGCATCAGAAGTGGTGGCCAAAACAGGGGCTTGGGCTATGTCCTGGACACTGCAGGTGGCCCAGAAGGGCAGGAGCCATAGAGGCATGGGGGCCTGCAAGGGAAGGGCAGTTGCAAACTGGGGGACACAGAACTGTCCCAGGCCGGGGTGGTTACGCGAGACCTTCTGCTCCTGGCGGGCCACCTCTGATCTCAGTAGGCCAGAAAGAGAAAGGAGGGTGAGCGAGAGAAGCGCCCACCTGCCTTTTCTCTGATGGGAGGTCACAGGAGGACCAAGGAGAAAGTCCAGTCCTAAATTTAGATGGTGCTGTGATCTAGAGACACACACCTTTTCAAGACACCCGTTCCCCAAGAACCACCATCAAAACCTGAGATGTGCACAGAGGGCTGGGAGCCCCTCCTAGCCAGCAGGCTTCAGCAGACCGCGGGACACGCTCCAGCCCTGGGTGCTGCTGTCCCCACATTTCTGCTTCTCCAATAGCATCAACGTCACCAATGTACTGAAGAGCAGGACAAATTATGTTCAGAAAGGCCTCCTTTGGTTTTTGTATTGATTCTGTTAAAGTGTTCCCTCAACCCTAGCAGGGACTTGGTGTGACTCTGGTAATCTTCCTGTGATTTCCCCATTCTCAGTATCTACTTATCATTAGGAAAAAAAAAAAACAACTCAGAAAAGGAACCTTGACTTCTAGGCAGACGAGAGGCCTCTGAGAGCAGCTCGAGAGCCAGGGGGAGGAGCGTCGCCTGCTCACCTGTGTCTGAAGAAGAGAACGTCTTGCTGACGGGCGCGCCATGGCACGAGATGGCCTGGATGGAGATGTCCTTCTCGATGACCTTCACCTTAACGGGCGTCTTCACCGGAGACTCTGCGGGGGGAGAGCCTGTTACCCAGGGCAGGCCAAGTGCAGAATGGAGGGAAAGGGCGCCCTGGCAGTGACCTCAGCCAAACCCAGGACAAACTGGTGCTGGGAGCTCAGACTTCGGTAAAATCTCAGAAATGTTTTAACGAAGCGAGAGTTTCCCTTTGTGCTGCACATCCTCCAGTGGAGCAAGTGGTCTGTTCTGGGTGACAAAGCATTATCATGGGTTTTGTTTACTCGGGTCGAGACACGGATAAACAAGTAATGATCCGTCACACTTGTGCAGGAGTCTCCAAGGTAGTGGCCGTGGGGACGGGTCCAGAATCGAGCCAGATCTGAATAGGAAAGGCACGCCAAGCCTTCTCAGGAAGACGTTTAACTTAAGAAATTCTATGACGACACCTGCTTTGAACTTTCTAGATGGCGTGCTCTCCCTGTGTGAATGTGATGTGGTCCTCGATTAACCTGGGTGGGGTGGCCCCGGAGGGCAACTATTTATAATTCCCAGTGGATTTGAGCTTTGGAGCAGACCACAGGGTTGAACCTTGTGTCACCTACGAGGCATTTCTTTGATAGAACAGAAAGGTAAGTGTCCAATGCAAAAGCAAGCTCAAGTCTTACCAGCTGCCCTCCTCCTGGCTCAAGGTCACCCTACTAGGCCCAGGGCAGCAGCCCAGAGCCCTCTGCCTTCGAAAGGCCAGCAAGGGACTATACTGCAGTGTCTCACCAGAGCTCAGTGGGGACGCCCTCCCCACATCGTAGCGAGGCTTGGTCTTCACGGCAGTGACAGTAGTGACCACGGTCCCACAGGGCATCACTGTGCGGTCCTTTTCTATCTTTGCAGCAGCAACAGGGGGAGGGGTTTGCCAGGATTTCAGTTCACCGGGTTCTATGTAAGAAAACTGCAGAGAAGGCTGGTTATTTGTTTTGTAGCACACCTATCCCACAGCACCCATGGGGTTTGGTTCCAGGACCCCCCAGAATGCCAAAATCCTCAGCCACTCAGTCTTATATGAAATGGTGCAGTACTGCGTATAACCTACTTATACTCTCAGGTGCTTTGAGTGATCCCTTGATGACCTGTAGCCCTCCTTCAGTGGAAATGCAGTGTGAGTAGTTACTAGACCTGTTGTTCAGGGAACATGACAAGAAAAAAGGCCTCTGCGTGCTCAGTAGATGTGGTTCCCCAGGGGTTTCAATCCCCAATCGGTGGAATCTGCAGATGAGGAACCCGTGGACACCGCAGGCCAACTGTTAGCATGGGGCCGATTAACTAGCAAAGGAACACTGCTTCCTCTGAAATACCCACTAGACTCTTTTTACTTAATGTCACTTAATCTTTTCAGTTGACCTGGATTTCCCCAGAGCCAGCAGAGAACCATGACAGCTGAGCTCAAACACTGCTAACCCTGCACAAAACAACAGTGGAATTAAAAGCCGGAGAACCAAAGCTTTTTAAAAGGCCCTTAGGGTTAGTCCCCAAGAGGCTGTCCCTATATGTTATCTCACATATTGGACAACACAACCCCAGCACCGTGGGCCGGGTCCAACCCAATCTAGACACGCATGCTGTGAAACCATGTCTTTTGCATGAGCCTCGTGGGGCACTGGAGGCAGAGGGAGCCTCTGGCAGCAACAGGAAGCCCCTAGAACAGGAGGTCAGGCCCAAATGTGGTTGTGGACAAGAAGGTCACCATACCTCTGCAGTGACCGAGCCCAGCGCCGAGCTGCTGAGGGTGGGCCCTCCGATCAGCGCGAAACTCTGCAGCCCAGAAGGCTGCTTCTTGAACAGGTCCAGAGGGATAGTGGTCCTGGCCAGCAGACCTAGGGAAGGACAAGGAAGAGCACTGCTGACGTCTGTCAGGCCATGAGCTGATCCCGTTAGCTGGGAAGGGCCCCATTTCAAAATCCTGTCAAGTGTCAGGGTCACCAAAGACAGGCGGCAGGGGTGTTCCAGCCAGGAGGCGGCTCTGGGATAGGTCAGAGGCAACCCCCGCAACAGGTGTGGAGATGACTGGCCAGAAGCCCACGGACAACTCTGGCACAGGGACAGAGGATGAGAGATCAGATCAGTGTGAATCGAGAAGCTGCCGACTGCACAGAGGACATAAAGAGAACATCCTTATTCTTAGGAAATAGATCCCAAAGAATGTTGGGGTAAAGGGCCATGATGCCCCAGGACTAGGAGGCTGAGGCAGGAGGGTCACACGCTCAAGGCCAGCCTGGGCAGCTTATCTCAAAATAAGACATAAAAAGGGCTGCAGTGTAGCTCGGTGGGAGAGCACCCTTTGGGTCAATCCCCAGAACCACACACACACACAGAGAAGGCAATGAGGCGGAGATGGTAAATAAATTTCATATTCTATATACCTTACCCAATAAAAAAATTAAAAAGTAAGTTTGTTGAGGCTAGGAGGGTTCAGAACTGCTTCTCTAAGCCAAGAATTGTTGAATAAAAGATTCTGAATTGGAAGGAAGGAAGGAAGGAAGGAAGGAAGGAAGGAAGGAAGGAAGGAAGGAAGGAAACAGATGAACATTTTCCAAAACTGTGACTTGCCAATAGTTGAAACTGAGTTGGAACCCAATGTGCCCTTGGAAAGTCCAGTGGCTCAGGGGAGAGGGCCAGGCCCTGGGTGACCTCCCCAGACAGCGGGGCCCGGTTCACCTGCTCACCCACCTTCTGAGGACCACCCGTCCTCTGCAATCTGCAGGTGTAACTCCTTGGACTTCGCGTTCAGCTCACTGAGACAGGGAAAATAGCATGAGGCCTTCAGAAAGCAACGCCCGGCGGCCTTCTCAAGGTATGGTAATTTTTTTTCAATAATAGAAAAGAACACAAAGTTGTCAATAGTTAAGAAACTGCGGAGACCTGTAATCAGAACAGGAAAGGTCACCGGCAGCCTCATCCTTTGTACTCGGCTACTCTTAATGCTTGGCCACCTGCCTTCCAGAGTGCCCAGGACAGCTCACTTTGGTGGTGATGCCATGGTCAATGCAAACCAAGGAGCCAGGCTTAACTTTAATTTTTAATTAACTTAATACATAAGCCACCTGTGGCTGGACTTTACCTTGTTGAAAGCTGAACAATTATCTGAAGACACCAAATACCTCCTTCCTCCTCTGGAACATTTTCTTTCGCTTACACAGACATCTTTCCATGTCAATCACTACAGAGAAACAGCATTTTCACAAGTGTCTATTGTGATGCTATTTGGCCTTGTGAAAAATTTACTTGGCCAGCTCCTTAATAACTATTAAGAATGGAGGGGCTGAGGCTGGGGCTCAGTGGTAGACCGCTCGCCTCACATGTGTGAGGCACTGGGTTCGATCCTCAGCACCACATGAAAATAAATAAATAAATAAAGATATTGTGTCCATCTATAACTAAAAAAAAAAATCTTAAAAAAAGAATGAATTGGCTGTTTCTAATATTTTATAATTATAAATCAGCTGCGATAAATATCCTTACACATATATCTTTGTACACAGTGCAATTATTCCCTTAAGGAAACTATAACTGTCAAGAAGTAAATACATTTAAGACACATTTTTAAAATATACCTTTTGATGATGTCCATAATATTTACTCCACTGGACATTACTATTCTCTCATTCTTTACCAAACTCCAAGGTGAAAAACAATCTTTTATTTAAGTCTGCACGACTGCACATATTTCTGAGACTCAACATTTTTTTTTTAGAAGTGTATGTCCATCTCTATTTGCATTTTATCTCCAGTTAGGAAATTTTGCCATTTTCTAAGTGGGTATTCCTATTTCATTAACAATTCACAACAGCACTTTGTAAAGATACAGCGGATGCTTTCCTACACCACTTTCTGTAACTACTTGTTGTATGAGCAGATTGATTTCTTGTTTTTAGTCAGGCTTTTAACTGAGTTATTATTTCTACCAATTTTAGGGGTTTTTTTTTGTGGGGGGCACTGGGGATTGAACCCAGGGATGCCCAACCTCTGAGCTACATCCAAGTCCCTTTAATTAATTTTTTGTTTTTGAGACAGGGTTTTGCCACGTTTTCCAGGCTGGCCTTGAACTTGCAGTCCTCCTGCTGCAGCCTCCAGAGTCACTGGATGACAGGGTGGGCCACTTTCTATTGGATCTTCTGATATTTTTTATTTCTTTCCTACATCCATTATCATTTCCAAGTGTTGGCTGATTTCCTTGGTTGGTCCAGCAACGAAATAAGATCAGCTCCAAGAAGCGGCCAGCCGTCTGCCTCCCTTCCCAGTCTCCGCCCGTCACTTCTTGTTCCCACTTAACTGCAGTGACCAGTTCTTCTAGAACAAAACAGTGGGATCTTCTCCTGTTGTCAGTGGTGCTGCTCTTGAGATTTGCCATTCATAGTATTTTTAAAAGTCTTATTAAGGAAGTATCCATAAATTTTATTCTAATTAAATGTTTTAAAATTAGGAATAGGGGCTGGGGTTGTAGCTCAGTGATAGAGCGCTTGTTCACCCGTGCGGGGCCCTGGGTTCGATCTTCACCACCACATAAAAATAAATAAATAAAATTTTAAAATGTCCGAATACAACTAAAAAATAAATACTTAAAAAAAGATAAAGATAATAAGTTTATTTTCTCCTTCAATTTAAGATACAATAAAATTCATTAATAGATTCCCTTACAGTCCTGGTATGAACTCAAGTGGCTTTATTTTAATTGTGCTGCTAGATTCTACTTGATAATATTTATTTCTTACGTCTTTATTTGTAAGTGCTCTACATCTCTACCTTCTGCTCTATCGCACTTTGGCATCAATGGGAAGTCTCCTTCAGCTCAGGATGGTTGTGTGTCTAACGGACGTGGGGGAGTTCCACAACAGTTCCCTCTTGTCACAACAGGGGACAAGGAGAAAATTAATCCTGAGAGCTGCCTTTCAAAAGAAACCTGAGTTTGAATTAGAGCTACCTTTATGTGCTTAGAATGGCTTTATTTTCTAACTTAATTTAGCTTTTCAGCATAAACGGTGCTGGACAAGGACTTTGGGCTCTGGCGGTCTGGGCGGACCTGGCCATGGACACTGCCCTGGTGACGGAGGCCGTACTCACAAGGTGAACTCCTCCTCCCAGGTGAGGTGAGTAGTGCTCTTGGCTTGGGTGCTGGTGAACCTCTGGACAGGGTCATTCAGCTGGGCAATGCACACGGGGCTAACGCTGCCTAAAAGAAGGAAAGAGAGATCATACCGAGGCCAGGGACCAAGACAGTCAGTGTAGGTCATACATGATTGGGCAGAGATGGGGGCCGATCCAGGAGGAAATGAAATGCTGACCCTCCTGAGCCCTTCCTCCTGCTGCAGCCTGTCCTCAGGGAGACCCCCCTGCAGGGAACTGTGCCTCCCTGCAGGGGGCTGTTACTGAAGCCTCCTGGGCCCTTGGGTCACTCCGCCATCACATTTTGGCCCACCTTAAGCGGGGTGCGGGGAGGAGAGAGGCGGTATTGGGGGAACTGCATCAGGACACTGTTTGCATGTACAAGAAGGCCTGAGTTAAAGGAAGAGGCCTCAGCTCACCCACTGTGAGAGTCTACTCTTGCTTTCATTTGCCATTTACACTCTCAAAGCAATGGATTTCACTGGGGTTAAATTTTTTTGTCCTGTATTTGATGTCAGTAGCCCTAGACTGACCCCAAGTAGCCCACAGCCTTTGTCAATCCTGGCTGCAGGCAGGACTGCCCACATGGTCCTACTTCAGATGAGACTGACAGCTTCCCCAAGAAGTCAGTTTTAAGCCTAAACTTAAACTCGGGATGACTCCTAAGTTTGGAGATGCCTTACAGAGAACTCATAACTCTTAACTGACACACAATGCGCGCACACATTTATGGGGTGAGTGTGACATTTCAAAACAAGTATGCAATGTGCAACGACCAGTTCAGATTAACCGGCAGACCATCGCCTCCAACACCGGTCACTACTTGGAGTCCCCAGCATTCAGAATCTGCCCTGCTAGCTGAGTGCATGCTTTGTTGTCAACTGCAGTCCCCCACAGGGCTGGAGGACACCAGGAGTTGTGGTGCCTGGCCAACTGTGCCCTGTTTCCACCTCCCTTCATCAGAACTGTGCCCTTCAGATGCTCATGTTGAAAGAAGGCAGGGCGCAACACCGCAGACACAACCGGGTGCCACCAGGGTCCCAGGCCACCTGGAGCCCACCAGGCTCAGGTGCAGAGGCTGTCACTTCCATGCACAGCTACAGCCCCACAAGACCCTGCCGCACCACACCCACCTGAAGCACCAGGATCGTTGAGCAGCGAGACTCGGATGTTCTTCACCAGCAGTTTTAGTTCATGAGCCCTTGGAGGTTTGGGGGGACAGGATTCCTGAGCAGTAGATGAAGCGCGCTGTAGATTCTGTGGAAAATCAAAGCAAAGAGCATCAACCATGGGGAGAACGTGGACCAGGAGGTGGCCGCTCGGCTCTGTAACAACGCTCCCTGCTCCTGGGGGGGCAGGGCACCAGTGATCCACAGCACTGCTCCTGCTTAGGGGCCTCCTCCGTCCCAGAGAGAGCCAGTGCCTGTCCAGCCAGAGAGGATCCTGGGTCTCGCTGTGGTGGAGACTGCAGCACTGTGGGGCCACGGTCCAGCCCAGGACAGTGCCTTAAATGGTCCTCTCCAGGTGGCAGGAGCCCAGTGCCATCTCACTGATGGGACATTGGCCAGGCGTGAATGGCCTCAGCCATCTGTGTGGGAAGTATCTGAGATGGACCGGCGTGGACAAGCAAGGGGACAGGATCGCCCTCGTCTCATCCTCAAAGGCATCAGGGGCGTCCAGCAGCACGCATCGCCAGGTCTGGAGGGCCCCTTGCTAGCCAGCACTTCCCACGCCAGCCGCCAGCCAGCACTCGCTGCTGCCTCCAAGCAGGCGCGAGGGGACCGGGGAGGACCTTTTGCTCAGTGAGAGCCGTGCTGGCAGGGACCCAGACGTGGATTTGGTGCAAAACACCCCTAGGGGGATGGGCGCCAACATCCACAGCGCCACCACGGTCCTTCAGGACACCATCTAGAAGATGCTGTTCTGGACCAGGTCCTCCCGACCGTGAGCTGAGGGTACGTGAGGCCACCAAGTGACGGCAAAAGTCCTTAAAGTCCAGGTGCCTGACAGAACAGCCCACATGTGGGGACAGGACGGAGACAAGGTGTTTTCTCAACTGTACATGTGTGGCGGTCAATTTTGTGTCAACTCCACTGGGTCCTATTTGGTCACACAACATTCTAGGTGTATTTCTGGCTTCAAATTTAATATTTACATTAACAGACCGAGTGGAACACCGGCCCTCCGTAATGAGGATGGGCACCACCCAGTCAGCTGGAGGCCCGGTTTGATCTCATCTCAGAGAGACTCCTCTTTCTGACCACCTTGAGCTGGGACATGAGTGTTCTTCTGCTCAGGGACGCCAGTGGGAACATCAAAACCTTGGTGGTTTCTGTCCTCGAGCCTGCCAGCTTTGGACTGGAGCTGGTCTTGGTGCTCAACCCTTGGTCTAGAAGTACACCCCAGGCACATCAGCCCCTGTGACCATGCGAGCCAATACCTATCCTCTTTATCTACCATGGGTCCTGTCTCTCTGGAGGACAATGACCAGTGCTTATCCTATTTGAGAAAACTACACATTTATTTTAAAATATTTTTGAATTTATGATAGTGTTGAACTTTTGATTTCCTGACTCCATGGATTCTAACAACATGCTACCATTTTGTGAACGTCCTCCATTCTGATGGTGACCTTGGTCACCAGTCAGTCCTCTCTGATCTGCAGGAATCCACTGTGATGGAACTACTGACGGTGGGTGGCTGGCCTCTGCTCACCCTCTGGGAGGCACGGCCCACCCTCTCTTTGGGAAGGCCTGACAGATGAGCCTGGCCTCCACCATCCTGCACCGCCCAGAGGCTCCGCTGGTGGGCTGCGTCACCAGCCTGGCCCTGGTCCAGGCCCCGCAGTCTCAGTCCACCCAGCGCACTCTGCGCTGCTGGCTTCTGGGGTATAGTTCTCATCACCAGTCTGGCTTCCCAGGTCCCTCGGGGTCAGGGTCTGGATTTGTAATGCCCCCAACGAGCTCCTGCGTTAGGCAACCCAGCGATGCTGAGAGGTGAAAAGACGGATCGTGAGAGCTGTGGCCTCATCAGTGGACGACTCCATTTGATGACTAAGAGTGTGAATGGACTAGTAGGCTGGTGGGGTGTGGCTGGAGGAATCAGGTCACTGGGGGTGTGGCTTTAGACTAGACCTGTTCCTGGGCCCTCCCTCTCTCTCTGCTTCCTGGCTGCCAAGAGCTGGGCAGCTTCCCTCTCCTCACCCTTCACCATGATGCTCTTCTGCCTCCCCTCAGGCCCAGGGCAATGAAGCTGGCTGACCTTGGCCTGAACCCCTGAAATCAAGAGCCCGAATAAACTTTTCCTCCTCTAACTTGCTCTCGCCAGGTATTTTGGTCACAGCCACCAAAGCTGGGTGAAACACTTATTCTTGGAAGGACGGAGGCCGGGGAGTAGGCTTCGACGAGGCAGTAAGAAGTCAAGCTGGAGCTCATGCAAAGCAGAGGCCTGGCCTCAACTGGGCCTCATGGAGCATGCAACCCTGTGCCCGGCCCAGGGCTCCATCCCAAGGCCACAGGGATATCCATCGGGCAGTGCTCACGCCAGCTCGGCTCCACAGAGGGAGGCAGAGACACAGAAACGCACGTTCCCCAAGAGCGGCAGCCAGATGCTCAACAGCGCTCAGAAACACCGCACCCTGCAATGAATGGACTTACCTGAGCTTCCTTTATATCCGTGGGCTTGGTGCTCAGAACCACCGACGGAGAGGTGGAACTCACCAGGTGCTTCAAAATATCCTTGAGGGTCTCAGATATTGCATTTGTCTCTCCCACCTGGCCCTAGGGAGAGGAATGGTCATGGAGTCATTTCACAACCGGGCATCTGGCAGGAAGCTCACAGCAGACTAGAGGTGGGGGCTGTGCTAGCCCTTGTCCCTGGGACTCCAGGACAGACAGACAAGCATCCCCACTCTCACCTGGAGACAGGGTCATTTTACTGGTTTCAGAGGTAATTCACACCTCTCACAGCAGATTCCTAAACGTGCAGACAGACATGCAGCGTAGGAATGTCAACGTTCCCGCGCACCCTTCCTTCCCATGTTGCCCCTCAACTTACGCACACACGTTTTTTTTTTCCTTTCTTATATAAGATTTGATTTCTTTTGAAAATTACAAAGTATTGAAGGACATGAAAAGAACCAAGAAGAACGAAGAACCAAGCAGAGGACTTCCGTTAGCAGACGGCAGGACACAGGAGGTTACAATAATTAGTACCCAGCAGAATACGTTCATATGTTCTAGAATGTTCTTGGCATCACTCTTCATGGGCACCTCAAGCTGGAGGCCATCTAAGTGGAGCGGACCGACTCCCTCTGAAGTCCCAATGCTGAGACCCTCCCCCCAGGTGATAGAATAGGACGTGGGCCATTGGGAGGTGGAGGGCAGGAGGTGGCACTTTCCTGATAGGATCGGTGCCTCATGGGAGGGCCCCAGAGAGCGCCCGCCCTCCTTCACCCCCTGAGGATCAGCATAAGGCAGCTCTCTGCAACCTGGAGCGGGCCCTCACTGGGGCAGCTGAGGACTTCCATTCTAAAGATGAAGTTCTGCTGTTTGTAAATCTCCAGGCCTGTGGTAGCGGTCACAGCAGCCTGGACTAAGCCACAGAGTGCCCGTTGGTGGCTACATAGACTCAGGGACTGTAGCAGTCTCAGGATGGAACAGCATAGCAATGAGTAAAATGCGCCCACATGGGAGGCGTGGGTGAACCTCAGGGGGAAAGGGGCCGAGCCCAGAAAGCCCTGGCTGACCCTGAGGGGCTGGGCAGCACATGGTGGCCCTGGGGAACTTCCTTGGGGCAAATTCCATTTGAGGTGGGTGCTGGGTGCTCGGAGGCTTGTGCACTGTTCCATAAGCATGTCACAATCAACTTTTTAGCAAGCAGGACCTATTTTTTAAAACCCCAACTAACCTAAAGGTGCTTTGGTTTAGTTTTTCCAAAAAAGACTTATTTAAATATCGGCTTTTGTTTTAACCCTGACTCCGGGGCCGGATGGGTGTTTGCTGGGGCCGCAGCACACCCTGGGGCCGCCTGGGTCATTCCTTCCGAGGTCTCGGGGAGAGCAGCTGCGCGGAGCAAGTGTCCGCCATGATTCTGTGCCTTGTCCTAGTGCTGGCTCTGCTGCTGGTGGCTGGAGCCCTCGGTCACCTCCATTCCCAACCCTCACTGCTGAGTCCCAGCCCAGCCAGCCTGCTCCGGACCAGCCTCACCAGGGCTACAGGCTGGTGGACGTGTCCCAGGAGCCCTGTGGGGCAGAAAGAGATTTCAGAAAGCAGGCTGGAGCTGGTCTGTGTGGTCCCAAGGACAACCAGCTGGCCTGTCCCCTCCTCTGCCAGGACTTCTTACAGTGAGCTTGGTAAAAATCTACCATTTACTGAAAATTGACTCTCTGCCAGGATCTCTGAAATAATAAGAATGGAAATTGCTGACACTATGGCTCCCACCATGTGCCAGGCTCACTCACAGACCTGCATGTCTTAACTGGCTTACTCCCCACAACCGCCCCGAGCATCACTGTCTCCATTTCACAGGGGAGGAAACTGGAGCACAGGGAAGTCAATAAACATGGTGGGGTCACACAGCCCCAAATTAGCAGAGCCAGGAGTCAAATCCAGGGAGGTCAGGGCTGTGGTGATCTGGGCTTTGAATGTACCCATCAACCCCTCATGAATAGAGCTTGACAACTTATTTCTTATTTTAAATTGAGATGAAATTCGTGTGGCATAAAATAAACCATTTTAAAGTGGACATTTCATTGCTGTTCAGTACCTTCGCAATGTCATGTGCCCACCACCCCCATCGTGTTCCAACACCGTCACCATGCCCCAGAGCAAACCCGTGCCCCCACCCCCTCAGCGCCCCTCCCCCAGCCCCAGGGCTCCACATGATGGACCCTACAATATGTGGCCCCATGACTGGCTGCTGTCACTTGGCATGGCTTTCAAGGCCGCCCAGTGGCAGCACACCAGAGCTCCATTCCTTCCAGGCTGATGACATCCTGCGGATGGGTGTGCCCCACCTGGGGTTTCTGACCTGCCCATTTCTCCTTACCCAGCAGAGTGGGCAGCCCCGGGTGGGAGGCGGGCCCTGGGCCCCAAAGGCCAGTTGTTACCACACCCCAGGTTCCAGAGCAGCTGCCTTCAGCCCCCACCCAGCTCCTTCCTTGCCCAGCCGCCCCCAGGGCCATCCTTCTCTAGCTGGCCTGTGGGCGGGTCACTGAGCACGGCAGGCCAGCTCTGGGAGACACACACTCCACCTGGCAGAGGGGGTGCTGGAGGTGGGGAACAGACAGCCACTGCCCAGGCATCATGCTACCAGTGGCAAGAAAGGGGCACAGGATGATATTTGGAAAAGGAAATACAAGAAGGTGACAAACACCAATGACCCAAATCACCACGTGCAGGAGGTGGCCAGGGGCGGAGGGAGGAGCAGCATGGGACCTTGGAGTCCAGCCTTCCCGATGGCTTTGACTTTTGAATCACGCTGATATTTTACGGATTCAAAAAAACATGTAAATCAACACAGATGGAGAGAAAACCCACAAACAGACACCAACATAGACGAACTAACCAACATCAAACTGATAACATAACCATCCAAGAAAAAAGCAATTCAAACGATTTTTGGACAGAGGAAGGTATCCTCAGCAGGACGCCTTCTGATGCCAGGGTCAGGGGGCACTCCTGAACGCAGGTGCCGAGGGTGTCAGGGAGGGAGGAAGCAGCCGTGTGGCCTGGACAAGCCACACCCGTGTGCGAGAAAGGGGATGGGAGTGAGGGGGAGGAGGAAGGGGAACTGAGGGACAGCCTGGGTGAGGGACAGGCCAGTGACAGGTGCCGTCCGACCACGCACTCAAGTCTACTAGCAAACAGCAGAACACCGCCTGCCACTCCATCGAGACAGGAGGCTCAGGTATCTACTGGAAACTCAGCCTGCCCCTCTCGGCTGTGCTGATGCCTCAGGCACTGAACTAGAGGAACCGACAAGGTGGTGTCTTGAGCCACCAGAAAGGAGAGCCCTGACAACCCCAGCTTTGGCTCTGTGTCACCTCTCCAGCAAGAGAAGGGAGACGGGGCTCCTTGCGGCCTACCCACTCCCCATTTCCAAGTTCACTTCTTCAACCCCTGAGACTGGGAAGCTGGAAGGAATTTACCCTGAGGTTTTAGAGGCTTCCTTGCGGAAATAGGGGAAGAAAGAAGCCCCACCCTGGGGAGGCAGGCTTCAGCCACCCCCTGCACAGGAGCACCTCAGCCAGGGAGTGTCGGGGACCCACGGCTGCATGGCCACAGGGGCTGGTGCCTTCCACGGCACTGAAGGCCCGAGACAGTCCCTGCCCACTAGGCCCACACCTGGGGTGGGGCTGGGCATCAGGAATTTTAAAAGCAGCCAGGAGATTCCAGTGGCACAGAGCCCCCTGAGCTGCCTCTCGGAGTGCCCCGTCTTGGTGTCCAGGCAGCCTGGGAGGGCAGCGGGGACGGGGAAGCAGGTGCCCAACAGCTGGGTGTCTGTGGATCTGAGCCTCAGCTTTCCACCCGCTGTCTCATCACGCCTGCCTTCTCAACCACGGAGGATCACAGACACAGAGGGACTGACCTCCCCTGGTGCCCGGGGCTGGATCTTGATGGTCACTTCTGGCACGTGGATGTAAGACCACCGAATCTGGATGTCTTCTCTCTTTTCTTTCATGTGGAGCTCCAGCTATTAGAAAGAAAGAAAGAAAGAATAAACAAGTGTGTCGGATGGCTGCTCTTTCCACCAGACCCCGGCAACCTGTGTACGTGCACAATGAGGGACGTGCAGTTTCCTGGCGCTGGCATCCAGAGCTGCACTGGGCCTCTCGTCACCATCATTAGAAACACGTCCCTCTGTGCTGCATTACACACTGTTTGTAATTACATGTAAAATAGGTCTTATTATTACAAATCTGTTATCACAAAATAATGGTAGTGCTGATTTTTTTTAACTTATAACAATAATGGATTGTTTTAAAGTTGACTTTTTTCAAAACGTAAGCTAGCACCTCCCCCAGCTCTGCCCAGCTGTCTTTCTGAGCTGTGTAGACACCTGTGGTCCAGCACCTGACTCCCCGCAGGTGCCACCGGCCTTGTCCCACCAGTCGGCAACAGTCCTGACCAGCCTGGAGGCCTGACGGGGCAGTCTCTGGATTCATCATGCGTGTGTGTGTGCGTGTGTACATGTGTGTGCGTGTATGTGCGTGTGTGCGTGTGCGTGCGTGTGCATGTGTGTGCGTGCGTGTGCGTGTGCGTGCGTGTGTGCATGTGTGCGTGCGTGTTCGTGTGTGCATGTGTGTGTGTGCATGTGCGTGTTTTATGTCCCATACATATGGTGCAACATGGAAGCTTACAGTCTAAGATGACACAAGTAGCAACAAGAACATGGACGTTACAGCCCTGTAACTCAGGCCACACTGAGCGTGACGTGTGCCCAACCCCACCCCAGATGTGGACCTAATGGGCAGGGACTGTCTTGGGCCTTTAGTGCAGGGGATGAGTCTATGACAACTGTCTTCTTGTGACTTGCAGAATCTGCCCAGCCTCACCTGCAGATGAACAGGGGAGAGCTGTACGTCATATAGCTGGTGTCCCGAGCCCGTCACCGAGGGCGCTGCGCTGACCAGGAACTGAAGGGTCTTGCTCATCACGTGACAGGCCACCACCTGCGGGAGGGACAGGTGACAGGAAGAACTGTACAGGAGAGCAAGTGGCACCACAGACATCTTTATGTCAGAATGCAGCAATCCAGACTTCCTTCCTTAGTGAGGGCAGAACTTCCATAAACTTGGATAAATATCCAGATCTACCTCTTCCTTAATATGTAGTAATTTTAAAACTAGAAAAGATATATCAAATTCTTGCTTCCTGATGGGTCACTCTAATTGTTTCTTTACACACATAACGAGTTTTCTTTTTGGCTTTGTTGTATTTTCCCACCGTGACAGATTTTAAACTCCCTAGACATGTCCATGTTCATAAAGAGCAAAAGCCATTAGCCATCTTCTCTCACTAAAAATGAGCCTTAAAAAGATGTTACATATGTAAATTTTAAGTAAAAAATTTAAAATTCATCTGGAACACAAGAAATTGTTTATATCTAAATAATCTTAACATGGTTCTTCAAAGACGCGGAAATAAATGAAAGAACGTATGAAATACCAAACGACTTAAGTGACACAGCCTTAGTAAAATAGTTACAAAATGAACTTATTTTATAGAATAAGAATTTAAAGGACAGAGACAAGCAACCACAAAAGGGAGTAAACCAAACTCAACTTCTCCTGTGTCTGGAAGCACGTTAGAGGGTGTTGACGTCACAGCGCACACCGAGATGGCCAGTCTCCAGTCCCTTACGGAGCAGAGCGGTAGAGGAGGCCTCAGTGATCCCTGGCAGCACGCCACGCAGGCACAGTGCTGGCCGGTGATGAGGCCCGGTGCCCGCTGCATGGGCTGAGGGCAGCGGGGCCCAATGGGCACTGGATAACCAACAGGGTGGACGAAGAGGCTCCAGCAGTGGCCAGTGTTTGGCCAAAGCCCAGTCATCAGGAGGCTCAGGGTAAGCAAAATGGATCTCACCTTCCCAGGGGAATGGCTGACCCCACCATGGGGGGGGGGGGGGCGTTTGCTTGGGGAGGGAGAGAAAATTCTTTAATTCTCTGGTGGATTTATCAGAATCTAAAATACGAAGTAGAGAGATTATCAAAATAATGATTTTGCCAGGGCCTGCTACTCAGGCCGGGGCCATCCCCTCCTCCCTCTTGTCCCCTGGCTTCCCACCCCCGGCCATCCTGCATCTGCTGTGTCCACCTCAGTGCCCTTCGCACACACCATGTGGAGCCTGGCACGGCTGCTCCCAGCATCCAGGACGAGAGGCAGAGGTCCCACGGATCCAGCAGAAGATCCTTGCCTCCCACCAGCCCCGGCAGAAAGGCCAGACTCTTTGTGTCCCTCTGTGTTTGTGACATCCTCCAGAGACCGACCACAGGGATCAGTTACGTCTTCACAAAGGCCTGGGACAACTAACGGGTGGATAGAAATGTCACTTGTTTATTAAATATGTGTCAGCCCTAAACAATCCTTTCTGGAGACGCATATTTTGATGGCAGGTGAGCTACCCGCTCATCACGTGGAGGAAACCGGCTCTGCTTGGTCTCCACGGACCTGGCTCCTTCTGCATGACCACAAGGCAGCAGGACACGCAAGGGCACGTGGTGCTTCCGCTGCCTTCTCGGGAGCCCTCCTGCACTCAACGAGTCAGACTGTTACTCTGGAAACGCTTCCTCAGTGCCTTGACGCACGCACGCATGCAGTCCAGCCAGCAGGAAGCCCCCCACCCCCCATTTCTGGAAACACAGAGCTCTAAACAAGTGTCTAAGGACTAGGCCCATCAGTAGCCGGGCTCGGTGGCACACGCCTGTGAGCCCAACAACTTGGGAGGCGGGGGCAGGAGGATCACAAGTGCCAGGCCAGCCTGGGCAACTCAGCTAGGCCCTAAGCAGCTTCGTGAGACCCTGTCTCAAAAATTCAAAAAGTTTTAATAAGGACTGGGGATTCAGCTCAGTGACAAAGTGCCCCTGGGTTCAACCCCCAGACCAAAAACAAAACAAAAAAAGGACTTTAAAACTTCTAGAAGGCATAACTGGAAAGCTCGGGACTGACCACCCCAGGCACCGATGGGGACCTCGCTGGGCTGGACTCTCTTCACAGCCCCCAGAGCGTCCTCCCTCGGCCCTGTGGCTATGGCTTCCCTCCCCCTAAATAAAGCTAGCCGGCCGGACCAAATTTCTGGGCTTCCCCTTGGCATTCAGCTAGAAAGCTCATTAAGAAGCCACTGAACCTGCTGTGACATTTTGATACGCCCACACAGAATGCTCCCACGCTGCCCCAGGGGCTGCTGGGAGGGACAGCCAGTGGGGCCAAATCCTCTCCTGGACCAGCCTCCACCTCTACGGCCTGAGAATAATAATGCCCCATTTGTCAAATGAACAAGAACAAAATGGAAAGGAGGTTTTAAAAATAAGTAATCTTCTTTTAGAGAATTAAGGTGTTATCCACAATGAGGATTAAATTCTCCCAACCCGTACAAACAGGGTGCGCCTTCTCTGTTGGAGAGGGGCCCGGGAACTGTGGAAGGCAGGATTGCCACGTGCAAGTTCAGTGGATCCTCCAACGGTTGGCCTTCCTGGGGGCCAGAGTGTCCAGGGCTGACATCTGCTTCGATGCCTATGCACAGAGACATCTTGATCCCACAGCTCCCTCCCCCAACACAGCAACGATCCTGAGAATTGCTTCGTAATCTTCCGGTCAGCTCCTGAAGGAGTCCCAATTATGTGCCACTATTTAAAAACTGCTTTCAAGCCCTCACTTGGGTTTTACGTATCTCCCTTGGAAAGAGTCTGAGATTAGTATTGGATTTTTAAAAAGTTAAATAGAAGTCATGTCTGGTATCTGCAGTGGCGACAGAGGGCTGTTCCAGGGACGGCAGTGAATCCCACCTGCCCATGGCAGAGCTCCACAAAGCCGCGATGTGCCTTCCAGGGAACACGCTCCTCGGAAGCAGTCACCCGTAGACCTGCTTAACTCTTGAGATTATTTTTCCAAAGCAAACAAAGAAGTTCTCAGTTATTTACACAGCTTCGAAATCAACAGGAGGCTGACCTGTGTATCCTAAGTGAACGCCTCTCCACTCAGGTAGGAAGCGCAGGCTGCACCTGGTGAGGGCAGCGAGGTGGAGAGGCTCCAGGGTCCTGAGTGGCGGCAGGGGAGGCCTGGGTCAGTGGAGGACTGCTGCACCCCAGGGATAGAGAGGGGGCAGCTGGTGGGAGCACCATCAGACAGGAAGGGCCACTGGCTCCCGGTCCTCAGTGACCTGGGCCGGCAGGGGCTTTCATGCACCTTTCTGATCTTTCTCCAGCAGCAAGACCTTGAACTCGGAGAGCCACATACCTGTGCCAAGGGCTCTTATCTGGAAACTGGCCTCCTTTGTTTAGACTGGAGCCAGAAAGCTCCAGGCTGAGATGCTCCCAGGTTTTGCAATTGTTTGCCAACAGGAAGCTCCCCACATCTCCAGATCCCACCGTTCTCTTTCACTTTCCTTTTCAATTCAGCTTCACAGTGGCCTCAGCTCCTTCCCTTGGAACACTCTAGGGAACTGGAGATAATTTAATTACTTTTGTCTCCAAAGGAACTACCAATGCACACACACACAGTGCATCTTAAAGGTTTATGTTATTGAATAGTTTTCATCTTTGTTTGCTTGTTTGGTACCAGGGATTGAACCCAGGGGCGCTTTACCCTGAACCACATTCTTAGCCCCTTTTGTTTTAATTTGAGACAGTGTCTTGCTGAGTTGCTCAGGGCCTTACTAAATTGCTGAGGTTGGCTCTCAACTTGCCATCCTCCTGCCTCAGCCTCCAGAACCCCAGGGATTACAGGTATGTGTCACCATGCCCGGCTGAATATTTTTCACTTGAATCATACTACACAAGGAAAGAATCCCCGAATAAAATGATTCACCAATCATTCACAGCTGCTAAGCAGCTCTGCAATCTAGTCTCACCTCTGTAAATACTCTCAAAGACAGTATGAGCTAGAGTAAAAAAATAATATTCTACTCTGGAACAGAGGCTCCTCAATTTAAAAAATAAAGTCCATTAGAACTAAATATTATTAGATCCCTACTAAGTTAACCCTGTGGCCCACTAGGTCGCAGTGTACAGCTGAGGATGTATTTTGTAAGGAACTTTCCCAGAAGGTGGAGATGAAAAGTGTGGGGACCAAGATGACAGGCGACCCGGGCGCGTGCTGGGTGGACAGGCAGGCCCGGGCCACACAGGGTACCTGCTCCAGCACTGCTCTCCTCCCCTCCTGTGTTGGACACTTTCAATGAGCACGGAGGCTGTTCAGCCCCCCTGTGCCACAGGGAGGTACCCAGACACCCACCATGGCTCAACGCGGGCCATCCATGGCTTACAAATCTGCTCTCCCCCATCGACTGTATATGAAAGGAGATTTCCTTCAAAGGAAGGGCAGCAGAGAACTCACGGTGGGGGGCTGGCGATTAGTTCTTCCTGTTTGGGGCCAGTTTGCTTCGTCACATCGACCCCCAACGCACACTGACTCTTAGTGTCCACAAGGGTCCTCTTACCCCGTCTCCTCCAAAGTCAAGCCGTCCCAGAGGGCTGACTTGGCTTGGAGTTCCATACACAGCCACTCAGAGAGCAGGTGGCCTGGGGGCAGGCGATTCTCCCACTCGGGGTGGCATCTATGCTGCAGCTCCAGGGCAGGCTTCCCAAGAGGAACCTAGTCACCTGCCTTTAGAAAGACCCAAGTTCAAAATAATTCCACTACCTCTTGGCATCTGGGCCTGAGTGCCAGGTTACTGGAGCACCTGGACTTTCCACGTCACACAAAGCAAAACAGAGACAGGGCCGACTGAGCTTCCTGTCTGCACACAGGGAGACAAGCAGGAGCAATTCCACAAGAGATGGACGAGCAGGAGACCGGGCGGGTTCACACACGGTGCTCAGGAGCACAGGGCCCACACAATACGCCACACTCACCCAGCACCGCCTGAGTTTCCCCAGCCTACAAGGCGGGCAGGATTCTGGGGAAATTCCGTGCACTTGAACCCGTCTGTTCATTGCTGGGGTTTCACATAAGCAAAGCTGGCGAGGTCCTTTCTGTCATGGTGGACGAGGTGTGGGAGTCAGCGCAAGGGAACCCACAGTAGTGGGAATGCTGCCTGCAGCTCAGGGAGGCCACCGGAGGCCCAACTCCCCCCTCTGCTACTCGGCAGCTCGTACCTGGGCTTCCCCCGTGTGTGAGGGCAGGTTTCCTCTTCTGGTAAAGGAGCACCGTGAGCCTGGAGTAGAATGCTCCCAGGCCTTGCCCAGGCTCCACTCACCCCAAAGCCAGCACAAGGAGAGATGGCGGCAGGATGGTGGGGCACTGCATCACACGGGCTTCCGAGCTGCACAGTCCTGCCACGAGGATTCACACAGGTGGACACAGACCCTGCGGCCCAGAGCCAGAAGTGGGCACCCCCTCAAGCCAGATTCGTCAGTGTCCCCTGGATTTCCACCTGGCCCTTTCTGCAGGCTGGATGGGTTATAACTTTGGCTTAGAACTTGAACCTAAATTGACCCTTGTGCCCTTAGGAGCCTCTGTTTACTTAGAAACGGCACCAAAACAGAGACAATTAAAGCTTCTCACGGAAAAAGACAACAGCACCTGCCACCTCCTGAGAGGGTCACGGCACAACCCCGACTTGCACTGGCAAGTTTCCCAAACACAGGGCATTCCGACACCCTCGCCGTGCTTCTAAGGAAGAGTGACTGTGGTGAGCAGCCACACCACCACAACCTCCCCCCCACCCCCCCGGGCCATGTTCCCTGTCCCCGTCACAGTGGGCTTCCTCACAGAACCCAGCAGGAAGCTTCGAACCCACATGGCAAGGGCTGAGGCACACCCTGCGGAGGAAGAGGTGGATCTAGGCCATTAGAGATAAGGAAATGAAGGCTTCCATCTTCTGGGTGGAACATTCTAGAGCAGGTCTTTCCCAGGATGTGAGGAAAGAGACTGTAGGGAGGAACTTCTTCTTGAGCAAGAGTGTAATTAAAATCTGGGAGAAATGCACTCAGCAAGTGTTAAGACAGGCAGCGGCAGCGAGAGGCGAGCATCCTGGGAAGAAGCACAGAGCCTGCCCATGGTGGACTTGCCCCACCAGGAAGGTCTCCTGCTAGCAGGCCTCCTGCGGGCTACCCAGGAAGGTCTCCTGCTAGCAGGCCTCCTGCGGCCTATCTTGGCTCATGCCTGCACACAGGAGGACAGGCCTCATCCTGTGAGCAAGGCGCCACAACCTTGTAGGACCTGCTGCAGTGAAACAGGGTTTGATCTTTGTCCCTGGGCCCTGGCACAGAACTCCTAAAGTGCTTGAAGCCTTTTGAATCTCAGGAGTAATAAGAGTGTCTATTGTATGCTAATGAGCAAGTGGTAGCTGAGACCCCTGGGCCTCTTCAGGGTGAGAACTGGTCAACAGAGAGAAAAGGCCTGGTCCCCACATCCTGGAGGGGAGAGGGCTGGAGATTTAGGTTGATGGCCAAGTGACCATAATTGATCATGCCAGTGCTACGAAGCCTCTGTAAAGTCACCTAAATGATCTAACAGTGCGGTGTGAACATGGAGGTGCTGGAGGGAGCCAGGGGACAGGATGCTCCTCTGCTGCACTTAGCATAGCTGACAGCAGAAAGCGAGCTGTGAGTTCTGGGCCATTGTAACAAGGTGGCAAGCTGAGGAGCGGCTGTAGAAACCCCAGGTTTGCTGTGGGTCAGTCAGAAGTACAGCTGGCCACCCAGAACTTGAGACCAGGGCCTGAGCCTACCACCTGTGAGTCAGGATACACGTCATTGCAGGACTTCCAGGTGGTGCTAGAGGTTTGGAGAATCGGTTGGTGTGAGAAAAAAAAAAAAAAAAATCACATTTGATGTCAAAAGTACAGGTGAGGCAGGGCTGAACTGTGCCTCGTGACTGGTCCTCTGGGAAGGCCTGGCCTGCTCCACGGTGGGCAGACCCAACTCTGTGGGGATGAGCCAGATATCTGCAAAGGGGATTACTCTGACACAGTGTGGTCTTCGGGGACTTCAGGAGAATTCTGTCCAGGGCCAGGCCTGGTCTCTGAGGCCAGTAGGAACTTCTGAGAGTCACAGTCAGGCCCGGGCCACACTGGACCAGCAGCTCAGGCGGCCAGTCCTCATTCTTATCCAACCAATCAAAGATATCATCACA
This sequence comes from Marmota flaviventris, assembly GCF_047511675.1. Classification (NCBI taxonomy): domain Eukaryota; kingdom Metazoa; phylum Chordata; class Mammalia; order Rodentia; family Sciuridae; genus Marmota; species Marmota flaviventris. Next base: position 3,510,897 of record NC_092505.1, on the reverse strand, counting down.
GACTCCTGGATCAATGCTAGCCCCAGTGCTCCACTAAGGCTGGGTGAGAGGCAACTCTGGCTATGGTGGGAGGCAGAGGAGAGGGCAGGGGTAACAAGTGCCCTTGGAATGAAGTCTGTGCTCTTTCAGACCTTCTGTTTGTGGTCCTTGAGTTCTGAACACTGTTTTCCTTCTCAAGAATCATGCACGGCAGGGGAAACGTGTGACATGATGACATTGCTGCGATGTAAACTTGGAGCCCACGGGTGCAGTTCAGATGCTACAACGGCAGGACCCCCCCTGCTGCCCACCGCAGGCTCGCCTGCTAGACCACCAGTCTCGAAACAATATCAGAAAGAGGGCTCAGCATCTTACCATCTTCCTGAGTCATGCCCACCTGGGTCACATTGCAAGAGAAGTCCTAAGCTGTTCAATTTCCAAAAATGGGAGTATCATGTTTGGCTAGCTTGTCCAGGAAGGGAGAAGATCCCTGGAGGAACCGAAGCCCCCAAAGGGATCCTGCTTCCAACCCATCCTCCCAGGAGCCGGGCAGATCCATAGGCCACTGGCAGGTGAACGCAGGCTGCAGGCTGCCGGGCCTTTCTGTGGGGCTCTGAGGCCAGCTGACTGGCCCCTCCCACACCCAATGTGGGCAGGGGACGGGAGGGTCGGCGAGCTGGCTGGCTGGCCACTGCACCTTGGAGGGCCGCCTGGCCACAGCCATGAAGAGACAAACAAGGGTCATTTCCTCATTTGGCTGAGAAAACTTAAGTCAAGAACTTTGGAGAAAATTGTTTTAAAATAATGTTTCCATTTTTCACGGATGTGCCTTTTCCATGTGTCTCTGGCAGGTGATGGGCTTCCAGGAACCCTGTGGACAGTGCCATGTTCTGGGTGGGGGCAGAACGAGGGTGAGCAAGCACAGGGGAGGGGCGGGAGAGCCCGAGTCCCCACGCTTTGATGCTGCTTTTGACCTTCCCGTGAGCATGTGCGATTTCCTTAATTATAGTAAAACACAGTTCAACCATCCACTCTCTAAGGCAGCAATCCTGGCAAGGTATCAAGACCCTGAAAAATGCTTACAGTGTTCCCCAGGTGCTTCTAGGAATGGGGAGGAAACGAACACATGAGTAACATCCTGCGGGTAGGTGAAGACACCGGGGTTGGCCGAGCACTCCCACGCTCCGCACTGTTCCAAGTGCTCGATTCGGATTAATTCCCTTCTTCCCCACGTCTATGGGAAGGCTGTCTATAGACGGGGGCTGTGGAGAGGACAGCAGGAGAACACAGCTCAGCACCAGACCAGGTCCTCGGGGCCCTGCTCCCACCCCTTACAGCATAGCCCCTGCTTAACAGGACGGGTTGGAGGAGCATGTACCTGCCTTCGCTAAGAAGACTGGGAAGAACTTTAAAACACGGGAAAACAGAACAAATGCAGCAAATTGTAGGAAAAATGAATAAATATAAAACAAAAAGATGAGAAATGTACACCAACACATGCCACGGGCACCTGCACCCTACGCATGCCTGTCCATGCCTGTGGAAGCCTGGCCACCTCCACCATGGAGTGGAGGACACTGGACAGGCTCCGTAAACCACAGCTCAGTTAAGGAAAGGTCAACAACTTTCGAAAAAGCTCATATGAAAGCGTTAAACCTTGAAAAAAAAAGTGTATGCACTTCTATGTTAGATTTTTTTTAATGCGGTAAATGACATATAACAAAAATGTGCCCTCTTTTTCGAAGTACCCAGTTCAACAGTGTTAAATACAGTCACCTGGTTGCCCAACCATCCTCACCATCCACCCCCAGAACTTTCCATCTTCCCCAACCGAAACTGTCCCCATTATCAGACAGGAACCTGCTGGCCCTGCCCAGCCTGCACAGGGCCCTCCCTTCTCTGTCTCTACACCCTTGACCTTGGGACTCTGAGCTGAACCACGGCATTGGTCCCTGGAGGTCTGGTGGGCTTCGCCAGCGTGATGTCTTAGAAGCATATCCGTGCTGTGGCATGTGCCAGAAGGCCCTTCCTTTCCAAGGTTGAACATTTCTTTGTCCACACGCATGACATTTTATCCACATTCATCCAACTTGGGCTGCCTCTGCTTTTAGCTATTGTGAATAACGCTCTTCTGTACACAGGTGTACCAATACTGCATGTGTTTAGCTTTAAATTTGCATGTACATGTCTGCGGCCGTATTAAAAGGAACACATGTATCACTCTCTAAGGCTGTTTTTCTGGCAATATGAAGACCTTTAAAACCAGTGTATGGAGACATTCACACCTCTGCCCTCCTCCATCCCCCAGGCCAGCCCTGCATGCTGTTCCTCTCTTACAAAATAGAAACCGCCTCGCTACAGCTATTCAGTGGGCATCTGCCACAGCAGAGAGGATGCTTCTCGGGCAGGGCCCCAGCAGGGTGAGGCCCTCGGCTCCTTGATCTCAGCTTCCCCCGCTATAAAATGGACCCGGGGCCATCTGCTGCCAGGTCCCTGCTAGCCCTGTGGGCTATGCCAGCCTAGGCATCCTGCATTACTGCCATGGGCTTTCTCCTCCATCTTCCAGAAATTTCCAACACTCATTGAGAGGATTCATAGCTGCATGACTCCAGTATTGGCAAGGTCTGCAGGAAAGAGAACTCTCTACATGGTTGGAGTGGAGGGAGCTGGGACAGCACCTTGCCATCGATTCAGGAGTGTTTGGTCAAGCTTCAGCACACTCACCCTGGCCCAGCAGGGCCACGCACAGTCCTGGGGCCCCTTGAGTCGGGGAGTAAACAGGAGCACTCACTATAGCATCCCTTACTTGTGCGCATGGCAGGGAAGACAGCCTACCGTGGGTAAGCAAGCTGAAGTCACCAGAACCCTAAGCTGTAGTCGAAGCCAAACCAGAGCTACATAAATCAGCTGGATGAGCCGCAGAACTACCGAGTTACCTAAAGAACAAGCTTGGGGCATAGAAAGTGTTAGACATGAAGCGAACAATCCTCCACTGTGATGGGGACACGGCAGGTGGGGTTCGAGGCCAGCAATGCTCTCCTCCACCTGGGGTTACCCAGGGGTCCCTTCTTTCCTACCTGCTAAGTGGCTCATGTGTGTGTAACAGGACAGCAAAATGCAGACACATCCAAAGACATTCCTCAGCCTCTGGAGAGCACACAGAGGCAAGGCACAGACCAAGGCCGAGGAGAAGAGCAGCCGGCTTCAGAGGAACAGGCATGGCTGGGCAGCAAGGCCAGGGACAGAGGGGGGACTGTGCGCTAGTTAATCACTTAAAAACACAACTCGCTCATATACAAATACGAAGCTAGGAAAGTTATGACCAATTGATTCTACTGTCATTGCTATTCGCCCCCCTCCCTTCCCTCTGTTTCCCTTTGTCTAGTCCACCTGTTTCTATTCTCCCCTCCCCGGACTGTATACCCACCAGGGTAGCTCCACATCACGCACAGCAAGATAGGAATCTAATAAGTCACACTTTATGTATGTATATTCTGCCAAAATACACTCTACTGTCATGTTAACTAATAATAATAAGAGGAAGAATAAGCCACATTCTCTGTGCACACAGACGAGAAATGCAGGTGAGGGTCACGGTGAGAAGCACAGAGCGATTCCCTGCCCTCCCAGAGTGAGACCAGACCCTCCTGTCTAGGTGCAGTGACACCAGAATCTGCTATAGTAGCAATGGGGACACCACCTTTCTCCCTCTGGGGGGAATAATTCTGAGCCCAGGGGTAAGAAATATATATATAATGATATAATTAATAATCGTAGTGATGATAGAACAGACACAGGCTATGTCCTATAGTGAAGAGAAAGTTTCTAGGACTTGTTCCAGAGGCATTCTTAGAATCTGTGTTATCTGATCAGTCTAATCACTATATTAAGATTGTATATTGGCTTTATTGAGATAAAACACAACCTACCTGTCTAAGCCGCAGGGTGCATGGCTTCCCATGTGCCCGCAGCGGAGCAGCTACCACTGCCACCACTCCGAGGGCATCATCACCCCAACAAGAAGCCTGCACCTTCCGGTGGTCACTCCCCACTGGAGGACCCACCCAGCCCCCAGCAACTCCCTTTCTGTCTCAGTGGATTTATCTATTCTGGACATTTCGCACAAACAGAATCACACAACGTGTGGCCTTTCATGTTTGGCTAATTTTTTCCAATAAATACATTTTGTTGTTTGCTTTTTATTGGTGTTTATGATCACACTTAATGGTGGGATTCACTGCCACATATCGTGTGGCTTCCTGTACTCCTATTTCCAAGGTTCATCCACAGCCTGTCAGTAAGTCCTTCCCTTTTAAGGCTAACACATATTCCCTTAAACAGACAGACCACATGTGCTTATCCGTTCATTCACGGATGGCCCAGACCGCAGCCTCCGCCCAGCCTCCGCCCAGCCCAGGAGTTCTGCATTTTCAATGATTCTCAAACAAAATGTGCACCCTCCCGGCCCCCACTTTCACTTTCCCTCCTCCTGTAGGGAAAGGCCGGCAGTGGCTGCACCCAGCTCACCTTCTCCTGGGCCGACTGGACCATGCTGGAGACTTCTCCGACGGCCAGCTCCTGGAGCTGTGGTCGCGCGTCCTGCTGGAAGGAGAGCTGCAGAGGGCCCTGCAAGACAGAAGCAGCGTGAGGAGGAGCACGTGCAGGAGGGCCTGGCCTCTTAGAAATCACGTTTGCTGTGAAGTTCTACAAATTTAGGGAAATACACCCAGACATAACAGCAATGGTTCAGTGGCTCATACCCCACGCACGGGTCTGCCGCGGCGCAGCACTCAGCCCTCTGCAGGCAGGATCCTGGGGAGGGAAGGACGGCACAGAACACACGGAACACACCAGAGGCTGGTGCAGTGGAGACAGCACAGGTCTGTGGATGCGAAGGCTCGCGGTGTAAGGGAAGGACCACAGGCCCCACAGGGCTCCTTGAGCGCCTCACAGGCCTGACAGGCCGCTGGCCCGGCCACAGGCTGAGGGAGCCACGGGTCCCACTGCACAGGTGCCACCCCACGCTCCTTTCCCACTGCTGGGCATCCGGGTGGGAGGCATCCCAGGGCCAGCCTCCCTGTGGAATCAGGGAGGGCACACAAGACCCCTGCACTAGAAGGAGCCAGCCCAGTGGCTGTCCTCAGTCCCTGCTTCACAGCCCTCCAGAGCTGCCAGGCTTCTGCCCCTCTGGCCTCACAATTCCACTCTGCCTTTGGCTCCATGCGTTTTCCCGTATCCTCGCAGTAAACTCGTCCAGAGCTTACTTCAGTGAGCTCGCGTCCACTTTGGTTTTTGCAATACAAAATGCCCCAAATGAGAGATGTACGATTAAATTAATATGATCACAAAGCAACAAGATTGATGCTTTACCTACGAGTAGTTCACAACTCGGATAGCCAACCAAGTCTTGTCCCTTTAAAAACGGGCTCTTGAGAGGCCATGCATGCCAGCAGTAGGACAGGGACCGAGTCTTCTTTAACTCTTTCTGACATGCTGCAGAAAGCACGTCGCACTTAACTAAGTCCAGACTGGGAGGTTAAAGAGCCCAGTCCACAGCTTCCTCCTGCATCCACTTCAGAGACTCCATCATGCTGAATCAGCTCCAGCTGCGAGGCTCAGCCAAGGGCGAGTCCAAGCCACCCTGGCAAGTGCAGTGCAGATAAGCCAGCAATGAAGTGAGCCTGTTGTTATTTCTTAAGAATTCCCAGTGATCAAGAACAAACCTACAGGCACAGATCATTCCAATTTACATTCAATTTAATTTCTAACCTCACCCTGTTCCACATCTACCTCACCCCCCAAAATCGCCAGGGGATAATTAAATCTACTTCTCAAGAGGGATGAAATCATGCTTTTAGGCTGCTCTGCTGGCTGGGGCTTGTTTGGGTGGCAGCTGCTGGCCAGGGGCACCATGAACTTGATCGTGACACTGCTCTGTGAGCTCCCTGCCCGGCTGAGTGAGCAGCACCTGGCACAGAGGCCCATGCCGGCCAGGGCAGTTAGCAGGAGACATCCAGCTGCTGGACTCAGCAAGCAATACAGTGCACCTTCTGCAGCATAAAGACACAGCCCCACCCACTGCCCAGTGCGGACTCAGGATCCGGCACACAGGGCAGGTAGTGCCCTTCCTACCTGTGGTACCTTCAGGGGTTAAAACCTTGAGAAGATTTTTCTGGGAAACTTGATATCAAGTGACATTCTCACAAAGGAAATAAATTATTAACCTACACTCAGGACAGGGAGATTGCCTTTGCCTTTTCTTTTCTAGTCGGCCTACCCACGGCAGGGCAGGAGCAGAGCCAGCCTGCACCCCTCTGCTGTTCCGCCCAGGTGGAGATGCTTCCTCTGCACACTCCTCCACTCTGCCTGCACTGAAGGAGGGCTTCACATCCCCATGGGAAAAGATGCACCCAAGAGCGGCCAGGAAAACACTGAGGGAGATGAGCAGGGCACTCCCCTCACCCCACAGATGTTAAAACACACCGCAGAAACCCTGAATTAAAACCGCACTTCTGGGACAGAGAGCAAACAGATGGACCAGGAGACTGGAAGAGAACCCCAGCGTAGGCCAAGCGCATGTGGAAACTTAGTACAGGCACAGCCTTCCTCATGCTAAAGTCCCCAAATCTGAAACCCTCCAAAATTTGAAACATTTAATGCTGACAGGACACCACAGGTATAAAATTCCATTCCATGAAACTTTGTTGCAAGAAATTATTCAAAATGCTGTATAAGTTACCTTTAGTCCTCTATGTATATAAGGTGTACATGAAACAAATGAACTTTGAAGACTCAGGTCCCATCCCCAAGATACCGCATGTTTATGCAAATATTTCAAAATCTGAAAATATCCAAAATCCAAAATACTTCTGGTACCAAGCATGTCAAATAAGGCATATTTACCTGTAAATGGAAAAAGTGGCATCCCACACCATGGGGTAAAGGTGGATTTTTAAAAAATCTGGATGAGGGGTAGCAATTCAGAGACTGCCTCATGTGTGCACCGGGATAAGAAGGAAAACACGTCAGAGGCTGTAAGCACAGGTGCGTTATTCCTGGGGAAGGAATTAAAGATGAGAAAAGGAGAAGGAAAGAGGAACTGAGGTCAATGGATCAGTATACATTCAGGCTTGGAAGAAATACAGGTAGAAAGACACAAGAATGTGATGTATGCGCATGTGTGTGGCACACCCGTGCTGTGCCCTGCTCTGCCCACTGGAAGGGTCTGGAAGCAGTGGGAGCCACACAGTGGCCAGCACACCCAGCGCCAGAACTTAGATTCTAAACACTATCCAACAAATGGGACCTTGAGGCGCTGAAGAAGTGCGTGGGTCCAGGACCCGAGGAGAGGACCACACAAGGGGAGCCTTCAGAAAAGGAAAAAACCCTGTGGAACCACAAAGCAAGGAAATGGGGAAGGAGAAAGAAAGTGAGCTTAACGGAAGAACACAGTGGCTCGAGAAACTCCCGACAGCCCAGACGAGAGCCATCTCAGTGGCACCGTCCATAGCACAGTATTGGGTCACAACCTGCAGAACTGATAAACACCACAAGTGATGTGCAGAGCCAGCTCAGAACAGAGGGAAAGGCAGGGCTCCCCTGTGGTACTGGGCCAGTCGCAAGGGCAGCAGGAAAAAGGGAAACAGAAAATCTCCGCTAAGTGAACTCCAGCTAAGCATCTGTGGCAGAGAAGGTGCACGGAGCGAGGCTGAACCCAGAGGGGAGACGTGGGAGGAGCAGTGGGATTCGTATAGTCTCAAAGTATCTCCCCAAGGAGTGTGTCAACACAGGGAGACAGAGGCGTCATCAGCTGCTGGAGGAGAACCCTGCCAGAAGCCACCTAACCAGAGAGACCAAGTCTGATATTCCCAGTGACAGGTCACACCAGCATCAGGGCCCCCTGATACAGTGACTAACGGGGGACACTGTTCTGAGTCTGGGTAACCATGGTGCACATGGGAAAACACCAGACAAACGCAGGCACGTTCAGCAAAGTAATGATCCATGTCCTTCAGTGTCACCAAGGTCGAGAAAAAACAAGGAAAGACGGAAGCACCCTTACAGACTGCAGGAGATCCAGGAGCAGCAACTGAATGTCACTTGGGCCTGAGGGACCTTGGAACAGTAAGAGGAAAGGAAATCTGTGAAATTCAAATACAGTTTTCAGTTCCAGTTATTAGACATGCTGGGGATGTTGACTTGGGTGCTGTTAGGTAAGTTCATTGAGGGAGGCTAACTGTGGTACTACTACAATGTTAAAACTTCTCTGTTACAAACTACGGCAACTTTGTACCAAAGTTAATTCTTGGCTGGGAACATTGTGTTGCTATTATGGAAGGCTGGGGAAGGAATAGATGGACTCCCTCTGAATAATTTTTTTTCAACTTTTCTGCAAATCTAAAAGCATTTCAAAATAAAGACTAAAAAAGGGAGACTTTACAAAGCAGCAGTCCACCTTCATCAGCTCATTACATACCAGGCATTTTTTCTAAGTGCCTCCCAGAGCCCACCTCATCTCTACAGAGTGGACTGTCTTCTGAATAAATCATTCCCTTGTAAGGATGATGCACAGAGGTCAGGGCTTGCCCAGGATCAATCAGCTGCTGCATGCAGAGCTGCAGCTCAGAGCCTGGTGGCCCACCCCAGCACTGCCACACAGGTCCTCCAGGTAGCCAGTGGTGGGCTCTGCCCATGGCAGTGCAAGTCAGCTTTGGCTGGACTGGGTTGGCGCTGGCACTACGCCTGCTCTCCTGGCCTCCTGCCTTGTTGAGAAAATGGGTGAGGACATATAGAGCCACAGAACTGGAGCCTGTTCCTGGCCCCCATGATCTGCAAAGTCACCGCAGCTTCCTTTAATGTTGATTCTTCAGGAGTGGAAAACAAAGTCCATTAAACAGCATATTCTGACGGGTCTGGCCAGCTCCCAAGCCAGAGGCCCAGGTCCAGACATGCATGGTGTGCATGGCCACTGTGTCTCCCCTCCGCCACGCTTGCCGTTCAGCCCACTGCTGACGAGGGTCTGCTCAGAGCCAGAGTTGAGCAAGGCACCAGGCCCAGCTCTGCCAGGACAGACCCGTCTCTACCCCAGCTCACCATGCAGGGAGCTGAAGAGGTACAACCCGGGGGCAGTCACAGGTTGCCCAGATGGGGACGGGATGGCATCTTTGCAGAATCAGATTCCAGCACCTCTGAGCTGAGATCTGAAAGATTGAGAAAAGGCAAGTGAGGAAAAGGAGATGAGCCTTCCGAGGAATTACGGAATGCCTGCTGGAAGGTCTGCACAGGGAAGAACCCTGGACATCTGAGCCACAGAGAGGAGGGCATGGCAGGAGTCCCTGGGGAGGGCACAGTCGGCTATTGGCTGAGGGAAGGGCAGGCCCAGGGCCCTCACCCTGAGTGGCCAGCACCCTCTTCCCAAAGGACTTCCGCACTGTGGCCGCCATTGTTGGTCAAGGAGTTTGGGTTTTTGTAAGCACAACTGGAAGGTCATTGTGTGATGGGAAGGCTCTGCAGGCTGTGGCCACTTTGTTTACTAAGCTTCAGAAGCTCACATAGACATGAGCACTATTCATAGCATGTTCTGAGTTCACACAGCATCTGTTTCTCACAGAGACCGCAAACCACCCATCTTCTTGTACGTCTTCATTTAGAGCATTTCTCTGAAGAAATCCTGGGCTGAAGGACTAAAGAAACTACGAGCTTCAGGGACTGTCCTGATACAGGGCACTGCCAGTTAAGGACAGGCAGTACAACTAGGCAGGCCCATGGCACCAGCAATAGAACACGACTCTTGCTCTGGGACTGTGCTGCCACTGACACATGGACCCAGGAGCATCCACCTACAGGAGGAAGCTCTAGCAGACACCATGGGGCCACCTGTGCCAAGCAGGCTGTCTTCCAGAGCCAAGGAGGCTGGACACAGCGATGCCAGGTTCACGGGGGCCGGGCATGGAGTGCACTGTTGTAACTGCTTATTATCATGAATCATCTGTAAGTGTGTTGAGGCAGGTGAGCACCAGGGGAAACCTGCAGGGTTGCCTTTGGATGATACAATACTAGTCCTCAGTCCTGGGCGTCCTGAGCGGTGACAGTGCTGCCTCTGAGATGGGTTCTTCCTGAAGAAGTGTGCTCAGGTCAGGGAGCGTTGTTTTGCTATGCTAGACGGAGAGACAGGAGAAGCAACATTGCAACCACCACCTGGAGGGTGAAGGGGGACAGACTGATGTCCGGCTTAGGGACAGGTATGTATACAGCAGCTTCTACTGATGAATCTCAGCCCATAGGAAGCCCCTTGAGGATCTTGTGAAAAATACACTGTACTTCCCACACTCCTGCCCTAAGAGTGTGAGCTGAGTGGGGATAGCAGGTATTTCTAAGTTCTCTGGGTGATTCTCCTGTGTCCACACACAGCAATGACGAGCTGGCAAACCAGGGGTCGTTTCCTCTCCTGTGTGTCCAACTCTCTACCAAATATAATGACAACTACTTCTGGAATAAGGGTCAAAATCCAGGGTCCCCTCTGATACAGGGAACCTGCCCTACTTTGGCCACTGGTCATAAGAGCGCAAAGCAGACTCCACAAGCCATTGCTCAACCCTTGGATCCCAGGAGACACTGCCCCATGTTTCAGGATGAGACATTAAACAACCATACCCTTTAGCCCTTCTTACTGGACCTCATTCAAAGAAAACATTAGGGTCTCAAGTTGAATTTGGTTCCCACGGGGGAACATGACTGCAGTGGAGAATGCAGTGGAGAGGCCAGCCCAGGCTCCAGGCGGCCCTCGGCGGCTCCCTCCAGCCAACAAGGTCGGCATAAATTCCAGAGGGGGAAGAGGCTCAACCAGAAAAGCTTGGTTCCTTTCCATCTTGAGATACAAAGCTGGGTGAAACCTGGAATGGGAGGGTTACTGTTGTCCTTGGATAGAAAATTCTACTGTTCATGGAACACGCTGGATATCACCAAGTTATTACCAGCATCTCCCCATCCTGCAAGTGACAGACCAAGAGTTGGTCTCTCCCCTGGCTGGGATAGAGTGATAGCAGGTCTGGGAGGGGGAGCTAAGCTGTGGCCCTCTGGCCAGCAGGCTGGGAGTGCCAGCCCTAATCGGGGATTAGTGGGAGTCCAGGTGGGGGAGGGAACTCCTGCAGGCACGGCCATTGGGGTCAGGGCACCCACCAGCACTGACACCAGCACCTGCTCGCTCACACTGTCATTACTGTCACAACAGTGATGGCCCAGGACATTGGGAGGGTGGCACATCAGTGGCAGGGAGACAGTTGCTAGGATCCTATCTGCCTATAAACCCTATATTTGAATTCAAATCAAGCAACACTCCCAGGCACTGGCTCAGGCAGTGACACTACAGATTGGTCCATGCAAAATGATACAGGAGGCTCTGGGCTGCTTTGAGCTCAAACCCAGTAAGTACCTGATTGCTGGTGTGTAAGGCTGCAGTGTGTGGCCAACAGCAGAGAGAACAGAGAAATGCCAACAGCCCCACCTCCTTCCTCCCTGAACACAACGCCCCAGCTCCCACATGAAGACTCCAGTGATTCAGGTGAAAGGTTTTCATCCAACCCCCTCAAATCTTTCCCTGGGGAGTCTCAGACTTGTTTGACCAACCCAAGACCAAGGCCAGTCAGGAACTTCCTCCTGTCTCTGTTGGCACGATAGCACAGGGCAACCTGGAAGCTTTGCACCTAAGGGAGCCTATTTCTGGAAGCCAATCAAGAAATGACAGGGAATAAAGCAGACTTCCCCAACTTGCAGAAGGCAGGGCCACTGGCTCTGGGCCTGAAACTCCACCAGGAGTCCCAGGGTCTGGATCCTACAGATCACTCACCCAACAACCCCTGAGCTCCAGAGAACAGACACATGGTGTGCACAGGCCCGGGCCACCAACCTGAAGAGGACTCAGCACCAGAACAGGCCTGTGACCAGGTCAGTCAAAGTTCTGTGACCCATGTTTACTTCCAGGCGTGAGGACACAGGTCTCGTGGGCTGAAGCAGGTAGATGTCCAGTTCTGGACAGCTGGGGCACCAATTCTAGTCACCAAGACAGACCTCTGTCACCTGACCTGTAAACCTTTTATTTATCATCCAAAAGGTATGGTTATGTTATTCAAGCATTCAGAACAAAGTCTCTTGAGTTGTTGGGCTCAGGCTAATTTATACTCTGACCCTTTTTGCTTTGTAATTCCATGGCCACATTTGCCAAGGCATGACACAGACACCAGGCTCAGGGTCGTTGTGGAGCATCTTGAAGGTTGATGGGTCCAGAAACCAGCATTCCCTTTTTCCAAGGCCAGCGGCCACTGTCTGCACGATGAGGTTGCACAAGCACAGGCCCACACCCCTGAAGGCAAGAAGCAGCCAGGTCTGCCAGAAGTGCTTCCCCCACCCCAGGGGCCTTGCCCGCTGTGGAAGGCCTCCAAATAGCAGACGCCATGCCCCAGAGTGTCAGCAAACTAAGATGTCTTAAGAGTAAAATAAGTCACCAAATAATTAACAAGAAAGAAACAACAACAGGAGTGTGAGGTGGCAGTTAAGTAGCAAGCCCACAGCCTGAGCTCGGAATAAGCTAGGTTCATGTCCTGCCTGTGCCACCACAGGGCGCATGACCTGATCCTCTCCCGGCCTCAGTTTCCACACCTGTAAAATGGTGAGGGCACCTGTGCCCTAGGCGTGTGCTGACTTGGATGATGTGTGTACCTGAAGCCCCAGTATAACACCTGGCCCAAACTGGACACTAGTTTCATATACCCAGAAATGAAAGCCTTTTAAAAAACAAAGAAATTCCAGGTGGAGTTCGGTGCGATTAGACAGGGAAGCACATTTAGATCACAGATACTCGTTTATCAGGTGCAAGATCAGTGCATGTCCCATGGGACGCTGGAATCCACCAGGGAATCCAGACAGGGAGGTTCAGCTGGAACGGGACGGGCCCTCTGGTGCATTCCTCCAGCAGCCTCTATCCCCGCACAGCCCAGGCCCAGCACTCCTGGGGTTCGGGGTATTTAATGGACCCTCCACCGAGGGTCCTCGATTCTCCTGGCCCTTCTCCTAACTTTCCCCGAGGTCTGCCAGGCTGGGGGTGGGGAAGGCTCACTAAGGGTCAGCCAGAGGCTGTGGCAACGCCTCCAGGAAGGAGGGCTCTCCCCCCGCCGCCTGCACCAGTCAACCGCTGTCCCCAGACCCCAACTGGCTCTCCTGGACACTCACCCCTCTCTTTTTGGCCTCCTGGTTCAGGGCGATCACCCAGGCTGTCTGCCACTGGCTCCTCCAGCTGTTCAGCGTCAGGATCCAAGAAAGAAGCGCGTCCGACTCAGGGCGCTGCTCTGCTTCGGGCTCCGCCCGCCGCCGCGGCGGGGGTCGCGCCCTGGCCAGCGCCCACTGCGTCAGGTACAGGCCCACCGTGACCAGGGCCGCGACGAAGAGCGACACCAACACGAACCACTGGACCTCACCGAGCCACCAGCCCAGCCGGGCCATGGTGATGGCGCATACCCGGCCCGCCTCGCCCAACTTCCCCGAGCAGCCCCCGGGCCGGGACGCAGAGCCCGCGGGCGGCGAGCTCAGGACATCCGCTGGCGGCCGGCCGGGGGCTGGAGGGGGCGCGGCGGGCCGGAGCCGGGCTAGGCGGGGAGCCCGGAGGCCCGAAGCCGGGCGGGGCGAGCAGGAAGGGAATGCCGGGCTGGCGCCCGGCGGCCACGGCCAGGGATTGCGCCCCCAGCCCGCACACCTGGGAAAAGGGAACGCGGAGCAGACCCGGCGGCCGGTGCGCCCGACTCGCGTCTGGGAAGTTCCCGGGCCGCGGCCGGGCGGGCTTCCTCCCAGCGCACCGCCCCGGGCGTCCCTCCCGCGGCCCGGCAGTGGCGGGAGGAGGCCCGGCCGGAGGCGGGCCGGGGGCGGGACCGGCGCGGGCAGGGGCCGTCCCTACGCCCCCTTAAAGGCCTCGCGGGCCCGCGCCCCTGCGGCCCCACCCCGCATGGGCCCCGCCACGCGCGCGCGTCCCCGCCCCCCCAGCGACTTCCCCCGCCGCAGCGGCGAGGTGACCCCGCTGTGCGCGCCTCTCTCCACCCAGACAGGCCCAGCTGGCTACAGGGCAGCGTGGTGCGCGGGACTTTGTGATTAATCAGCGCGACCCAGAGGCTACCGTGGGGCGTCCTGGATTGTCCCGTATGCGTGCATGTGTGCGCGCGTGCGTGAGCACGTGTGTGAACGATGCACTGTAGAAGAGTGATTTCAAGGACTGTTTCCCACCTGCAAGACAGTGTCTAGTTACAAGTCCTTGAAAGTCCCTAGAAGCCCATGACCCACACCCTGAAGTAGAGGGTGTAGGGTCTGGACTAGTGGAGTAGGCTGCTCAGATCCCAGGAGGGTGACCCCAGGCCCTGGACTCTTGTTGTGGATGCTGTTTATTGTGTGATGCGTATGTGAGGTGTGTACCTGGGTGAGTGTGTTTGATGTGCGATGGGAGTGGTATGGTGTGCGCGGTTGTGGTGTGATGCATGCCTGGTCACCCTTCTCCATGTTCACCTTGCAGAGACAACACCCATCTTTTGGAAATGACATAGAAACACAGGAGCTGGAGATTCTCCACCGCCTGATACAGGCCTAAGCCATGAGATAGTGACTTGGGTTATATTTTCTGTAGCTGTATTGATGGGATTTGACCTTGAAGCCTTCTCTTGCCTAGCAGGGGTCTGGTGGGGGCCAGTGACAGGTCACATCGGTTGGGATTCAGCAGGAAAGAAGGAAGTGCTGGACAGAGGGCCCTTAGGAAAGAGAACAGAAAGCAGGCAGGTGAACTCTGACTGGGATTGTCCAGGTGAGCCTTTCCACATCAGGTATGTGATCAGAAAGTGGAGATAAGAATGGTCCCAGCAACTTCCTGCAAGTTACTATCAAACGTGGGCTCTCTCCTCAGCCCTCAGGTTCTTATGGGTGGGAAATACTTCTCTTTTCTCTTAATTACATCGGCTATCTTAAATGGAAACAAAGGAAATTTCTCCTTATTTGGAAAAAATGTAATTATTTGCTGATCTGCAGCCAGATTTATACAGTTGAACAATTCAAGTCCCGCAGAACTCCTGCCAGAATAACTCACGTAGCCAGAAGTCTAGTCCTGCCCATCTGTTCCCACGTGAGTCCATGTGCATGCATGTGCCTGGCTGCGGCTCTGTGGGCGGAGACTAGGTGCCCATCCTGTGCGACTGGTGGGACCGGTCTCCTTCCTCCATCCAGATGCCTTAGAGACTGCTCACCCCACTGGCATATTTAGAGGCTTGCAACAAACTGCAAACTAACCACCATCCCTAGTCTGGAATTTGTCACGCTTCCATATGCTTCTACAAAGAGGGTGTCAACATGCAGACATGCATTGCTTCCAGAAGTGAACCACAGGAAAACAAGGAATGATGTAGCTTACAGAGGACAATGCGGGTGGCCCAGACGTGTAACAAGCACTGACACCTCTCCAGGCTCTAGGACAAAGACCAGGCTCTGTTTGTTTCCATCCTAGTCTAATGACTCTAGTGGCACCCCATCCCACTTGTCCACTGCACCTGTCCTCTCCTACACCCATCTCACTGCAACCCAAAAAGTAAGACTGCAGCTCTGTCCAGAAAAGGCTCCTTACCAACCCTCAAATGACCGGGATTCTCTGTCATACTCTGCATCGTGATGTATTACTTTTAGTCACTCTTAAACAGAAACTGTGGCAGCAGTGCATTCTGCTTGAGCTTGAGTTTCTGTGTCCACCTTGAGCTTTTGTAAGCAGGTGGTGCAGGAGCATGGGAGAAGAGCAGGAGCCCGTGGCACTGCCTGGTGCCCCCAAGCCCAGCCCTCACCTGTGATAGCTTGGTAGTGGCCACTGAAGGAACAGCTCCCAGCTGTTCAGCCTGCAGGAGCCCCAGGAGCAGTTACCCAGAGTACTCGGGAGGGCAGCGTTCTGATCTTGGACCCAGAGACTCCATGTGCTGGGTCTCCAGGTGACCCGGGAGAAACAGCAGAAACCAGACTCTGAATCCCCCTCAGCTTCCCGTCCCTGGTTCCCAGGGCGGGAGCAAAGGCTTCATTGTTCTGTTTTTTACTTTTCCGGCAGGAGCTGCTTCGGCTGTCTGCGTGCTGGATGCTTTGCCGAGTCTCCCGTCTCGGGACAGTTTCCTTATCTGTGCATCAAGGTTGTCTCAATCATTGTCTCCCCAGCAAGCCCAGGACCTGTGATCATGTGGTATATTCAGAATTAGTAAATATGTCTAGCGTGATGTGTTTCACCTCTCCGGACCCAAATCACACTTATTCATATGAGAAATTATTCATTATTTTCAAGTCAGACATTCTTGTAGGGTTTTAAAAGTACTTCCAAAAAAAAACCAGGATTTTGGTTAAATTTCCAATATCTTAAATTGCTAGAGGGAGAAAGGAAAGGTGGGGTCCAGAGGTCACAGGTGTCTCCAGTATGGTGGGACAGTTTCCTCCTGCCCCTGCAGGGCTCACAGTATTGTACTGCTTCAGGTATCAAGTTGAGTTCCAGTACTCTGACAGTCCCAAGAGGCTGGTGATGGCCTCTTCACAGGCTCACGAGGGGCCAGCTGTGAGCACAGGGCTACCCTGCTTGGCACCTGACCTGCTGAGAATTCCCTCCTAGCAAACAGCTTTTCACACCCGGCTAAGTGCCCTAGGCTGTGACATGGGGAGGTGGCCAGGGAGTGTGCCATCTGACCACTCTTCTGCAGGATCCCTACAGGGAGTCAGAGCCAGTTAGAGCCACCCTGGGCCAAACCAGGCCTCACCTCCACCATGGCACCCCTGGGTTTCTTCTACCGGTCATTAGCACGACTCAGAGGGTCCTCGTTCACAGCACCTCCCCTGGGAGGAGAGCAGTGGTCCCAGCAGTACAGGAATGGGGCGGCACACCAAGAGGCTGTGCCCACAGTGAGGGCGGAGACCGCACTCCACACCACAGCCCTTTGCAGTGGTCTTTGCAACAGAAATTGTAGCACCACCTGCCAGGGATGTCATTCTCCACCCACACTATCCCCACAGATGCACCAGTATATAAAAGTCCAAGTGTGTACGCTAATTGATCATCGACTACTGCCAGACAGGATGAGGCACTAGACTTAGAGGACTCAAATTTCATGCCAACACTGGAAGGTTGACATCATCCCATTTTAAAACTGAGGAAGCTAATTTCAAGCAAGAAGGTGGCTGAGCCAGGTTGGACCTGTGTGAGCACCTACCCAAAGCCACTTTCTTCCCATTTCCTTTTGTAAAGGTAGAATCAAACAAGTGAAGAGGTCCCATTTCTCACAACGATTGGCAGAGTTTTGCCTAAAGGAGACAAATCTCTTTTTCTGTTCTGGAGTCAAGGCAACATGGACACTCTCAATCAGAGGGGAAGGAGGATCAGAAGATCATTCAGGAATCGACTCCAGGGGCAAATGTAGAGCTCCCGGGTGTTCAAGGCTTCTGGGGAAGGCACAGATGAATGCGCTCCCATGCCTGCCGTGGAGAGCGCTGAGGAGTCAGATGACCATCCTGTAGTGGTCAGCAGCCAGGAAACAGTAACCAAGATGTGCCTCAGAGATCCAAGCCCAGCAAGGACCTTGGGGAGCCCAAGTCACTCAGGTGTCCAGGGAATGTCCTGGCAGCATCCAAGTAGGACCTGAGGTTTGCTACCCAGGGACTCAGCGGGGCCCAGGGACTCAGCCAGCTGGCCTGCGACTACCCCGGCGGGGAGCGTGAAGCCGTGAGAGCTGGTGCAGCTGTCTCTGCCGGAGGCTCAGGTAAGCTTCTTGTGGCACTGACCGAGAGCGATTGCTCAGACAGTTGGCCGGGAGCATCCTTGTGAGGGGAAATATTTAACCAGATTTAAAAATGTTTTTCCAAGGTACATCACCTCTCCTCTGCATTTTTCCTGGCCCCTCCCTTTACCGACACTGGAATCCCTCCGTTGAGGACTCAGCCTGGGGGAACTGAGGTGTCTATTTGGAAATGGAGCAAGTAGGGATTTATCAGGTGACAGTGGGGCCTGGCGGAGGGCATACAGGAAGAGAGAGACAAGCTCTGCATGGCTCTCTGTGGTGGGATGGTCTGCACAGAGGTCCAGTCAGGGACTACTGAGGCTGGGCCTCCCTTGCTGGGGACAAAGCCTGTCTATTCCATGGCTCCCCAAGTAGTCCAGTAAGACAGAGTGAACAATTCGTCTGGGCCAGATAATTTGAATGCTGCTGTTTGCCTAGCACTTGCACTAATCCCAATACCCAGAAAGAGGCTGGAATTCCCACCCCGCTGAGGGACGGTGGCGTGGAAGCTTGGAGACGCTGAGCAAATCATCGAGGAATGTGGCTTGGGGCAGAGCTGGGCCTGGAATCCCCTGCATGGTCCTTCATGCCACGCCTGCAGCAGTCTGCGTGACGCTTGTGCAACTGGAGGAGAGGGTTCTTACGTGCGCTCACACAGATCCATGGCACTGTCTTGCTTTCCCCAATGCTGAGGAGTGGGCAGGGGTGACTGTGTCCGTGAGCGCCTGAGGCTGGCCACCGCATTCTCCTGGAGCATCATCTCCCCACAGAGTTGCCCTCAGGAGTCTGGCCCTGGGGAGGGACAGCATCGAGCCACCTGTGATCCCAGCTCCCCTCTCCTGTCCAATCTCAGGAGCAACAAAGCCAAAGCCGAGGTTCTCGGGAAGAAAGTGGCTCCAGCTTCTCCCTCCTTGCTCTTCCTCTAGGTCACGGAGGTCCCAGGTGGTAGGAGGAATGTGACTCATGTCGGGGGTGGGTGGGGAAAAGGGCCCCCGCTGGGCATCACACAGTGGTCCCCTGCCCTCTGCTCTGCCGTCGTTGTTTGAACTTGATATCTCAGTGTCCAGCAGGATGCTGGACAAAATAACCTGGAACCATCCTCCCCACCCATCTGGGGAGCTGCATGGAACCTGGCCAGCAGCCTTCCTAATGTATCGCTGAGCTCCATGGAAAAGGGGTATCTCCAGGCTTCCCTGAAGGAACAGGAAAAGTCAGGGTGAATTATGGATGCTGGGTCCGGCCTGCTCTGGGCAGGGCAGGGCGGGCTTGGCAGTCCCCTGGGGCTGAGAAGCAGGACGTTCAAGGCAGATGAGCACTGAGCAGGTGAAAATGATACTCCACCGGGAAGAGACCCCTCGAGGGGGCCTGGAAAGGGGTGCTCTGGGAGTGAAGGGCCGGGACAGCTCTCCAGGACACCTACAGCACGCGCACCAGCTCAGCCGTCAGTCACACGGTCCTGAGGAAGTGGCGACTTGGTCTGTTCCAGCTGCTGTGACAAACTGCTGTGGACCGGGAGGCTGAGGGACAAGAGTTAGGTCACAGTCTGTGAATGAAGTCTGAGGTCAGGTGCTAGCATGAGTGGGTTCTGATGGGCCCCTCCTCCAGGCTGCAGAGAGTCCCCTCCTCACGTGTCCTTCCATGACAAGAAGAGGGCAAGAGAGGTCTCCGGTCTTCCTGTTTGGTCTCCGCTGTGGGGATGGGATCAAGGCCTTGGGCATGGTGGGTGGCTCCCCCACGGAACTGCCTCCAGTCCTCTGGGGTCTCCTTTTATGAGGGCTCTGCTCTTGTGACCTAATTACCTCCCACAGATCCCCACATTTTGTTGGGGCTAGAGTTTCAACATGAATTTTGGGAGGACACAAATGTGCCCTCTACTGCAGAGGGCATTAGAATGAACACTCAGGACACTGGGCGACTGCCTGCACCCTGGAGACTCCTGGCTTCACAGAACCCAGCTTCAAGAGACAGCCTGCAGGGAGAGGAAGGCACGCAGTGAAGAGCAGGACGAGCCAGCAGCACCTCAGCCCCTGGCCCTGGAGCAGCCAATGAGTAGAAGTGACCAGAGACCTCAGGGAATTCATGCTGAAAAGGAGTCAGACACTGGCACATTTGACACTAGCTCTCACGGCCATGCTATGGGGTGGCTAAGGCAGATGTTATCGTCGCTCTTTTGCAGGTGAGGAACTGAATCCAGAGTTCTGGGACTTAGGGCTCCATGCTTCTCGTGGACACAGCTCAACCTTGAGCCAGATGTATCCAGAGCTCCGGCTGCCCACACAGTCCCCTTATTGGCTGTGACTGCACCTTTGCACAGAAAAGTGGCTGCAGAGCACTAAACCTTGGTCTTGAGGACATTTTCCAGCCCCAGGTTCCACCAGCGCACACTTGGGAATCGGCATGCTGTGCTTGCTCACGTCCATCAAAGCTGCTCTCAGCAGAGTGTCCAGTGGGAGGCGCCAAGGAAACTGTGTTACTATCTTAAAGATAAAAGCAGTTGGGGAAGCTGCTCTATTTCACTCTAGGGCAAATGCGAGAGATCCTGGGCAGTGGGACAGGAAGATGTCACCAACAGGAGCAGGCAGAGGCCCCGGCTGGGAACACTGCTCCCTGATGCCGAGGGCCCCCGCCTGGACCGTAGCACTGAGGGAAGCCGCAAGCCTGGGGGCCCCACTCTGGGCCGGGAGGAGACGTCCACCTGGAACCCAGTCTCGATGGAGCTCTCCCTGGAAGCTTCGCTGAGGCTTCCAGGTCCTTGTGGGCATGCAAGGTGACTGTGAGCGGCCGGGGATCTGGCCACATCTCACACAGGGACATGGAGAGGCATCCCCTGCTGTGAGGCAGAGTGCACGTGTGGGTTGGGAGTCCGGGGTCCTTGTCCTCCCTCTGGGTCCCAGGCGATCCCGGAACTGTGCCGTCACCCAGCCTTCTCTTCCCCCCAGGGCTGTGGCGGGCTCACCCGCAGGCTTCCCCAGCAGTGTTCCCTCCAGAGGTCTCCTTCCTGTGCGCCTGGCCGGCTGGACCTCTGAAGTAGGTCCTCAGTCGGGTTCCCTCCGTGGTCACCTGCCGGTCCCCAGCAATGTATGGAACACACATTCCCCAGACCAAGGGCACTGCCCACCGCCACACCCTGGAGCCAGGCTGCACGTCCGCCCCTGTCGGAAACTGTAGATGGTCAGAAACAAACTTGCCAGTGTTACTGCTGCCCTTTGGGGGGTTTAGGTGGGCTTCTTCCTGCGTGAGAACCTGCCACAGTGAAAGGTTGGTGGAAAATGTTCCACAGAAGGTAAGTCCTCAGGCACCACTCAATGCACTGCTGCATCAGGACTGCTGTGAGAGCCTCACATGCAGAGGTGGGACCTGCAAGGGCAGTAGGTGAGGCCCTCGGGGACAGGAGATGAGACCCTCAGATGCAGGAGTAAGATCCTCACACGCAGAGGTGAGTCCTTCAGCAGCAGGAGGCTAGACCCTCAGGGGCAGGAGACGAGACCCTCAGGTACACAGAGCACCTACAACATGAACTGTCACAGAGAGACGCTGGCATTCACAGACACGTGGAGCAGTCTTTCCTTTTAGATTTGAAAACACTCTTGTATTAAGTTTGATTATTAGAAACAATAAAAAAATACACTCACCTGTACCTCACTTGAGCTCCACCCAGGAAGAATTCCTCATAGTTACTACCTTCAGCTCTTACCCATTAAGTCTCAAGTGTTCCAGTATCTCAACAAAATTGACAAGGTGCATTAAAATAATGGAAATCACAGTCTAGATCTCACACATCCTTTATTATCACCAAGAATGAAAATACAGATGGTCTTATAAATAGGCTACTGGACAGTATGGTAATTTTTACATATAGATAAGCAGTTCTGTACATAGGGCACTGGGCAAATGTAATATCCTTTTATATATTACACAATTACAAAGAAGTGACTTTTATCCTCTGGGGCAGCTATTGCCACCACTGCTGACTCTCACTATGATGCATTCTTCAAAATGACAAGCTAGCACTAGAAAATACTTCTGTGATTGCATTTCTTCTAATACATACCAGTTGTGAACATAATACCCTGTTCAGTTGAACATTTAATAGAAATAACTTGTGTAGAAAAGTTTATGACATTTTCACAATTAATTTACGAATACTTTCAGACATCTAAGCATTCATCCATTACTTTTTTCAAAAGAATAGACCTCTAAAAACATAACAACTTTTTCAAAGAGACAGCAGGTGGTGTATCTGTTGGTTGGCTGGTGTTCCCACTGGTGTCCACATACAGGGCCAGGGAACAAGCTGGGTTAATAAGGTCATGTGTTTCACACTGTTAAGCCACCCAGGGATTGGTATCAGTAGCCATTGCTGCCGCTCACAGATCTGGAGGCTGGAAACCCAAGAGCATGGGGCTGGCATGCTGTGGTGGAGGGCAAAGAGCAAGAGAAGGCCTGACCCCTTTATAACTGACCCCCTCTCAGGATGACCAGCCCACTCCCCTGCAGTAGCAGCAATCCACTCCAAAGCCCCACAGGCTCACTACTCCTTAAAGGTCCTGCCTCTGGACACTACTGAGTTAAGATGAAGTTTCTGCCCCTTGGACTTGGGAGATATACTCAAACACCAGCCAGGCCAATGTGAAGATGACACGTTTGAAGACTATTTCTGGCCTTTTGGGAAACACAGGAGATGGTTACTTTACCAAGGCCTCTTAGTTAGAAGTGCGTCTTAAACTCCTCCATCGTCAGCCCAAGTTTGTGTCCCCAGCTTAACCCAAGACGTCACTGTGCCAGGCAGCCACAAGGCCACTTCCCTGATGCTCCTGACTCAGCAGCTGTCCCCTGTCAGGGACATTCCTAAGTGTCTTGCCTCAGTCCCTGGGTTTTTAATCATTCTAGTTGGTACCTGGTTTAGTACTTTAATACTAAACTAAATATTAAAGTTTAGTACTTTAACACTTTTTACCTTATCAGAAGGGAACTACTCAAGTAGGTGTAGAAAAAGAAGCAAACCTTCTGCTAAAGTATCCGGGTTATTATAAAAATAAGCCTGGGCCAGAGGCAGTGTCTGCAGATGGAGAAGGTGCAGGCCCTCGGCTCCTAGGCACCCTGTCCCAGGGCAGAGGCTGGCCCCTGGGTGCTGACAGCCACCTGCCATCCCGGGAGAGGAAGGGGACGAGGGCTGGTCAGGGCTGAGGGTGGAGCTACCATAATGCTCCTCAGAATCAGGTATGTGTGTGTGTGTGTGTGTGTGTGTGTGTGTGTGTGTGTGTGTGAGCCGTGTTTAAATTTGTTTTTCACTTTACACACTCATGTCTCCATCTTTTTAAATCCCTTCCTGCTCATGGTCAGCGTCTGGTGGCCACCACAGCTCTGCGTCCTGTTCTTGCCTTACCCAGGTCAGTGCGTCCCAGGCACCTGGCCCTGCACCTCTGCAAGGTGCTTCTTGCTCACCTTCGCAGGTGTGTCCTGGTCCAGGCCCTGGGCCACACGTGCTCTGGGATCTGGGCCGACCCACCCCACTTCCTACCCACGTATGAAGGATTTTGTGATCTTGCTTTTCCTGCCCCCAAGTTTAATCTTTTCGGGTTGTTTTGCCTCTGTGATCCTCGATATTCTCTCAGCTTTTATTTGCAAATTTGGTCAACTTCAGTGTGACTTCAAAGTCTGCAGCAAGAAATGGACGTCAGCACTGGAGGAGCGTGGAGCAACGGAGAGAGAGTGGGCTGAGGGTGACGCGGGTCCTGGGCCTCACTGCTGAGCCAGCCCCTCTGAAGGGCATGAATGCAGGCTCTGCTTTGTGCCGTTGCTCCTCCTGGTCTAAGGATATCACGATTTGGAGACTCCATGACACTTCCTTCCTGACTCCTCCATTTAGTACATAGCTACAAAGAAAAGGAGGCTCTTTGTTCTCATCCGTTTACCTGTCCATCCATCTGTTCACTCAGCATTCCCTAAGTCACAGCCAGCAATGTGCCGCGGTCCTTGTTCTGGGTCACACCTGGGGAAAGTGGCAGTCCTGCCTAGTGTCAATGCCTGAGGCCGCACCTGGTGTATTTCTGACCTACACTGTGGCCTCAGCCTTGTTCTGGCCCCAGCTGTACACAGGTGGACACTGGCGTCACTCTGCCTCAGTTGCTGCAGGCATCTCTTGTTTCCTGCCCTGGTTTCTCCACCTCCATCCAGGGCGGGCCCCACTCTTGAGGACCACACGGAGGTCTTAAAATGACAGATGTTATCTTCTGGGGCAGACCTAGACCAGTGAGTTACAGGAGACGCAAGGCAAGTGCTCTCGCCTCTCAGAGGCGCTTTCCAAGGACCTCAGAGGGCCACCACAGCAGGGCCAGCGTGCAGATCGCCTTGCTCAGCTGTCCATGCTTCCCTGCTGGGACTCTCTGGTCTCCTCTGGGCCCTGGTGCCTCTTCCCGAGATGACCTTCTAGGCAGCAAGCTCTTGCTGTTCAGGTCAGCTGCCTTCCCTAGGTCTCCACCCCACTGCAGTGAGATGGAGGAGGTGCACGCAATTCTTCTTCTTTCTTCTTCCTTCTCCCTTCTCCTCCTCTTTCAGATTCCAGAAGCATCAATTTTTATTTTGCCCCTCGTTTCCTGAAGGCTAAGGGTGCCCTAGAAACCAGTCGGAATCCGAGGGGGAGAGAAGGAAGCATGTGATGGGGCCCAAATGGAGCCCCCCCAAGCCAGGACTAGCACTTCTCAAGCCAGCATGGCTCTCCTCAGACCCTTCCTCGGCAATCGAGAGGGCCAGTCTCCAGAGACTGAGGTTGGGGAGAAGAAATGAAAAGAAAAGGATACAAACTGAATGCTACTCCATGTCACCTACTGTCCCAACTTCTGCCTTACTTAATTGATCCCCTGGCCTTGAGGCTGCAATCTTCGCTCGCATGACATCATGGAGCAGAGATTCACTGTATCTCAGTGGTTTGTGTGCCCTTAGTAGTTATCACAAAGACACACAGACAGTAGGTGCTCAGTAAAGACTGTTGAAAGAGCATGAACTCTGAGGCTGGCAAAGTTCAGGGTCAGGTCCACAGTGACATGGGAGGAGAATGGATCTGAGTCAGAATTGTTTGGCTTCAGTACCTGCACAGATTGCACAGTGCAAAGCAACGTCTGTATGTCTCTTGTTAAAACTGATACTGAGAACTGAGGTCAATGCAGTGTCTACACTTGCCCCTGTGTTTCTGACGCCTTTGGAACTGGTTTGCAGGAAGAATTTAGAAAATTTTGGAGAAGTAGCCTAGAAAAAGCTTACAATACTGTAAGTGGAGCTCAATAGGCAATTCTAGTGGTAGCTCAGAAGACCAGAATGTTGATAGGAAAGACTGTGCTGATTAGGTTCTTGATGGGAACAAGACTCCATTGGGAGTTGGACTAAAAGCCATTCATGTTACATTCTGGCAAAGAATATGTTTATATTTTGTCCATGCCCTGAGACTGCGTGTGACTGAGTGTAAAGGTGATGGACTGATTGATTGAGTGGAGGACATTCCAAGGCAGTACAGCAGTAGGGCTTTGGTCTGATTATTGAAAATAGCTTTTGTCTGGGTTTATGGTGAGAATTGAGACAAAATGCAAAGCAGAATGATGTGAAAAACCTGCAATTTGACCAGAAAATGAGCCTCTTAAAGTTCAGGTTAAGTTGGTTTCTGAAAAGATTAACACCATTAAAAAGAAGCCAAGTAACCGGACAAGGTGGTGCCTACCTGTAATTCCAGCTGCTGAGGGAGGCTGAGGCAGG